>NC_053039.3:462108707-462417262 GCF_002575655.3 Aegilops tauschii subsp. strangulata
CCGTCGGCGCCGAGCGGTTCGGGTGGGTGCGCACGCCGCCGCGGCTGGCGTCACGAATCCGGCACCTCACCAACCTCGACGGCTCCCTCTGCGCCGTCGTCCACGACAGGCTCGTCGACGACGTGCTACTGCTCGTCACGTGGAGTCCGTCGTCGCCATCGTGGTCTGCGCGCTGCCGCATCGACGTGGGCAGCCTGCCCCGGCCGATCCGGGACGAGCTGAGCGGGGAGCGGGAGATCGTCCCGCTGTGCAGTGTGAAGAAGAAGATCCTGCTGGCGACGAGCAGGCACAAGGTGTACGCCTACGACACGGAGCAAGGCGCCGCCGAGGAGGTGTTCGACATGAACCGCTTTGTCGACGTGCCGCCGCACAACAGCGAGTCACGGCTGTTCGTCAACATTGGCCTCCACGAGGAAGACATCGGCCCGAAGTTGGCGGGTGATAAGTGGCTACAGGTGAAGCGGGGACGAGACATGGTGATCGGCAAGCGGGAGGCGGCGTCGTCGGCGTACCAGCTGGAACATCGGGACCACGACGAGGGATTTCACAGGACGAGGGAGGTGATCATGCAGCTTGCATTTCCAACTTAGGGTCTAACTACCATCAAACTTGTTATTGAGACGATGTAAATTTGAAGATGTAAAACTAGAAGACGTATAATTTACATCTTTAAAATATACATTTTACATTTTCAAGAAAGAGGCAATTCCAACAGATGATATATATTGGAGATGCAAAAGAGCAACTCCAACAGACGATGCAAATTGGAGATGTAAAACCTGCCGCCGGCAGCGGCGCTGTACAGCCCCACAAATTGAAATAAAAGCATCCCAAAAACAACTTATTTTTTTACATGCCAATAATATCAAATTATTACGTAATTCATGAAATCCACAACATCGAATGCAACACAAATAAAACAAAGTTCTTGCACAATACAACAAACAAATAATGAAACTATGCGGCTCTTTCACAATGCCATTTCCAGTACTCCTCCATCAAATCCTTTTGAAGTTGATCGTGTGAATTGGAGTCTCTAATTTGGTTGTACACCTTCATGAAATGTCTGATTCGCTCCTCTTTTCTCATCAGCATAACGCGTATGCCCCTGGTTTGCATGGTTTTTACTTTGGGGTAATTTCCTCAAAAACCTTGCGTGCAAGGTGGAAGAAATCGGCCGGCGGTGGGTTGGGCAGCCATTCGGCTGCAGCTTGTGCGAGCGACGGCTGTAGAACACCTACGAACGGTCACCACCCTGCAAAGAACACGGCGGCAGCTCCGCGCGTAGGCGGGTGGCGTCGCGCGACGTGAAGAACGGCGGAGGCGGGCAGCCGCGTGCAGGCGGCGTGCGTGTCTCCCCTAGCTCCGGCGGTGGGTCGAGGCTAGCGAAAAGCCGACCGCGTCGTCCACGCCATTACAGCAGCCGAACATCCGACGAATCTTCGATTCGAAGCGGCGGCCGAAATCAAATCTGCAGCTGCGGGGGACAGTCGTCGCTACTCCGGCGAGGCAGGCAGCGGGGGACAGGCAGGCGGAGTCGTGGCGGGGTGGGAGGTGGGCAGGCGGGCGGCGGCCGCCACAATTTGGGTGAAGGAGTTGGGCAGCCGTCGGGAGGGCGGCGGTCGGGCGGGCGGAAGCAAACGGAAGACAGTTGGGCAATTGGTGGACGACCGCTGTTTTTACATCTTCTGTAGATGAAGATGCAAATTTGCATCTTTAGATGTTGTATTTTACGTCTCTATTTTTTGTCATCTGCATTATCTGTTGGAGAGGACTTTTAAAACCTCGAAGATGAAAAAGGTTGTTATTTTTGCATCTACATCATCTATTAAAGATGCTCTAACTAGTCTCAGTACTTTAGTACGATGTGTATTCTCGGAGGCAGAGGAAATGCCACTTGGAAAACAGAGTTCACAAATCTGTTGCTCCGATGGTATCACAACAAATGCATCAATTTGGTACTGTGCTAGTATTTCACATAAGCTCATCTTGTAAGGCAAAATGGTTCAACAAGAACGTTTATAGGATGCGATTGTGCCCTCCCTAGCATTTTACCATGACACCCTGCATGTATGCAGGAGAAAAAAGATTGACGATGTCTACTGTTAGAAAATACGCAAATAGATCACTGCAAAAAGGTAGACGAGGCACGTGATGATTCGTTAACGAGGTTTATCATCGTGACTAATTCTCAAGGCATAATTACGGGCGCACCTCCCCATGTACCATACAGATCAAAGATATGCCCTTGAGGGTTACCAGACAACGCTCTGATCATCGCATCATGGTCGGTCCAACCATCCCTGCCATGGGCGCGCGAACCGTCCCTCTCATGATCTAATCTATTTTGTCTAACCATGGTGACCTTATAAAATAGTTATAGATTACGCGTGTCTGACTCGAACACCTAACCCTTTGCGTACTCCAAGTCTAACTGCAACCTAATAAACATATTCAACACAATTTTAATATCTACGCTATAAATCGTATTTTAAATTTTTTAAGACATTTGATCTCTCAAATTATGAATATAATATACTTTTGTCTTGAAGGACGGTTTTGTTTCGGTGAGAATTAATCTTTTATGTGTATGTTCGATGAAAAGAATCCATCTCAAACTAACCGTCAGATTTACAAAGTTGGCACTCTATTGATACCAAAGCTGCCACAGGTAACTTTGATATCAATAGAATCACAATTTTGGTACCAACACAATAGCAACCCCATTAATCATGAGCAGGTTAGTTTGAAATAAAGTTTTTCGAAACGTATCCAAGTGAGTTCCTCACTTTTTACCCTTTTCTCCTTTTCCATGCACTACAACTATAATTTGAACATTTTGTAGATTTTCAATAAAAATACTAATTTTTGTTCAATAATTTTATTTTACTAGCTAATCCGGTATTCATGTAATATGTTACTAGAGCATCTTTAGCTCTTCCTAAACTTAACTCCCTATAATTTATGTGTATTGTTGGGATGAAAACTAACATATCCCCTAAATATAACACTTAAATAAATTGTGACTTGATTCCTCTCATGAGAGAGAGAGGGGCATGAGCGCATTGAGGAGGCCGAACCTGTGTAAATTTCCTCGTGTGCACCATTCAAATCTCCAATGCATGCACTACGCTTAGATAGATATTGTCGGGAACCACGACAGTTGACGCATCAGGCAGGGGTTGCGCATGATGCCTTCTGATCTACTCTTCATCGAGTTTGTTCCAGCCCAAAGCTTTCACTTCGAAACCCTGGACTTCACTGGTGATGCGGACAAGCAGTTCACCTTCACTGCTCCACCTTCTCGTTCTGAGCCCTCACGAAAAAACTTGATGACATGCATATATGCGACATGGCTTCCGCCAGTCTGTGGGGTGGTCTCCTGAGAAACCCTAGGGATTGAGATCAGGTCTCGGTTGCGTACCAGATTTGTAGTTAGTCGACACGGTCGACTCGATCTTACCTCTCCTTGACCCCAAGGTAGAGGATATTGCAAGCTGTGCCTCTATGGGCCCCCTCGACCAAGGAGTTTTCATGGTGACGCCAAGTAGGTCGGGAGCACCCACCTAGGAAGTTGGTGTCATCACAACACGTAGTAAATTGCTCGACACACCTCTCACTGGCATCTCTGATGCCGAGAAGGCTTTGGAGGAGACCCACAAGGCTTTCGAAGCCAAATGGAACCGTCTCGAAACCGAGAGGGGTGCCTCTCGATGCTAGAGAGTTGAAGTTACATAACACCATTGAGTATGATTGACATCTGCACCCACGACAAGGGCATTGGAAAAGTGTAGGAATGAAAGTATGTCTAGAGGTGCGTGATTAGACTACTTTCCAAATAAAAACTACTTTTTCCCCAATTTTAGTTCTTGGCAAAGCAAGTCTAGTAACACCCTAATCGTAGGCAACGAAAAGTAAATACAATACAAGTGATTGTAAGAAAATGATGTGTGTGGAGATATGCAAACGCTATGGTGACACGGCAAATTTTGACTCGTGATTCCAATAGGTGGTGCCATGTATGTCCACGTTGATGGAGGCTTCAATCTCAAGGATTAATGATCTCAAGGATAACCGTTGTAAGATTCCATGGAGGGCTCCACCCACAAAGGATCCACAAAAAAGCAACCTTGCCTAACTCACGTCCACGAAGGACTAGCCATACTTGGGGTAGATCTTCACAAAGTAGGCGATCTCCTTGCCCTTAGAAACTTCTTGCCGTTGTCCCTCTCTCATCTGTGATTTTCTCCCATCAACTACTCCATCGCCTTGCATCTTCTCCACCTTCTCGTTATGAATTTGCTAATTCCACCTTCTCGAATCACCTACCCTATGTGGTTGCAAGGTTGGAGAGCGTCTACGAAAAATCACATGGTTTATCCTAAAAAGTCCTCCCTCCTGGTCCCATCAATTCTCCCTGATTGCTCCTCTCTCAATAACATGAAGGATCTCGCTTTTTCACGGAGCAGCAGCTGCTCTCCTCTTCCTTTGAGGTTGCGCTAGTGGCGCTTCTGAAAAGAAAATTAATTTTCAATGCAGTTCTTCCGTGAGAGGACCGTGGTAACGATGCTTGCCGAAGCGCTGGGTTGCGACTTTGTCAAGGCAGATAATTACCATCCAGGGCAAAGACGTACTCTGAAGCGTTGGGCCGCAACTTTGAATACAACTTTGAAACAAATTGCCAGTTTTTTTGTTTGAGGGGTACAAATTGCCAGGTTTTCTTTTAGCAGTACAAATTGCCAAGTACGTTTGTTGTTTTTTGAGCATCCAATTGCCAAGGTTTTTTTTGTTTTGTTTGAGAAGGGATAAAATTGCCAGGTATGTTGTTGAAGCAGTTGCACCTAGGGCTCACCCAGCGCCCTCTTTCTAGGACTCGTCGGGCCCAAGTCAAGTCCAAACGAAACGAAATCCGAACCGGCCCGGCCCGGCCTCCTCCTCTCGCCTCCCCCAGTCACAGTCACACCGGCCAAACCAGAGCCAGAGAGCGGCGGCGAGAGGAGAACGGCGGCGCGGCTAGGTGAGCTCCACCCAACCAAAGAGACGATCCTCCGCGTTCTCCCGTTCGGGAACGACGCAGGCGGAGAGCTCTCTCCCACGAGCTCGTCCCGTCCGTTCCTGGCGCGGCGGCTGAGGCGATCGAGGTCCCCGGACCGGACGGGCTGTGGGTTGATCTCCGCCGGACAAGCGCTGCCTGCAGGTGCGCTCGCGTCTCACTCTGACCCCTAGTTTCGCTCGATCCCCCCCGGCAATCGTCCTACTTTGTAGCTAATAAAATTCTCTGGGTGCCAAAGCTGATCGGAAGTTCCCTGCTGATTGTGATTGATTCATGTCTCAGATTATCTGGTGCTGGTTCTGAGTAGTAGGCTTGATGATTCTAAAGTAGCAACTGCTGCCTATCTTACTAGGAATCCCTGAATTTTTTAAATCCATCTGACAGAGGAACTTGTTTTCTGTTCCAGCACGATGCACAGCCTCACAGCGCGCGACGGGACCTCAAAGTCTAGAGACAGGGATAGAGAACGCTACGATGGCAAGCACAGGAACTCAGGAAGTGTGTAAGGCGGCGCCATGGGAGAGATAGGGAGAGGTACCAGGACAGGGAGAGTGAACGGAACCGATACCATGGTCGCCATCATCGAGTGCATCGTGAAAGAAGGCAGCACCATGATCGTTCGACGATCATGACTATCGCCGCTGTAGCAGTGATCGTGATGCTTAAAGGTACCAGGTCTAGATTTCTGTAATGCATATGTGCATTTTGTTGCATCAACCAATTTCAGCATTCTGAGTTATGAATTGAGTGCTAGTTAAGTATGGTGAATTCTGAGTTATGAACTGAATACCAGTTAATTATGCTGAAACCCAGTCGTCCTTTGTGCTTAATGGGCCACCTTCTTTTTTTATCTTCTGAAGATTGGCAACATGCTTTACATTTAGCAGATGTTTGTTGAGTTTTGGAATTATATCGGAGAAAATTATTGAATGTACGTACTATATTTGGTTCCACTTCCACGTAATAACACAACTCTTAACCTCATGGATACCCCCAGCCACTTAATTGAATTAGAGGACTGGTAAATGTAGGCATTTTTGCTGGTGTATAACTAGTATAACCATGGGTTAGCTATGATGTTTACTAGTTGGCTGTTGCTGTATGCAGTGGTGATCCCCGCTTAGCATCGCAAAATAGTAATAGTAGATAGAGTCATGAGCTCATAATAATATATGCTTAACTGATTTGTTTAATCAATTATTTTTTAACCCAAACGAATTATTTTTTTGTGAAGTGTTTTGATGTACAAACAATTCTGTATATGTTGATCAAAAGAAGCACCTTTTGCAAAGCAGAAAATATGTTATGCTGCTTCCTCTATTAAAAAAATCTGATGTATGCAGTGATAATGCAGAAGAAACCTCGATAGAGATGACCACAGAAGGAATCGTTCACACTCCCGTTCGAAGAGTCCAAGGTGTATGTGTTCGATGCCTTCCAAAGTGTATTATTTGCATTCTGGTTAATGCTGTAAGCAATAGGTTTGTTTGATTACTTTGAATCAAACATGTGGTTTCCTGGAATCAACTAGCATGTGATTTTGATTCACTAAGTGTGATTTTTGTATGCCGTTAGTTATTTGTTTTCTATCGCCGGGAAGTTGACGGAACATAATGTGTTGGACAAATTTGAACAAGTAATTGTGAATGCAGTTGGTACAGATCTTGTCAAGTTGTCAAGTATGGTTTGCTCTTTCTTATTTATATCGTTAGGCATCTCAGTTTCCTTACTGTAATGCTCTATTCTCCTCCATTTGCTCAACTGGTTACTAACTCTTCTGAATTGAAGCAGCAAAAGCTTGAGTGGATTTGACCAGGGACCTTCACAAGCATGCCCGCGAACATACTTAGTTTACCCATTCCAGGAGAGGTGACTAGTGGCGACTGCGATCCTTTTTAAGATCCAATGTTGCTAGTTCTCAAACAATGGATGGTTCATTCACTCTGATTTTCAATTCTTAAATTCCTTATTATTGTAATGTTTCATTATTGTTTTCTAATGCTTGCTATTCAGCCATCCCTGCTGAGTCATTTATAAACTGACCTCAAGCAAAATTCGCAGTCGGGTCTAACCTCGACTAGAAATGGAGATATCATGCACTGGAGATAGATATGCTTGCATGTGTGTATGTATAAAGTATAAACCACAGTAAATCCCAACTGCAGTCAGTATAGACATATGCCAAAATTTTGAATTTGTCAATCCTATGGACGATAACAACAATATACAGTACTACAAGCAGGACGATTTCAACAACAGCAACAATAGGAAAAACTGCCGAATGTGCAGCGATCACATAACTGAGTTGTTAGAGAGTGACACAAGTTGCGAGAGCTAAACATGGATCATTTGGTGGGACAGGTATCACTCATCATGTAGCTGCCGATACCTGTCCAATACCTCCAGCAGGAACTCGATATCCATGGGCGTCATGGGAGGGATAGCGAAGCGCAGCAGTAAGCCCAACCCCTGAACCTCAACAAACCTACAAATGAACTGCGTCCATCGACGCCCGACCACAACGTACTCGTGGATCTGGTAAAGGACGCCGGCCTGGCGCCGGTGGAAGGCGTCCTCCATGCTGAAGTAGGAGTAGAAGATGGACCCTCCTCCAGTACTCCTCCGTGTATGAAATAGCTCCCATCGTGCGCGTGGGAGGAGCACTGGAAACTCGACGATGTGATCATCTGGTATCACATACCTTGGGAGTAAGGGAACCGGGCCGCCGAACCCGGCGAGCCTCCGGGGACAACCACAGGAGGTGCTGGCTGCGCAGCCGACGCACAGCAACGCCTCGCAGCATGTCATCACCCTACCCGCAACGCTCAGACGACAGATGGTGCAGCGCGGAACCTGCCCCCACCGGCCGCTCGAGGACGCGCCAACCTGCAAATTTTTCGTGAAAACAGTATACAAATTTCAGAATAGCTGTATTTCATCATACATTCGAGAAAAACATAAGCTGAAACATCTTTCTCTATCTTACACTAGTCATGCAGGGACAAAAACATATTGCTGAGAAAAAATAAGCTGAAATATCTTTCTTTATCTTACACTCACCCAAGGAACACAACAGAAATCTATAATACCAAACCAAGTCCTACAAAAATAAACTCAGGCAATTAATTAAATCAAACTGCACTAGCTCTACCTTGTTTGATTTTAATCCAAGTGAAGCAATTGAATAAAATGTTGCCAAGCCTGTTCTGTTTTTAGCCAAAAGTCGAATCATCTTATTTATGGAGTAAACTAAAAAAAACATACCACATTTGTGGACTCTCGATCAAAGAACTACCATGTTCTGTTTTTCTTGCAAAAAATCGTCTAGTATTCAGTAATCTTTTCGCAAAACACCGATCGCTCAACTAAGCCTTCTTGACACAAAATTTGATCGCTCAACTGTTCCCCATGCTCTGACACGGCTGTTGCGTGCGCCACGGCCGAGCCGTGCACACGCCATTGCCAGGTCCCAGACGCCGAGCCGAGCTGCGCCACGACATGGCCCGTCGACATCGCCTCCATGCCGCCGCCGCCGCCAGAACAGCACCTGCCACCTGCCTGCAGCTCCTCTCCCCCCGTCTCCTTTTCCCAGCCCGAGCCCCCGCCGCCGATCTCCATGGCGCACGGCCGGCGCCCGTGCCGCGCGACGCAAGAATTACACTCGAAGCTAGAAAGAAAAGCGCCCGACACGGCGACACCCCGTCCCACAGACGAACCATGATCACCGGAAAGAGCTTTCCAAAAGGTCGCGTACGGCGTACCTGAGCCTGAGAGGCGTTGCCGGTGAGAGGCACGGGGGTCGGCGTCCGCGTCTCTTCACAGCGGGGTGCCGACGGAGAAGAAATCTGGGGGGCTTCAGTGAGCTGCGAGCGAACTCCTGGGTCGCCGGAGAGCGGGAAGGGCGCCCTAGCCGAGGTCTGGAAGGTTCTTGATATCAAAATGCAGGTTCTTGAATCTTGAATCCAAGAAGGGAGGCCAAGAAAGAAGAAAGAGCACTCACCGCCACCGGCGCATAGGAACGGATAATTGCAGACGGTGTCCTGAAGATGGAGCGGGTCGGCGTGGATAAGACGCAGACGTCAGCGGCGGCGACACCGTGCTGATCGCCATCGGCCGCGCGGGTGTCCTTGGAGTTGGAGGACGGCGACTCGGAGCCGGTCGACGCGGGGGAGACGTCCGTGACGGTGGAGGTGGGATCCTCCTCCTCTACGCCGGAGCGAGGCGTCTCAGTGAATCGCCGCCGGCGTCTGGCCCCGGCACCGGCCGCCGGAGGGGTGGAAGAAGGAGACATGTTTCGCAGGCGGGCGGGAGCTCGGGTTTGTTTCTGTTTCTCTTTTTTTTTCCGGGGAGAGAGAGAGGGAGGGGGGCCAATTTATAAATAATCCAACTTTGAGGGAGGAACGAAAGGGCAAACTCCAACTTCGAGCATCAATTCTGTGCGCAAATATTTGGACCGGTCATATTTAGTCATCCAACTCTCATTTCAAATAAAAATATTCAAACTGGTTGGAATGTCTGAATTTTCACATACTGAAACCAAACTGGGTGTCTGGGGGAGTTTGAATGCCTGCCACGTCGGACTCCAACAATCCGGACCGACCAAAGAACCACTCCTTCTTTCACCTTGTTTTGACTCGTCCGTCCCAGTACCCTCTGTGCCGCACATTCACTCTTTCTTGGCCGATCACCCGTCAACCGCCATCGACGATGGCACGGAGACCAAGATGTGTACTCCGGCACTGCCAGCATTGAAGCATCGCCGGTCTGCATGCATCAGCTGTTAAAGCTGGTCCGCCGCGAACGCACGCCCTATCTGTTAGGAAACATCGTAGAAAACAAAAAAAATCGCGCTACGATCAAGGTCCCGAATTACTATGAAGATGCATACAAGGTTAGATCGGATTGTTACCAACTTCGAGATGCGGTGGAAGAAGACTGGGTGCAGATCGTTATTGAAGTCACTCGAACCGTCCACAACGATCCCTTGAACAAAAGATCGAAAGCACAACTCTTTACAGATTGCAAGCGTACAACCTTCACGATCTGGCAGCGCTTCGCCGTTCAGAGCTAATTGTCGTCGGAGAATTAGAGGGAGAAGAAAAGAACCGCACATGGCTTCTCTATTATGATGATTAAAGAGAACTAGGTCTAGCTCAGATCAACTCCAAATTAGAACTAGAAGTCGAGAACTAGAGGAGGCTCCAAAACTTGTGTGTTCCAAGGGGCAAAAACCATTAGTATACATAGGTTGGAGGGAAGAGGAGGGGGGCATTTCTTATTTGGCGCTGCAGGCACCAGTTATAGCCTCTTTTCGCAAACCTGCGCCTGCAGCGGTGCTAGCTGGGCTCGGCCCAACTACCATTCTTCCCCTTGTTTTGAAACTCAAAAAGGAAGGGAAATTGTGTGCAACCAGGAATCAAACCAAAGATCTCTCCGTCAATAGCCAACTCCTCAAACCACTACACCACCACCCTGACTCGTGAATACAATCATCATTTCCATCTTTTTATACACACAGGAAATGCCCTTTATGTGTTTTTTCCTTTCTTTTTTTTTTCCTATTTTCTTTTTCTTAAATGCGTGAAATGTTTACAAATAGACGATATCTCTTTTCTAATTCGTGAACTTTTTTTCAAATTCGTGAACTTTTTTTCATAATTGATGAACTTTTTTCAAATTCGATGAACATTTTTAAAATTTGATGAACTTATTTTTAAATTCATGAACTTTTTTTCATAATCGGTGAACTTTTTTCAAATTCGATGAACTTATTTTTAAATTCGTGAACTTTTTCTCAAAATTGATGAACTTTTTTTTCAAATTCGTGAACTTTTTTTCATAATCGACGAACTTTTTTCATGTTTTCAAATTCGCCAAATTTGATGAACTTTTTTCAGATTCAATGAACTTTTTCCAAAATCGATGAACTTTTTCTCAAATCCGATGAACTTTTTTTAATTGCATGAACTTATTTTCAATTTGGATGAACTTTCTTTTAAATTTGATGAACTTTTTTTAAATTTGTGAACTTATTTCGAAATTTCATGATTTTTTTAATTTGTACGAATCTTTTAAATTTCTTTGAATTGTTTTAAAAATTGGTGGTTTCAAAAAGTGTCTTGAATTTCTTTTCATATAATTTATATAAGGTATATATAATAGTACTCTTAATGATGTACTAGAAGAAGGTCAAATGGTGCACTTTCCTGATACTGGTCGTCAGGGGGAACTCGGTCTAGTGGTTATTGCGGCTTCCTGCTTTTGCTATCGAGAGGAGTTCGAGTCGCGCGACTCCCAATTAATGAAACAAAGTTTTCTATATCGTCCAACGGACGAGTATAGGCCGCTTGCAGATATAGCCCAGCTACGAGGGCTGCGGGCGCCAGTTCTCCTAACCGGCACAGAAAGCGCGGATAAGGAGCTCCCAAGGAGGGGTGCCAAAAGAGGGGGGAGGACTCCTCCCCTTGGGCCGGCCCTAGGGGGAGGAGGACCACTTTTGTCTTACAAGCTAGAGGGCACCCCACTTCTGTTATTGGGCCTTATGGCCCAATGACTCTACACCACTTGGCGTTTTATTATTTTCTTTGCCCCGTTGATATTAAATTAATTATAAAAGCCTCGTAATAAATACTAGAACCTTTTATTATTAATTTAACATCTCTGGAAACAATTTTCACCTATATATCAATTCTTGGCAAACCCCGAAACTCTTCCAGTAACTCTGAAATGCTTCCGCTTTCTCTCGATACTATTTCTAATATTCGCCGAACTATTTCTTGAATATTTTCTTAGAACTCTTACTCCACTAACACTGAAAAGATCGTCATTCCCTTAAGCTCATGACCCTGTAGGTTCGGTAAAACATAGAGACGAATGAAACTCCCTTTCATTCAATGGCAAAAGGCGGAATCATGGACATCCATATTGATCCCTACGAATACACGAATGATATTCGGGTGAACCTTTGGTTATCATGTGACATTCCCTTTGCTTGGCGATACTTTGAAAAACCCGAGGTGAGATATATCGGCATCCTCTTAAGTCATTCTCACGTTCACTATACATGTTTTCTCGTTATCAGTTTTGTTCTTCTTTCTCGTTGACATGTTCTGGCATTACTATGACCTAGTCACATATGTTTGGCAAGGCGATGATCGATTCCATCACACCGAGAGGGCCCTAAGAATATCTCTCAATCGTCAGAGGAGCAAATCTCACTCTTGATCGTTATCTAACCCCTTGTCAAACTTCCCGATAAATCTGAAAGTTGTCGTTATGATCACCATGTTACTAATGACGTTTGAGCAACCCCAAAGTCTATCGTACGGTAAGAAGTGACTATCATACTGTCATGGCCTTGGGAACTAAATCATGCGTTAACTCTCTGTGTTATATTGATTGACTTATGATGATAGTATCTCAAAGTATAACAAACAAGTTGGGTCAATTCAATATGATCGTGTCGTGGCGCCCGATCTCTTCAACTGAAGCTCCTACATAGCGCAGCAAGTGCCAGGGAGCGGACACGCGGCACCCCTCGCTGCCCACGCACGTCCATTTTGGGCCAGCCCATGAGTGACAGCGGGGAGCACCCTATTTTGTTGTTTTATTTTTTAAATTTTTTAAATAACTAACTAAGGATTTCGAAAACTATCCAAAATTAGAAAAAATGTGAATTTCAAAAAAGTTTGAAGCCAAAAAATGTCCCTGGTTTTGAATAATGCTCACGAATTTGAAAAATTGTTCATGATTTTAAAAAATCGTGAATGTGGATATTGATGAACATTTTTTATCAGATGAACAAATTTTGAATTTGATGAATATTTTTTGCACTTCATGAACAAATTCTCAGTTCAAGAATGTTTTCTGGAGAAATCGGATGAAATTTTTGGAAAATGTATGACCATTGTTTGAATTTGGTGGACATTTTATAAAATTACGGTGAATAAATTTGGAATACGATGAACATTTTTTGAATAAGATGAAGGTTTTTTGAATTAGATGAACATTTTTCATTTTCTGAACTTGATGGACAAATTCTCAATTCAAGAACATTTTTTTCAATCGGATGAAATTTTTTGTATTTGCAGAAATTTTTCGAAAATTATTGTGAACAAATTTTGAATTTCAGGAAGATTTTTTGAATTTAGTGAACAAAAAAATATTCATGATTCTAAAAAATCACGAAAATGAGAAAAATTAAAAAGAGAAGAAAAAAGGGGACGAATAAGAAAATATAAAACAAAAAATTAAAAAGGAAACAAAAATGAAATATAAAAGAAAAAAGAAAAAACTGGGGGACCTCGCGCCCCACATGGTCTGGCCCAGAAGGCGCAAAAGGGTATTGGGGAGGTGCATGCTACGACGCTAGGGGGCGCCCTACACGCCATATACGATCCACCCTCTTCATCAACTGTAGTGTGTCGTCATCTAAAAAAAGGACTGTCACGTCGTCAACGCTATTTGGCACCGAAAATCCTAAACATACGAAAGGCTACGTGCCTTTTACATAAACTTCCATCGCTAACTAACTGACACACACCCCCCCTCCTGATTTTCAGGCGGGGTGGGCCTCACCCTCCCCCTAATCTAATCCAACATTCCTACGTCAGATCATCACGTAACATTATGTAAGTCATTACGTGGACGTAGCATTGCTCATTTGGCACTGTAGCATGTCTTCGTACCGGGGCCTCTCGTCGTGGTCTAGTCAACTTTGAGTACGCACCCCTTTGTGGTGGAAAAAAAGCTTCAGATTTGTTTAAATGAATAGAGAAAAATTACCTTGTGATTTGTAGATAGATGCAATAGTGAGTACTCCCTCCGGTCCTTTTTACTCCACGTATTAGATTTGTGCTAAGTCAAACTTTTAAAGTTTGACTAAACGTATATTAAAAACTATTAACATCTACAATATCAAATATATACTCTATGAAACTACATTTCATAATGAGTCTAACAGTATTAATTTGGCATTGCGAAGGTTGATACTTTTTTATTTAAGTTTGATCAAAGTAGAGATATTTTGACTTTGGACAAAACTTATATGTAGAGAAAAAAGACCAGAGGGAGTACATTGGGTGGCTTCTTCTTCTTCTAGCCTGGCGGCTCGCTGACTGACGCTGCCAAGGAGGCCGGAGGAGGCCCGCAGCGGCGCAGCCCCGCATGGACCACAACCACGGAGGCTGGAGTCTAGGGCCAAAGGGGAGGGAGAGGGCCAGAGGAGCAGAGGGCCCATCGTCGCCCGGCGGACCTCGCTTGTCGGCATCAGGGCCGTCAACAGTCAACTAGGTTTGGGGATTGGCATCGAGGGAGGGAGAGTGGGAGACGGAGACCTGCTCTGTTGCATGGCTGTCGTCTCGTGGGTGGATTGGCAATGGATGGGCTGCTCTATTAGGCTCCGGTGTATAATATGTATAGTCATTTTTTTGTCACAAATTCTTTGGTATTTCATGGAATTTTTTTTTGCATGGTAATAACTACTGGAATCTGGCATTTTGCCATCTGCCAACTCTTTGCTGACGGCAAAGAGGTTCTTTGTCGTCCGCTTTGAGGAAACAGACGGCAAAGAAAGTGCTGATGGCAAAAAGGGTATTTGCCGTCAGGTGAGCTAAAAGGCAGACGACAAAGAGCCAGGTGGGCCCCACAGGGTACAGCGTGGCTAGGTCAGCTTCTTTACCGTCTGCTAGCGGACGACAAAGAGGTGACTACTTTGCCGACTGCTAGGAGACGGCAATGTTCCTCCTTTGTTGTCTGCAAAAAGGAGAAAAAAGGTTCCTCCTTTGCGGACGGCAAAGAGGAGACGTGGGCCACCCCTATACAGTCGCCCTCTTTGTCGTCTACTAGCAGACGGCAAAGAAGGCCCACTTAACGGGCGGCGCCGTCGTCTCCCTCTCTCTCTCTCTCCCTCTCTCTCTCTCTCCCTCCCTCCCGCGCGCCCGCCTCTCCCCTCCTGTCGCCGCCGCTGCAGTCACCGCTGCCGGCCCGCCCTGCCCCCAGGACCCAGCCCCCGCCGCCGTCCGGCCCCACCGCGGCAGGAGCCAGGCCGCGGCGGCCGCCCCACCGCGCTCCGTCGCCGGACTCCTCCCCTGCGCCGCCCCGCCCCACTTCAGGACTCCTCCCCGCGGCCCCTGTGCTGCCCCGCCCCACCAGCCGACCTCACAGGAGCAAGGTTAGTTTTTTTCCTATTTTTTGTTTTGTTTTTTCCAGTTTTGTTTTAGGTTAGTGTTTAGTTTTAGTTAGTGCTAGGTTTTGTTTTAGTTAGTGCAAGGTTTAGGTTTAGTTTTGAGCTTTTAGGTTTGGTTTAGGCTTAGATAAATAGAAGAGGAAGAAGAAAGATGAAAAGAAAAGTAGAAGAAGAGGAAAGAAGAAGAAGAAAAGAAGAAGAAGAGGAAAAACGAGAAGAAGAAGAAGAAGAAGCAGAAGCAGAAGAAGAAGCAGAAGAAGAATAAAAGAAGAAGAAGAAGAAGAAGAAGAAGAAGAAGAAGAAGAAGAAGAAGAAGAAGAAGAAGAAGAAGAAGAAGAAGAAGAAG
Organism: Aegilops tauschii subsp. strangulata; assembly: GCF_002575655.3. Taxonomy (NCBI): domain Eukaryota; kingdom Viridiplantae; phylum Streptophyta; class Magnoliopsida; order Poales; family Poaceae; genus Aegilops; species Aegilops tauschii. Next base: position 462,124,293 of record NC_053039.3, read on the forward strand.
AAGAAGAAGAAGAAGAAGAAGAAGAAGAGGAGGAGGAGGAGGAGGAGGAGGAGGAGGAGGAGGAGGAGGAGGAGGAGGAGGAGGAGGAGAAGGAAGAAGAAGAAGAAGAAAGAGGAGAGGAGGAGAAGAAGAAGAAGAAGAAGAAGAAGAAGAAGAAGAAGAAGAAGAAGAAGAAGAAAGAGGAGAGGAGAAGAAGAAGAAGAAGAAGAAGAAGAAGAAGAAAGAGAAAGAAGAAGAAGAAGAAGAAGAAGAGGAGGAGGAGGAGGAGGAGAAGAAGGAAGAAGAAGAAAGATGAGAGGAGGAGGAGAAGAAGAAGACGAAGAAGAAGAAGAAGAAGAAGAAGAAGAAGAAGAAGAAGAAGAAGAAGAAGAAGAAGTAGAAAGAGGAGAGGAGGAGGAGGAGGAGGAGGAGAAGAAGAAGAAGAAGAAGAAGAAGAAGGAGAAAAAAGAAGGAGAAAAAAGAAGAAGGAGAAAAAAGAAGAAGAAGAAGAAGAAGAAGAAGAAGAAGAAGAAGAAGACAGCCCGACCCCGACCACCGACACCCCGACACCCCGACCACCGACACCCCGACCCCGACCACGACACCCTGACACCCCGACCATCGACACCCCGACCCCCGACACCCCGACCCCCGACCCCGACACCCTGACACCACACCCCGACACCCTGACACCATGATGTCTACTACACAACCTTCTTCTTGTAGACGTTGTTGGGCCTCCAAGTGCAGAGGTTTGTAGGACAGTAGCAAATTTCCCTCAAGTGGATGACCTAAGGTTTATCAATCCGTGGAAGGCGTAGGATGAAGATGGTCTCTCTCAAGCAACCCTGCAACCAAATAACAAAATGTCTCTTGTGTCCCCAACACACCCAATACAATGGTAAATTGTATAGGTGCACTAGTTCGGCGAAGAGATGGTGATACAAGTGCAATATGGATAGTAGATATAGGTTTTTGTAATCTGAAAATATAAAAACAGCAAGGTAACAAGTAATAAAAGTGAGCGTAAATGGTATTGCAATGCTAGGAAACAAGGCCTAGGGTTCATACTTTCACTAGTGCAAGTTCTCTCAACAATAATAACATAATTGGATCATATAACTATCCCTCAACATGCAACAAAGAGTCACTCCAAAGTCACTAATAGCGGAGAACAAACGAAGAGATTATGGTAGGGTACAAAACCACCTCAAAGTTATTCTTTCTGATCGATCTATTCAAGAATCCGTAGTAAAATAACACGAAGTTGTTCTTTCCATTCGATCTATCCTAGAGTTTGTACTAGAATAACACCTTAAGACACATATCAACCAAAACCCTAATGTCACCTAGATACTCCAATGTCACCTCAAGTATCCATGGGTATGATTATACGATATGCATCACACAATCTCAGATTCATCTATTCAACCAACACAAAGAACTTCAAAGAGTTCCCCAAAGTTTCTACCGGATTGTCAAGACGAAAACATGTGCAAACCCCTATGCATAAGTTCACAAGGTCACTGAACCCGCAAGTTGATCACCAAAACATACATCAAGTGGATCACATGAATATCCCATTGTCACCACAGATAAGCACATGCAAGACATACATCAAGTGTTCTCAAATCCTTAAAGACTCAATCCGATAAGATGACTTCAAAGGGAAAACTCAGTCCATTACAAGAGAGTAGAGGGGGAGAAACATCATAAGATACAACTATAATAGCAAAGCTCGCGATACATCAAGATCGTGCCGAATCAAGAACACGAGAGAGAGAGAGAGAGAGAGAGATCAAACACATAGCTACTGGTACATACCCTCAGCCCCGAGGGTGAACTACTCCCTCCTCGTCATGGAGATCGCCGGGATGATGAAGATGGCCACCGGTGAGGGATCCCCCCTCCGGAAGGGTGCCAGAACAGGGTCCCGATTGGTTTTTGGTGGCTACAGAGGCTTGCGGCGGCGGAACTCCCGATCTTGGTTATTTTCTGGAGGTTTTTGTATTTATAGGAATTTTTGGCGTAGGTCTCACGTCAGGGGGGTCTCCGAGCCGTCCATGAGATAGGGGGGCGCGCCCAGGGGGGTAGGGCGCGCCCCCACCCTCGTGGGCAGCCCGAGACTCTTCTGGCCCAACTCTTTTACTCCGGGGGCTTCTTTTGGTCCGTAAAAAATCATCAAAAATTAGCACGTCAATTGGACTCCGTTTGGTATTCCTTTTCTGTAAAACTCAAAAACAAGGAAAAACATAAACTGGCAGTGGGCTCTAGGTTAATAGGTTAGTCCCAAAAAACATATAAAATAGCATATAAATGCATATAAAACATCCTAGATGGATAATATAATAGCATGGAACAATCAAAAGTTATAGATGCGTTGGAGACGTATCAAGCATCCCCAAGCTTAATTCCTGCTCGTCCTCGAGTAGGTAAATGATAGAAACATAATTTTTGATGTGGAATGCTACCTAACATATTTATCAATGTAATATTCTTTATTGTGGCAAGAATATTCAGATCCATAAGATTCAAAACAAAAGTTTAATATTGACATGAAAACAATAATACTTCAAGCATACTAACAAAGCAATCATGTCTTATCAAAATAACATGGCCAAAGAAAGTTATCCCTGAAGGAAATATGCCCTAGAGGCAATAATAAAGTTATTATTTATTTCCTTATATCATGATAAATGTTTATTATTCATGCTAGAATTGTATTAACTGGAAACATAATACTTGTGTGAATACATAGACAAACAGAGTGTCACTAGTATGCCTCTACTTGACTAGCTCGTTGATCAAAGATGGTTATGTTTCCTAGCCATAGACATGAGTTGTCATTTGATTAACGAGATCACATCATTAGGAGAATGATGTGATTGACTTGACCCATTCCGTTAGCGTAGCACTCGATCGTTTAGTATGTTGCTATTGCTTTCTTCATGACTTATACATGTTCCTATGACTATGAGATTATGGAACTCCCGTTTACCGGAGGAACACTTTGTGTGCTACCAAACGTCACAACGTAACTGGGTGATTATAAAGGTGCTCTACAGGTGTCTCCAAAGGTACTTGTTGGGTTGGCGTATTTCGAGATTAGGATTTGTCACTCCGATTGTCGGAGAGGTATCTCTGGGCCCTCTCGGTAATGCACATCACTTAAGCCTTGCAAGCATTGCAACTAATGAGTTAGTTGTGGGATGATGTATTACGGAACGAGTAAAGAGACTTGCCGGTAACGAGATTGAACTAGGTATTGAGATACCGACGATCGAATCTCGGGCAAGTAACATACCGATGACAAAGGGAACAACGTATGTTGTTATGCGGTCTGACCGATAAAGATCTTCGTAGAATATGTGGGAGCCAATATGAGCATCCAGGTTCCGCTATTGGTTATTGACCGGAGACGTGTCTCGGTCATGTCTACATAGTTCTCGAACCCGTAGGGTCCGCACACTTAACGTTTCGATGACAGTTATATTATGAGTTTATATGTTTTGATGTACCGAAGGTTGTTCGGAGTCCCGGATGTGATCACGGACATGACGAGGAGTCTCGAAATGGTCGAGACATGAAGATTGATATATTGGATGACTATATTCGGACACCGGAATGGTTCCGGGGGTTAAATATATACCAGAGTACCGGGGGGGTTACCGGTACCCCCCCCGGAGGCTATTGGGCCTCATGGGCCCAATTGGTGGAAGAGGAGAGGCGCCAAGGGGCAGCCGCGCGCCCCTCCCCCAAGTCCGAATTGGACAAGGAGGGGGGGCGGCGCCCCCCTTTCCTTTCCCCCTCTCTCCTTCCCTCTCCTCTCCTAGTCCAACAAGGAAGGGAGGGAGTCCTACTCCTGGGGGGAGTAGGACTCCTCCTGGCGCGCCTCCTCCTGGCCGGCCGCACCTCCCCCCTTGCTCCTTTATATACGGGGGCAGGGGGGACCCTAGAGATAACAATTGATTGTTTGATCTTTTAGCCGTGTGCGGTGCCCCCCTCCACCATAGTCCACCTCGATAATACTGTAGCGGTGCTTAGGCGAAGCCCTGCGTCGGTAGAACATCATCATCGTCACCACGCCGTCGTGCTGACGAAACTCTCCCTCAACCCTCGGCTGGATCGGAGTTCGAGGGACGTCATCGGGCTGAACATGTGCTGAACTCGGAGGTGCCGTGCGTTCGGTACTTGATCAGTCGGATCGTGAAGACGTACGACTACATCAACCGCTTTGTGCTAACGCTTCCGCTTTTGGTCTACGAGGGTACGTGGACAACACTCTCCCCTCTCGTTGCTATGCATCACCATGATCTTGCGTGTGCGTAGGATTTTTTTTGAAATTAATATGTTCCCCAACAATCCCTACAAAATCATATAGTCTGGCTATGCTCTATCTTCATCACACAAAATATTTAAATCATGCACAACCCCGATGACAAGCCAAGCAATTGTTTCATACTTTTGATGTTCTCAAACTTTTTCAATCTTCACGTAATACATGAGCGTGAGCCATGGACATAGCACTATAGGTGGAATAGAATGGTGGTTGTGGAGAAGACAAAAAGGAGAAGATAGTCTCACATCAACTAGGCGTATCAACGGGCTATGGAGATGCCCATCAATAGATATCAATGTGAGCGAGTAGGGATTGCCATGCAATGGATGCACTAGAGCTATAAGTGTATGAAAGCTCAAAAAGAAACTAAGTGGGTGTGCATCCAACTCGCTTGCTCACGAAGACCTAGGGCATTTTGAGGAAGCCCATCATTGGAATATACAAGCCAAGTTCTATAATGAAAGATTCCAACTAGTATATGAAAGTGACAACATAGGAGACTCTCTATCATGAAGATCACGGTGCTAATTTGAAGCACAAGTGTGGTAAAAGGATAGTAACATTGTCCCTTCTCTCTTTTTCTCTCATTTTTTGTTTGGGCCTTTTTTCTTTATTTTTTATGGCCTCTTTTTTTCTCTTTTTTTATTTGGGCTTCTTTGGCCTCTTTTATTTTCTTTCATCCGGAGTCTCATCCCGACTGGTGGGGGAATCATAGTCTCCATCATCCTTTCCTCACTGGGACAATGCTCTAATAATGATGATCATCACACTTTTATTTATTTACAACTCAATACTTAGAACAAAATATGACTCTACGTGAATGCCTCCGGCGGTGAACCGGGATGTGCAATGAATCAAGAGTGACATGTATGAAAATCATGAACGGTGGCTTTGCCACAAATACGATGTCAACTACATGATCATGCAAATCAATATGACAATGATGAAGCGTGTCATAATAAACAGAACGGTGGAAAGTTGCATGGCAATATATCTCGGAATGGCTATGGAAATGCCATAATAGGTAGGTATGGTGGCTGTTTTAAGGAAGGTATATGGTGGGTGTATGATACCGGCGAAATGTGCACGGTATTAGAGAGGCTAGCAATGGTGGAAGGGTGAGAGTGCGTATAATCCATGGACTCAACATTAGTCATAAAGAACTCACATACTTATTGCAAAAATCTATTAATTATTGAAACAAAGTACTACGCACATGCTCCTAGGGGGATAGATTGGTAGGAAAAGACCATCGCTCGTCCCCGACCGCCACTCATAAGGAAGACAATTAATAAATAAATCATGCTCTGACTTCATCACATAACTGTTCACCATACGTGCATGCTACGGGAATCACAAACTTTAACACAAGTATCTCTCAAATTCACAACTACTCACTAGCATGACTCTAATATCACCATCTTTATATCTCAAAACAATCATAAGGAATCAAACTTCTCATAGTATTCAATGCACTTTATATGACAGTTTTTATTACATCCCTCTTGGATGTCTATCATATTAGGACTAAATTTTATAACCCAAGCAAATTACCATGTTGTTCTAGAGACTCTCAAAATAATATAAGTGAAGCATGAGAGTTCATCTATTTCTTCAAAATAAAACTACCGTCGTGCTCTAAAAGATATAAGCGAAGCACTAGAGCAAACGACAAACTACTTCGAAAGATATAAGTGAAGATCAATGAGTAGTCGAATAATCATGCAACTATGTGAAGACTCTCTAACATTTAAGAATTTCATATCTTGGGATATTATTCAAACAGCAAGCAAAACTAAACAAAATAAAATGACGCTCCACGCAAAACACATATCATGTGGTGAATAAAAATATAGCTCCAAGTAAAGTTACCGATGAACGAAGACGAAAGAGGGGATGCCATCCGGGGCATCCCCAAGCTTAGGCTCTTGGTTGTCCTTGAATATTACCTTGGGGTGCCTTGGGCATCCCCAAGCTTAGGATCTTTCCACTCCTTATTCCATAGTCCATCGAATCTTTACACAAAACTCAACAGAAAACTCGTAAGCTCCGTTAGTATAAGAAAATAAAACCATCACTTAGGTACTGTTGTGAACTCATTATTTATTTATATTAGTGTAATATCTACTGTATTCCAACTTCTCTATGGTTCATACCCTCCGATACTACTCATAGATTCATCAAAATTAGCAAACAACACACAAAAAATAGAATCTGTCAAAAACAGAACAGTCTGTAGTAATCTGGATCAAGTGTATACTTATGGAACTCCAAAAATTCTAAAATAAATAGCTGGATGTGAGGAATTTGTCTATTAATCATCTGCAAAAAGAATCAACTAAATAGCACTCTCCAGTAAAAAATGGCAGCTAATCTCGTGAGCGCTAAAGTTTCTGTTTTTTACAGCAAGATCATAAAGACTTCACCCAAGTCTTCCCAAAGGTTCTACTTGGCACAAACACTAATTAAAACATGAAAACACATCTAAACAGAGGCTAGATAGATTATTTATTACTAAACAGGAACAAAAAGCAAAGAACAAAAATAAAATTGGGTTGCCTCCCAACAAGCGCTAACGTTTAACGCCCCTAGCTAGGCATGATGATTTCAATGATGCTCATGTAAAAGATAAGAATTGAAACATAAAGAGAGCATCATGAAGAATATGACTAGCACATTTAAGTCTAACCCACTAACTATGCATAGGGATTTTGTGAGCAAACAACTTATGGGAACAATAATCAACTAGCATAGGAAGGCAAAACAAGCATAAATTCAAAACTTTAAGCACATAGAGAGGAAACATGATATTATTGCAATTCCTACAAGCATATGTTCCTCCCTCATAATAATTTCCAGTAGCATCATGAATGAATTAAACAATATAACCATCACATAAAGCATTCTTTCCATGCTCTACTTGCATAGAAATTTTACTACTCTCCACATAAGCAAATTTATTCTCATCAATAGTAGTGGGAGCAAACTCAACAAAATAACTATCATGTGAAGCATAATTCAATTGAAAATTAAAATCATGATGACAAGTTTCATGGTTATCTTTATTCTTTATAGCATACGTGTCATCACAATAATCATCATAAATAGGAGGCATGCTTTCATCATAATAAATTTTCTCATCAAAACTTGGGGGACTAAATATATCATCTTCATCAAACATAGCATCCCCAAGCTTGTGGCTTTGCATATCATTAGCATCATGGGTATTCAAAGAATTCATACTAACAACATTGCAATCATGCTCATCATTCAAAGATTTAGTGACAAACATTCTAATGCATTCTTCCTCTAGCAATTGAGCACAATTATCGGAATCCATATTTTCATGAAAGATATTAAAAAGATGAAGCATATGAGGCACCCTCAATTCCATTTTTTGTAGTTTTCTTTTATAAACTAAACTAGTGATAAAACAAGAAACAAAAAGATTCGATTGCAAGATCTAAAGATATACCTTCAAGCACTCACCTCCCCGGCAACGGCGCCAGAAACTGCTTGATGTCTACTACACAACCTTCTTCTTGTAGACGTTGTTGGGCCTCCAAGTGCAGAGGTTTGTAGGACAGTAGCAAATTTCCCTCAAGTGGATGACCTAAGTTTTATCAATCCGTGGGAGGGGTTGGATGAAGATGGTCTCTCTCAAGCAACCCTGCAACCAAATAACAAAAAGTCTCTTGTGTTCCCAACACACCCAATACAATGGTAAATTGTATAGGTGCACTAGTTCGGGGAAGAGATGGTGATACAAGTGCAATATGGATAGTAGATATAGGTTTTTGTAATCTGAAAATATAAAAACAGCAAGGTAACAAGTAATAAAAGTGAGCGTAAATGGTATTGCAATGCTAGGAAACAAGGCCTAGGGTTCATACTTTCACTAGTGCAAGTTCTCTCAACAATAATAACATAATTGGATCATATAACTATCCCTCAACATGCAACAAAGAGTCACTCCAAAGTCACTAATAGCGGAGAACAAACGAAGAGATTATGGTACGGTACGAAGCCACCTCAAAGTTATTCTTTCTGATCGATCTATTCAAGAGTCCGTAGTAAAATAACACGAAGATGTTCTTTCCGTTCGATCTATCCTAGAGTTTGTACTAGAATAACACCTTAAGACACATATCAACCAAAACCCTAATGTCACCTCAAGTATCCGTGGGTATGATTATATGATATGCATCACACAATCTCAGATCCATCTATTCAACCAACACAAAGAACTTCAAAGAGTGCCCCAAAGTTTCTACCGGAGAATCAAGACGAAAACGTGTGCCAACCCCTATGCATAAGTTCACAAGGTCAGTGAACCCGCAAGTTGAGAACCAAAACATACATCAAGTGGATCACGTGAATATCCCATTGTCACCACAGATAAGCACATGCAAGACATACATCAAGTGTTCTCAAATCCTTAAAGACTCAATCCGATAAGATAACTTCAAAGGGAAAACTCAATCCATTACAAGAGAGTAGAGGGGGAGAAACATCATAAGATCCAACTATAATAGCAAAGATCGCGATACATCAAGATCGTGCCGAATCAATAACACGAGAGAGAGAGAGAGAGAGAGAGAGAGAGAGAGATCAAACACATAGCTACTGGTACATACCCTCATCCCCGAGGGTGAACTACTCCCTCCTCGTCATGGAGATCACCGGTATGATGAAGATGGCCACCGGTGAGGGATTCCCCCTCCGGCAGGGTGCCGGAACGGGGTCCCGATTGGTTTTTGGTGGCTACAGAGGCTTGCGGCGGCGGAACTCCCGATCTAGGTTATTTTCTGGAGGTTTATGTATTTATAGGAATTTTTGGCGTAGGTCTCACGTCAGGGGGGGTCTCCGAGCTGTCCACGAGATAGGGGGGCGCCCAGGGGGGTAGGGCGCGCCCCCCACCCTCGTGGGCAGCCCGGAACTCTTCTGGCCCAACTCTTTTACTCCGGGGGCTTCTTTTGGTCCATAAAAAATCATAAAAAATTGGCACGTCAATTGGACTCCGTTTGGTATTCCTTTTCTGTAAAACTCAAAAACAAGGAAAAAACAGAAACTGGCACTGGGCTCTAGGTTAATAGGTTAGTCCCAAAAATCATATAAAATAGCATATAAATGCATATAAAACATCCTAGATGGATAATATAATAGCATGAAACAATCAGAAGTTATAGATACGTTGGAGACGTATCACACCACACCCCGACCCCGACCCCGACACCCTGACACCCCGATTGACCCCGACACCCTGACACCACACCACGACCCCGACAGGGTCATATATTTGTGAATTATGAGTTAGGTCGTATACTTTTTCGATTTTGTTATGCAAAACATCATATATATATATATATATATATATATATATATATATATATATATATATATATATATATATGTGTGTGTGTGTGTTGATCAGGTGGATTTAAATGTGCAGTTGTTTCGTCGCTGCGAGAGTGTGGTGTTTGACGACCTCCCCATGCGTTCGACGAGCTCCGCCCCTGCGTTCATTGGTGAGCACAAATAACATCTCCTCCTCCCCCATTCATTTGCTCTGTTCCGGTCTTCGTGCTGATGAAACTTGCTAGCTATAGGTGTCAATCATCAGTATGCGTAACCACTATGCGTCTCCCATTCGAAAGGGTTACATCTATAAATATGCATGCATTTGCATATTTATAATCTTGATTCTTTCGAATTGTCCAACGTTATCCATGGACAGCCCGAGTATGTGTAGATTGAGTTCGTTTTCCATATGCTCTGCTCCGGATCCGATGCAGAATTTCGTCAGTGCCTCCCTGTTGTTCTCCGGGTACACATCCTCTCTGCTTATTGCCGAGACGTGTATCAGGAGAACAGCGGGGAGGTGCTGCCGAAATTTTGCGTCGGATCCGGAGCAGAGCATGGGAAAACGAACCCAATCTACACATACTCGGGTGGGATTAGGACCTATCTTTACCTATTAGTGTGTAGGTTGGATGGACGTAATAAAACTGACAAACTCCATTAATTGATGGATATGGTTTGCTTAATTATGTATATATTTCTTGTGTGTCCAGTAGGAAGTCAATATGAGTGATCGTGCGTGGATGTACACTGGTTACACTAGACAGAAAGTTTGGACTGAGGAATGGTTAACAAAAACCAAAGGGTTTGTTAGAGCCGCATTTGCAAATGGCCAGAAATTTAGCTAGTGCCCCTGTGTCCGGTGCGACAACTATAATAAGAGGGACGAGCTTGAAATGAGTAAAGACCTGCAGAAGTTTGGTTTTACGCCTGGTTACACGGTCTGGACATTGAGTCTGCCCAACGTGCCAGAGCTGAGGTGGTTCGTCGTCGCACCGACGAGCATGGTACCGGGATGGTCGACATGGTGCAAGACTTTGACGATGCTCGGGACTCGGACGAGGAGATGGAGGAATCTGCAAAGGCCTTCACTGAAATGTTGGAGACCTCAAAACGTCCTCTCCACGAGCACACTGAGCTTTCTCAGCTGGATGCCTTCTCACAAATAATGGCTTTGAAGGCTCAATTCAACTTGGGCAGAGAATGCTACGACGCAATGATGACAATATTCGGACGAGTTCTGCCCAAAGGCCATGTGCTACCTGCAAACCTGTACCAGTCAGACAAAATCCTCCGTGCTCTTAAGATGCCCTATGAGAAGATACATGCCTATGAGAAAGGATGTGTCTTATTTAGGCTTCAGTATGAGGACTTGAACTATTGTCCCATTTGCAATTCTTCCAGGTATGTTGTGGTAGACAACGGTATGGGTGAGAAGACGCAGACCAAAATACCCGTTAATGTTCTTCGGTATATGCCAATCGTACCAAGAATTCAACGTCTTTTCATGGTCGAAGAGATGGCCAGACAGATGACATGGCACAAAACGGGCAAAAGAACCGAACTAGATGCAGATGGGAGTGTGATGATGGTGCACACATCGGATGGTGAAGCGTGGAAGCGCATCGATGCATTACATAAGGAAAAAACGGCAGATCCAAGGCATCCTCGAGTCGCCATCAGCATGGATGGGTTCAGTGTGTTTGGTCAGGCAGCATCCCCATACAGTTGTTGGCCCATGTTTGTCATTCCACTCAATCTCCCCCCGGGCAGATTATGCAAAGAAAGAACATTTTCCTGACGTTGATAATTCCAGGGCCCAACTATCCGGGGAAGAATATGAATGTGTACATGCTGCCGCTTAAGGACGAATTGCAATAAGCTTGGGATAATGGGTTCAAGACATACGACGCCTTTAGCAAACAGAACTTCATAATGCGTGTCTGGTACATGTACTGGACGCATGACTTGCCGGCGTATGCGCTATTCGTTGGCTGGTGTGTGCATGGAAGGTTCCCATGCCCCACATGCAAGGGAGCTCTTGAGTTTCGTTGGCTGACGGCAGGGCACAAGTATACTTGCTTCGACTAGCATAGACCGTTTCTAGATCCTCGCCATAAGTTCAGGAAAGACAAGAAGAACTTCATCAAAGGTAGAGTTGTCAAACACTCTACACCACCTACGTTGACAGGCCAACAGACCCTAGATTAGTTAAACGCTCTCGAGCCAGATCCAGAGCGTCTAGGGTATTTCAAGGGATATAATAAGGAACACGCCTGGACTCACAAGACATGCTTGTGGGATCTACCTTAATTCAAAGACCTTCTTTCCCCACACAACATCGACGTGATGCACACTGAAAAGAATATCGCCGAAGCCATTTTTGGTACATTGTTCGGCATAGAGGGGAAATCAAAGGATAATACTAAGGCTAGAGTCGATCAAGAGGAGCTATGTGATAGACCATTACAAAACATGCAAGAACCAAAAGGAAAGCGGAATTGGACGAAGCCAAAGGCATGGTTCAATCCTGGAAGGCCAGCTATGAAGGAAATTATTTTGTGGGTGAAAATGCAGTTGATGTTCCCCGATGGGTATGCAGCAAAGCTAAAGAGGGGAGAGAGTCTTGAAAAATTGAAAATATTTGGTCTAAAAGTCATGATTGGCACATATGGATTGAGCGGATAATGCCGGTGATGTTGCGTGGCTTCATCCCTGAGGATGAATGGCTAGTACTGGCAGAGCTGAGCTATTTCTTCCATGTTCTTTGTGCGAAAGAACTATCGCCTGGCCTCCTAGAAGAAATGGAACAGTTGGCGCCGGAGTTGATCTGCAAGTTAGAGATGATCTTTCCGCCAAGCTTATTTAATCCAATGCAACACTTGATTTTGCATCTCCCGACCGAGGCACGATTGGGGGGGGGGGGCGTGCAAAATCGTTGGTGCTACTCAACTGAGAGGATGCAGAAGACGCTTCGAGAAAAATGTAAAAATAAACGTAGATGTGAGGCATCGATGGCCGAGGCATTCATCACTGAGGAGACGGCAAACTTCGTGACAGCACAGAAGCCAAAAATCGTCATTTGCACAATCCGAAGCCTGGGTACAATGCTGACGGCCCTAAAAAGGGTCGATCCAACCTCAGCCTATTCAAAGGGAATCTCACACCAGCCAGTGATTGGAAACCAGTATCGTTGGATGTTGAAGAATGGCGGACCATTTCGCTGTATCTCTTCAACAACCTAACAGAAGTGCGGCCGTACATCGAGTAAGATCCCGGTACATTGTTTCACAACTTCTAATTCCTTTGAACTGCTCTTATTTCTGGATATTTGATGCAGTCGATACATCGCCATATTCTCGTATGGAGGGGTGATCCAAAAGGATTCCGTCGAAGAGTATGAGCTTCTGGCAAAGCAAGGAGGCGAATATCCCGGTTTCATCTCTTGGTTCAAAAAACGATAATTTCCATTAGACCATTTCATTTCTTTGGCTAATTTGCGACTAATGCAAAAATCCTTTCGTATTAAACATGTAGGCTAATTCAGAGATTATGGATGCCAAATTGAGACAAGTAGCTAATGGTTTTGACTATAAGGTCCGTTCATTTGACAAATACGACATCAATGGGTATCGCTTTCGTACCTATGGCAAAAAGCTATCTGTGGCCGATCGAAAGTCTACAAATTGTTGTGTCTCTGCTATCGGCGAAGGAGATATCGAGTATTATGGAAGAGTTGAAGCAATTTATGAACTTCAATTCTATGGTGAAAACCCACCAAACGTCGTAGTCTTCAGATGTTATTGGTTCCAGCCGAGGGAGACTAGAAGGACTCATGAACATATAGGGCTAGTCGAAATCAAACAAAGCACCCATTTGGATGTTCCTGATGTCTATATTACGGCTCAACAGGCAACCCAAGTTTTCTATCTACCGTGGGCCTGTCAAAGTGATCCAAATCTCAGTGGTTGGGATGTCGTTTATGAAGTGCCGCCACGTGTTAGACCACCTCCCCCCAATCAAGAGGATTATGAACCTCATATTAACCAAGACACATATGACGAAGGAGAATTCTTCCAAGAAACATGTCTTTCCAAAAAGCGTTTCAAGAACCGCTCTACTCCACCCCAGAACATTGAAGTAGACAACGATAGTGAATCCGACTTCACCCCTGAGCCGGAACAGGAAGAAGTTATTGCTGCAGATGACCTGTCAATGCTTGAACGATTACGTAAAGGAGGCCTTCCACATGTTGATGCATTTATTGATGATGATGAAGAGCACGTCACTGATAGTGATGATGATGATGCATTTAATGATCCTGGAGCATATATAGACGATTCAGAGTAATATTAGTAATGTGAGGCATTCAATTTTTGATTATGTTCATGATGATGATGATACACTTAAATTATATACATATTATTCATGTCAGGTATTATAGCTTGTTGTCCTCTAAAATGACACAATAAGCTTAGTTAGGTCAAAATGGCATAATTAGCTAGGTAAGCTCAAAAATGGCATTTTCTTTTTATTTAGCCTATTTAGTCCATTTATGACATAATTTAGCCTATCTAGTCCACAAATGACATAATAAGATGAAGAAAATCAAGGAAGAGGAAGAAAATAAGGAATAGGAAGAAAAGAAGAAGAAGAAGAAGAAGAAGAAGAAGAAGGACTCCTCCTCTTACTTATTTTTATTCGTAAATGGCATAATAACCTTGCTAACCTCATAAATGTCATATACTTAGCTTGGTGTCCTCTAAAATGACACAAAAAGCTTAGTTAGGTCAAAAATGGCATAATTAGCTAGGTAAGCTCAAAAATGGCATTTTTCTTCTTATTTAGCCTATTTAGTCCATATATGACATAATTTAGCCTATTTAGCCCACAAATGACATAATAAGATGAAGAAAATCAAGGAAGAGGAAGAAAAGAAGGAATAGGAAGAAAAGAAGAAGAAGAAGAAGAAGAAGAAGACTAGAAGAAGAAGCTTCCAGCTTTCTTCTTCTTCTTCTTCTTCCAGTTTTCTTCTTATTCTTCTTCTTCTTCTTCTTCTTCAAAATGAAGTTAGCTCTAATATGCTTAGTTACCTAGTTAGCTCAATAATGACCTATACTAAGCTGCTTTATATAAAAAATGGCGTAATATGCTATTTTACCTAAGTATGCTTACTTCTTCTTCTTCCTCTTCTTCTTGTTCTTCATTTTCTTCTTCTTCTTCTGATTCTAGTCTTCTTCTTCTAACTTTCTTGTTTCCCATTTTGCAGATTTAATTCACTATATGGAAGCTTGCATGGATGGAGTGCTTGTTTCCCTGTTCTTCTTTTCGTTTGTATCGATGAAAAATGTGGAACTTGTTATATGGATGCATGGAGCAATGTGTGTGATGAACATTGTGATATTACTGTAATATGTATGGATGGAACTGTGTTTCTTATGTATGTATGTTGTCATGGATGGAGCTATGTGTTGGATACATCATATGTCTGCTGTGCCTGTGAAAAATAATAATATGTATATCTGTGTGTGAATTCCTGTGAAACTTAAATGGATTCAAATAAAAATAGGGGATAAATAGTCTCTTTGTCGTCTGCTAGCAGATGGCAAAGAGGACATGTGGCAGCTACCTGTATAAATTGGGAACACTGGCTGCCTATTTGGTCACTTTGCCGTCTGCTGGCGGACGGCAAAGTGACCAAATAGGACTGGCAAACAGGGCCAGCTATGCCGTCCGCCAGCAGACGGCAAAAATTCAAACCTCTTTTCCGTTGGCTGGCGGACGGCATAGCTGGACACGTGGCAGCTTCTCAGTGCTGGCCGAGTTGAGCTCTTTGCCGTCTGTTAGCGGACGGCAAAAAGCTTTGCCTCTTTGCCGTCCGTTGGCTGACGGCAAAGGTGTTTGCCGTTAGGGATGTATGCCTTTGCCGTCTGCCATGGCAGACGGCAAAGAAGCTGATTCCAGTATGTCTCATTCATATCATAAAGATCAAAGTACAATTCACGAAAGGACCGACATGAAAATATTGAAAAGATAGCAGAACCTCTCTGAGCTTGACACCAACGTTCGTCACCTGCATCCGGCACCACCACAACAGCCATTAAAGAAAAGAATGATGGATCACCTCCTCACCCGAGCTCGACGCGGCTCCATCGCTGATTTGCAGCTTTGCGGACCTCCAAGGTGGCTCACCAAAAGTGAAATCCTTGTCGTTCAACGAATCAGATCGGGGCAACACCTGGACACGCCATCAAACTCCACATCTGGCACCCCACCACAAATAAGACGACGAAGGAGGAAACCATACCTGCCATCCATAAACCACGAACCAACACACGTTCCTCCTTCTATATATCATCGATGCAGACCACAATCTGCATCCGCTCCTGTACTATCTCCCAAATTCCGCGCCGACCCTGGAGCAAACGTCGTCGCAACAGCGGAGCCCGAGGACACAGGTCCACCACGAGGATGTCGCCGCCGCTACGCCATCCTTTCTTGAACAAACTGGTTTCCAAATCCATCCACAACCAACCATTGGCCTCCTCATGGAAGGATCCGAAGAATCTTTATTCAGCGCCGTCATCGTTGCCGCCAAAACCAAGACGATGAACAACCTTTTTTTCGAAAAGGGTGGATTTTATTAGCTCAAAATGAAGCATCAAGAGAATACACACATGATGAGCACACACCCGATCTCTGCACAGCTAGGATGCAACACCAACCCACACGAAAAACACGCCAGCAAATAGCAAAATATATAAGACAAAAGCTATGCATGGGCGAGAAAAAGGAAGAAAGAAAAAAACCAAAGTGACCAGTTCCGTGATCGGCAAACTATAGGAAAGACCATATCCGCACCAACCGTCTCAAGACACCATATGAACATCGTGATTCTTCAAGAGCAACGCCTTCAGGAAGGGAGCAACGTTGAAACGCTGTCGTCACTGGATCCAGCAGTCAACGCCGGAATCTAGGTTTTCACTCTAAAGAAATTGTCCGAACATATCCGAGCAATGCCTTCAACAAGGTAACGATGTATAACCATCGCCATTGCCAGAATTCAAATCTGGGCTTTCACCCCGGAGCTCGATACCGGGTACTTAAGAAGCACCACCATCGACGTCACAAATGTGTTGTCGCCACCACTTTTCCACGACCCCAGCAG
Organism: Aegilops tauschii subsp. strangulata; assembly: GCF_002575655.3. Classification (NCBI taxonomy): domain Eukaryota; kingdom Viridiplantae; phylum Streptophyta; class Magnoliopsida; order Poales; family Poaceae; genus Aegilops; species Aegilops tauschii. The sequence continues at coordinate 462,141,140 of NC_053039.3, forward strand.
CTACTGCGCCGCTGCACACCCATTCCTCTGCGTCAAGCCGACGCCCATAGTTTGCATCTCATTGCCGAAGTGAACCATCGATCTGAAAAGATGAACTCTCGAAGATCTTTCGATGTACACAGCCACCGTGGAGCCACAAGAGGTCGCTGCACCATCACAGTTTGCAGCCACCATCTCTAGGCAGAACAAGACCTGGATTACCGTTACCACCCGAGATACCGCGCACAGACAACGAGATACCGCCCGAGATACCGCCACTGCCTCTACACCACCTCTTGTACGTACGTACTTCCTTCGTAAACTAATATAAAAACGTTTAGATCACTATAAAGCAGAGGGAGTACGTGGTCATCACCAATAACGTGTGCAAATTAATCCGACATTTGAACGGTGTGCTGACGTGGCCAAACCGACAGCATGTAAGAACTCCAATCGAGACGGTTCTGCAGTCCGAGTTCGACTTGAGACGCTGATCGCTCATGGTAGGAGTATATATACCTACGGCCGTCGCCAACACATCATCTCAATCACAATAGTAAGTCGGTCAATCAATCAATCGACCAGGCCGGGCCGTACGTGCAAACGTACGATGGCAACCTCGCCGGCAGCTTCCAGGATCAGGCCGTCGCACGGCGAACCGCCTCCGCCGCTGAACCAAGAGCTGATCGTCGATGAGATCCTCACGCGCCTGCCGGTGGCAGCAGCCGTGCGCTGCAGATCTGTCTGCCGGGCGTGGAATGCGGCCCTCGCCTCCGGCCACTTCGTCGCCGCGCACGCTGCCCGAGCAGCCGCCGCGCGCCACCCCGAGATCGTCTTCTTCTCGCCGACAGAGAAGGGCGTCGCCACGTCCTTCTACGCTTGCTCGCTTCCCGAGGACGGAGACGGGCCGCCCGCCGCCGCTGCCCGCAAGCTGCTCAGCGTGGGCAACCTCGCCGGCGAGCACCTGGTACTGACCGGCAAGCCGTGCCGCGGCCTGACGCTCGTCTTCGACGTCCGGTTGTCCGAGTACCACGTCTTGAACCTGTCCACCGGCGAGCATGTATCCCTGCCGCCCTGCGAGACGGCGGAGGAGATAGCACCGGTGGTTCCGAAGCTGATGCTGCTCAAACGGTTTCCTCTGGAGCTCTCCAGCACCGGCCTCGGCTTCGACCCGGCCACCGGTCAACACAAGGTCGTCAGGCTCTTCAGGAACATCTTCGGGCAGCAGAAGTGCGAGGTGTGCTCGCTTACGGCATCCGGCGAGTGGCGGTGGCGGCGCTGCGCCGGGGGCAACGCGCCCCCAAGATTTGCGTGCTACGTCGACGGCAGGCCTCCCGTGGCCCTCGACGGATCCCTCTACTGGCTGCTGCACCGGCGAGGCTGCGCCGACGACGGCAGCGCCAGCTGGGACCCGCAGCAGGACGCGCCCATCCTGTCGCTCTCCGTCGGCGCCGAGCGGTTCGGGTGGGTGCGCACGCCGCCGCGGCTGGCGTCACGCATCCGGCACCTCACCAACCTCGACGGCTCCCTCTGCGCCGTCGTCCACGACCGCCTCGTCGACGACGTGCTCCTGCTCGTCACGTGGAGTCCGTCGTCGCCATCGTGGTCTGCGCGCTGCCGCGTCGACGTGGGCAGCCTGCCCCGGCCGATCCGGGACGAGCTCAGCGGGGAGCGGGAGATCGTCCCGCTGTGCACTGTGAAGAAGAAGATCCTGCTGGCGACGAGCCGGCACAAGGTGTACGCCTACGACACGGAGCAAGGCGCCGCCGAGGAGGTGTTCGACATGAACCGCTTTGTCGACGTGCCGCCGCACAACAGCGAGTCACGGCTGTTCGTCAACATTGGCCTCCACGAGGAAGACATCGGCCCGAAGTTGGCGGGTGATAAGTGGCTACAGGTGAAGCGGGGACGAGACATGGTGATCGGCAAGCGGGAGGCGGCGTCGTCGGTGTACCAGCTTGAACATCGCGACCATGACGAGGATTTTCACAGGACGAGAGAAGTGATCATGCACCTTGCATTTCCAACGTAGGGATCTAACAATTTTTTTTTGCGGGGTGATGAAGAGCTTTATTCAAACGATAAGGCACCGGCCCAGCCTGGTGACCAGAAATCCCCTCCGTCACCTCCAATGTGCATGCTTGTTGAGCACAAAGGTGGGCTGAAATATTTGCATGTCTCTTTACACGATGAATATCAAAACAAGTAAAACTAGCGCTAGCTCCTCAATATCTATAAGTAACCGCGCTAAAACAGAGCGCGAAGTTCGGCGCGATTTCCAGAGGTTCACCACCTCCAAGCTATCTGTCTCAATCTTCACACACGCAAATCCACGAAGTGTTGCCACGATCACACCTTCACGCACAGCTGATGCCTCCGCGACAAGAGGATTTGTGATACCTGAGCATGGCTTGCACCAATTGGTAATAAAAGTCGATGATGATCTCGCAACACCCCCAAATTTGAAAAATGTTAATCATGTATATAAAAATGCTGAAGAAGTATTTGAAAAACGTTGAACAAGTATTCGAATAAATGTTCAACATGTATGTAAGAATGTTGAACAAGTGTTTGAAAAATGTTGAACACGTATTTGAAAACTGTTGAACAATTCTTTGAAAACATGTTGATCATGTATATAAGAATGTAGAATGAAAAACAAAAGGAAACAAAAGAAAAAAATAAAAATTAAAAAAGTAAAACAAAAAATGAAGAAGAAAAAAGAAAACCAAACAAAAAATGGAGAAGGAAAGAAAATAAAAAACAAAGTAACAATATGCAAGAATGAATGTAAAATAATGAAAGAAAAATGGAGAAGAAGAAAGAAAAGAAACAAAATAAAATAAAAAAGGGAAAATCCCAAAGAAAATCACTCGTGTAGCTTTAAGTACGGCGCGCCCCTAGTAGTTTCCACGAAACGAATGTGGGCGTAGTGGCTAGCTCAACGCAGGATTCTGCTAGAGACTAGGGTTTGGCTCCTTTTTCTTGCGTTTCCTAGTTTCTTTTTAGGAATATGCGCGCGTGAACAGCCCGACCCAATACAACGTGAGGTGGGGAAAAGCTTCGGTTAGGGCTGCCACTTGGGTCGCTTAAGGCGATAAATAGTCGCCACGGTTATTGGTGGCGTGGGGAGCAATACATCATAAGAAGAACAATGACCGCATGATCTTGGCCATTGATGGTGATCTAAAGGTCCAAAATTTGACTAACGCTATTTGTTTTCGGGTATCTGGTGAATAGGTCCCCCCCCCTTTATTTCACAAGTGGGATCAGTGATCGAGCCGTAACTTGGTTGAGAGGATTTTTTTGTTGAACTAGCTACTCATTAGTTAATACTGGTAAGTTTTGTCATGTTTGTGCAAACTGAAAAACAGTTATCCTAAAATTTACATCACTCAAATCACCTCTATGTCCACCATAGAGGGCAACTATAGCAATTTCTAGTAGGTTAAATGGTGAATGGATAACTACTAACTCAGATCTATACAAACTAGCAAACACCTGCGTTGCTACGAGAATTGGTCGATAAAAATTTGGATTGATAACATGAGAATCAAAATTTAAATACTCCCCCCCCCCGGTCTTTTTTGCTCTGCATATAAGATTTATCTGAAGTCGAACTTATAACATTTGACCAACTTTATAAAAAAAATCATCATTCACAATAAGAAAATCAATAAGAAACATCATGAAATTAACCTCCATATTGTATAACTTTTGTATTGTAGACTTTGATATTTTTTTACTATAAGTATGGTCGAAGTTTGACTTCATACAAATCTTATATGCAAAGTAAAAAGGACTCAAGGGAGTGCATATGACTCGTTACATTTGATTATGTATAGTTTTAACAAGATTTATTGAATATAAGTGGAATAACTAAATGGAATACATTTTCCCATGCATGGCTGAATATTCTGGTTAGAGCATCTCTAGCAGTCCCCTTATATCGCGGACCATTATAGTCGTTATAAGGGCCGAGAAAAACGTGTTTTAAGGGCTGATTTTAGCTGCGGCCGAAAAGATCCCGTATAATCAACCCCTAAAAAGGAACATTCTCTGAATATACCGAACAAACCCATACACTACTAGGAAAATGATTTCTAACGACAGGTTATGTGGTTCACTACAAGAGATAGGGCCTACTATGACGAGCTAAAAAATGTCATCGAATAGCTAATAACGTCACAAATTACCCCCTAGTGACATTTTACAGGCGTCACAAGCATCGTCACGAAATCCCCGTCACAGATTACTCCTAGTGACGGCGCACGCACAAAAATGTCATCGAAATTGGGACCTTCGGTGACGTTATATAGAACGTCATCGACTTCCTATTTCCTTGACGGTCAATTAATGTCACATATTAGGAGAAAATATGCCATATTGTACCATATTCGATGACAAGACAACGTCACTAACATTATGCCAGATCATCACCCGAGCGGCTATCCCACTACTAGTGCCACTACTTTTATTATGGATGTAGATGAAGTCGTCAAAATATATTTACTTTCTTTCGAATCTAAATTGCGATGAAAATAAGTGTTTACTTCACATCACATCACATCATATTATATAAAAAAGTTGTAGAGAAAAATCACATCATAAATTGATATGTAAGACAAATCATATTATATATGAGATCGTATCAGCCAAATCATTCTGTAAACAAAAATGACGGTAAAAAACTGACTCAAGTTTGACATAGACAATAGACAAGATGAAAACTAATATTAACTAAAGACCACATATGTTGTCCTGATGATTGCAATGTAAGGATGGCTTTCATGAACCATCTGGTTTGGACTGGGACTACAGAGTTGCTTGCTAAGTTGCTTGAGCCCTCAAGAGAAAATCAAGCAGATTATCCATCTCCTTTTGCTTCTTTGCCTAGGCTTCATTCTTCTCTTGTTGGATCTTCTTTAGAGCTTCCAATTCTTCTTGCTGCTTCTTTTGTATCTCTTCAAATGCTCTCTCTTGTGCTTCAAGTCTTGCGGCTAACTCCTCCCGATGCCTATAAATGACAAACACAACAACGTTGCATCATAATGAGATGAAAATTGACAAGATAACATGCATAACCTTGAGCTAGAGGTATAATGGTTAAAGTACATGTAATCAATGCACCCCTTAGCTTAGCATACACATCACCCATGCGTTTATGTTCCGCGAGGAATGCCCTCCTTTCCCTCTCACTCTCCCAAACTAGTGGCATGATTGTAGTACCTGAACGTGCAAGATGAAAAAGAGTGGAACTAAATGAATTGCAAAATACTCCCTCCGTTCCCAAATATAAGTCTTTCTAGAGATTTCAACAGGTGACTACATACGGACCAAAATGAATGAATCTACACTCTAAAATATGTCTACATACATCCGTATGTTGTAGTTTATTTGAAATGTCTAAAAAGACTTATATTTAGGAACGGAGGGAGTACTTACTAGCATGTGTCATAAAACTAACTAAATGAATTCCACTTCAACTAGTTTGGAATTGGACCTTAGACAATGCAACAATTTTTCATGCGCATATGTACTTTCCTAAAACAAACATGAATGTAATAAAGTAGCAAAATTAGCACGCAAATACATGTTTGTCTTTGCATTGATGGTAAAAATTAACAAAACAGATTCTGTAACGTAGTACTTTAAATAAGCAGCACTATTTATAAGCATTTCACGTAATATTGTATTAACAAAAAATGAAGATTTCATCGCTTTGGGGTCTAACGAGTGTACTAAGTAGCATAGAAGACGCAGCCAGCAAGCCTATGAAAACAAGATGAGAAAATTCAGAAGAGAAAAATGGCAAAACTTAAGATTACTATAGATGATACACAAGTGCTTGACTAGAAAGATTACTTACAAAAACTTGCCAATAATGGTAGCAAAGATTTACTAGTACATTATGAAGCTATTTACTCAATCAAGCAATTTAATTCGATGGCAATGTGATAAAATATAATATAAGAAACAAGGACTCCTTAAATATTAGAGCATCTCTGAGTGCAATGCTGGGACCAAATCCCGTCCACGCCCTCCTCCACCTTCAGCTTGCTCAAAAAGATTTCAGCTAATCAGGCTATCATTGTTCAGATATATGTTCTGTGTTAGCAAATTGTTTGCCTATCATATCCCCAATAGTCCGTCCTGCTCATGCTTGCTGCACTCATGTAATTGAAAAATATAAGTATAAAACTCCTAGCGATTGCATATTTCAGTTGAAAAACATCAATTGCTATCTAAGTGTTGATAAGCTGCAGGTGCCAACGTTAGTCATTATCTCCAGAGTATACACATACTAATAGAAGCATGGGTAAACACGTCAAAAATAGAAGAAGAAACATTTTGCTCACCTTGGGTTCAGTCTTCTCATCGACGATGTCAGCTTTGAACTTGAGAAATCCCACACACGCTGAACATGTCCACTCCCGCACAGCCAGAAAGCGCCATTGATTTCTCGCTCAAACATTTAAATGGAGAGAATGACAGGAGGAGCGCCACAACAAAGCATCTGGATGGGAGCAGCGCTGCAAAATGCCTGCGACAGGGCCTCGTCAGGGAAACAGAGAAGGGCGGCATGGTCTCGAGGAGGATGCAGCGGGCGTGGTAGAGGAGCGCCACGGTGGCTGGCTCCGGCCAGAAGCCCAGAACCCGCCCAGCTGTAAGCCAAGTGGAAGAACTGGAGCAAGAGGTCAGCGTGGTTGGAGGCAGCGGTAGCGGAGATCACGCCATGGACGAGCAGCGCCGAGAGCGTCCAGAAGAGCAGCCGCACGACACGGAGTACTTCCGGTGGGTCGACGGCTTGCGTCACCAGATCATGTGGAGAATTGTCCCGTGCAGAGGCTGCTCCTACCGAGCGCGGCTGCCTGCGGCGTCGGCGGCGCCTCTTCCACCACCGGTGCTGCAACGGCTTCCTCCGCGGTCTCGATGGTGGCGGTGGCGGTGGTTGTTGCATCGATGGTGGGGGCGGCGGAGGTGGACGGGGCGGGAGTGGGAGCGTGGGGGCTGCTGGAGAGGAGCGGCGGAGGGGGGATGCTAGCAGATTGGATCGAGACGGTGAAAGGAAGGAGACGGCGCAAGATTGGATCGGGGCGACGCCAGATGAGATAATGGGGATTAGGGTGGAACTGTGGGTAGTTAAATGGGCTTCGTTGAGAAACTTTTGCCATCGAGCCTAATTAACTTAAAATTTTAATTCTCAGCGCGCAGGGGCGAAAAAATTATATGCTTAAACTAGAAAAAATTGTGGGTTTGACACGCTCACGTGAAAAAAATGTGGGTTTTTTTAGAGGTAAAAAAAATGATTGTTTGACACGTACCATGAACGTTTATAATTTGATCAGAAAAATTAGAAAGGCACGTATATGTTTGTGTATAATCTGCTAATAAAAAAAGTAAAAAGGCACCAGGGGATAGGTCGTGTAGTACAATGACATGATAAAGATATATTCGCATAGTTTCGCATGAACTCTACCCTGTTGGAAATCCCTACAGGAAAGACCATGTGGGAAGGAGTGCTTTTTTTTTGTTAGGACGAAATAACTGTTGCACTGTACTGCCATACCCATCAGCTCACCAGCGCAACCAATGAGCATTTTTTTCGGCCACTACTTATTTATATTAGACTCAGAAAATATTTACACTGCTCAATACGCCGTAAAGAAATTCTCATGGGTCCTACGTGTGGACCCCATAGAGAAACACTGAAGCATAGGTCCTGTAGAAAAATCCTCCTACCAAATCTTTCCCAGCCAATCTCGTATTTACCTTTTTGAGATGGAGCGAAACAACTGCAACGTCATATTCATTAGCTCACGACCCCACTAATGAACTTTTTTCTGGCCACCACATATTTATATTAGATTGAACAAAATAATGGCATCACACAATAACCTATGAAGAAATTATGGTGCGTTCAACTACCAAAATTGACACATGGGTCCCATAAAAAACACGACGTGTTGGTTCTACCACTCAATAACCAGTGAAGCAGATATGGCAGGTCCCGCTACTAGCAGTTACTTTGTGAGTCTGTGCTGTAGCAAGTTCGTCATGAAAATTACCAAAACGTCATAGAAATTGGTAGCTAGGTGGTGCTCAGCGTTCGAGTCGATTCAATGACATTAATCATCACTGATTTACAAAAATCAGTGACACGACCTCTAGACCGTCACACATTAGATACATACGTGACGTTGTCAACCACCGTCATGAGGATTTTCGTCACAGTATCTCAATTTTCTTGCAGTGGTTGTTAAAAGTTAGAATGTGGTCGTTGAAAGTCATTAACGACCACAATTTGCTGGTCGTTGTAGGCTCCGTCGTTAAAAGTATAACGGCCACATACTTTTTCCCGTCGTTATTTTATAACAACGGGACATTGTGTCGTCGTTAATTATGAGGAAATAACAACCACAATTCGTGTAATAGCGACCACTTGTCTGGTCGCTAAACATATTTTCATGGTCCCTAAAACATCACTATCGGCCACTTCAATGTGACTCTCAACTTTTCAAGATTAACAGCCGCAGAAATTAAGCAACGAACTATGCAACCAAAGCATCATAGCTTGTTTTCACTGATCAAAACTACATATATATTGAAAATAATCATCACATACAATTTAGGGGATAAAGTACCACCATTCAAAAATTGTGAACCAAAAAACTCCCTAGACAACCATTGTAGTTGTTCATCTCTAACAAGAAATAGTGCAACAACTAGAAAAGATATTTTCTTTCCATAATCTTCAGTCATGAGAGGCCATCATCAGTCCTTGAATTGAAGTTCGTATCATTCTTCACCAATTACTACAACGCCTAGTGATGCTTCTATTACGATGGACCATCTGTTCTACAAAAACATAAACAATTGCTAAGTGAGTACATTTAGCTCTTAGAGATTCTATTAAATGAAAAGAGAAAAATTATAATGTGGCAATGCTTAGATCAACACATGTTTTTCTTTGGTAAAGAAAAACATATTATATTTTCAGACATTGTTGCTCAATAATCAGGCAATGCTTACATCCACGCATCTCCAGAAATAGAAGTAGGCCATCCATGGATGATGTCATTCTGCAATCGAACAGATTAAATTTTGACATGATAACAAGAAATTCTGTAGCCAAACAAATTGTCCTTGCTTTCAATCTTTCAAGTCAGAAATTTTATAAAGTATGTGTTGACAAGTACGTGTGGGCACGTACGTGGATCGTGTGGGGCACACATCTCCAAGCATCCTTGAGAAGACTAGCGTCATCACCTCCACGAACATGCATCCATGTTTGCATCTTCTCATTTAAAATGAAAAACTGCAAAACAAGAATGGTCGAGTGAAGAATATAACTAGTTAATCAGCTGCTGGACGGCCGCTTGTGGAAGTCCCAACAATTCTCAGTCCTAGATCTGCCCTGTTCATGGCATGACAGAGACGACCACGCAAATTTAGAATGTGCTAATATGATGTACTATGCATCATGATGGACATCATGCTTACTTGTGCATCTCGCTGCTGTTTTTCTTGGAGGTGACGTCGTACATAGGAGCTGGCCCTTTAGCGTCGAGCGCCAGCTGCGCGATCTCCAACCCGTGCTTCCTCACGTTGTCCGCGGAAGCTGCCACCGAGACGACCAGCGCGTTGCCGGCTCCCACGAGGACGGCGGCAGAGGATGGCCACGGGAACTGTGACCTGGCCGACATCGCATGCAGCTCGGCCGGAATCAGCCGCTGCGCTCGAGGAGGTACGGGAGGAAGATAGGAGAGCAGAAACGAGATGAAGGGTAGGAGGAGGCGGCGGCGGCTGGAAGGAAAGGAAGCGGCTGGCAGCGCTTTTTGGGGAAATCAGAACAAACGGTTGCACGGGAACGGGAACCTAGATTTTATTGGTCATTATCTTTCTCTTTATTTATTGTTTGTTTCAGCAGATAAGGATGCAAATAATACTCTCTAAACAGAATAAAATTAACGACGGGCAGACCCATCCTCGTTAGGGAGGTTTCACAACATTAGTTTAGAAGTTGGACGCGTGCGCCATACTAATAACAACCGAGAATTGTTAGTTGTTGATCGTTATTGGCTTAATCTGTAGTAGTGATAGTTAGCCCATTTTTTTCTAGCTGTCCTCTTCCTCACGCCAATTTGAAATCGGCACATACCGTAGGCCAGGGCGGCCGCTGGCGGACGGGCGAACGAGGAAGACGCGGGGCGGCCATGGCACACGGGCGGAGGCCAGGGCACGGCGGCGGCCGATTCCTCGGTTCGCCGTACCTAGCTAGCTAGCTCGCGCTAGCGAATCGATTGAGCTAGCTAGCTAGCTCTTCCGTCGGGAGAGCTGCGGGCGGGTGCGACGGCAGCAACGGACAGCCGGTGGGGACCGGCGGCCGGCGGGTGCGACGACCGGGGTGGGCAGCCGGCGGCTGGGGACGGTCGGATGGGAGCGAGCCATGAAGGTTCCGATGGCAGTTGGACTTTCGCCAACGGTCTTTCACGTATACAGGCCACCCTCGGGTTGCCCCTAAAATCCTTATTTTCACGGGTTTGGCGAGGATGTTTTCCACGCCCCTTCAAAAAATTTACAGGTCGGAGTCGTTTATGGTTTCTATTCGGGTCGCTTTTTCCGTCTAAAACTGTAAACCGGCGGTTACTTTACAGTTTTGTGTGTTTTAAGGGGTCTACTAGAGATGCTCCTAGTCTTTTTCCATGCATGATTGCATGTTGAGATCGGCCTTATCACATTCATAATTACATAGTGATGTGGCATACTTGCAGTTTTAGATAAATAAGTTAGTTGAGTTGACTCTCTTAGGTATATATAGGATAATGGCGAACATTTCAAAAAAAAAGTAAACATGATAATGGGTGGCATGTGGACCACAAGAAGTTAATGAGCTCCAATGCACCGTATGTGACAAAGCTAGATTAAGATATGAATAGTATGTGGGCTTGGTTGTTGTTCGAAACAGATGTATATCTTGATGGGCCCATAAAAATGAGCTACTCCCCTTGCATCATTGTTTTGATCTTTTTTAGCTTCTTCTATAAGACATGGAAAAACATAGCAATGCAAAAGGTGAAGATAGAGGTGATGGTTTTATAGGCCTTTGATAGTATTTTAGATTTATCAGGAATATTTGATGTTTGTGATTTTTCTTGTTTCTTTGAGCTCACTTAATTTTTTAGACAAATTACTAAGGTCAGGTTGTTTTCCAAAAATAATGTGAAAGATGATTTGTATTTCTGTCTTTGCAAAAGTGAACAGTGGACTCAATACTTTGGCATCAAAACCCAAGATGTAAGTATACATATACATTCTAATTTACTTGACAACACAAATGCTATGTTACCACATTCTTATAAAATGTATAAGGTTGTGCTGCAGAAATTCAAGCATTGCAGCACTATTGTACACCGATTCTTTATGTAATTGCTTTCTAAGTCTGCTCGTGATATGTGTAAACTCATGGGTTTTGTAGATTTCAAGCAGTTAGAGGTCAATTTACTGGTCTCCATCATTTTCTTTATCATGACCGCTCGTCTTTATTAAATTGATCATTTTCTATTTTTATTATTTTCAAGTTAAAACGACATAAATTCTTGATTGATCGTTTTTTTTTCTTCTGTTCCATAGTTTTAATTTTCTCATGAATGATTTTATTCGCCCCATTTTGCTCTATTTAATATTTTTGTCGTTTGTTATGTGTTTCACATGTACATAGCCATTGGTGTAATATTATAAGAAAATTAGTACATAATTTTTTTATTGGGAACTGTATTATAATTTAGTTCAGTAGTTTTCTTGTCCGGAAGAAAAAGGTTTGAAACTTAACATATTCTTGATTATCATCTGTGTTCTTGGAAAAGGAACATTCTGAATGTGTTGCAAATATTTTCCGGAATACATGAACATATCGCGATTGATTGAGCATATTTCCAAACAACATTTTGTGTGAAGTATTTTAATCCTTCAAATCCATTTTTAGAAGTGCAGTGAATATTTTATTTGAAGCACGTGGGCCAAAACCCTGTCAGGCTACCCCAGAAAGGTCATGCCTCCCGTCGTGTTCTAGTCATGTTTGAGTAGGCACCCCGTCTACACCGCCGCGTGCACGTGGTCACACGGATAACTCCTTGGCACGGCCGGAGACGGCTCTACAATCCGACATTGAACGATTTTTTTTTTTTTTGCATACGATCATATGTATAGGTACCTACGTACGTCGTCAACACGTCGCCTCAATAGTCAATAGTAACTCTCGGAATATCTCCATCAGGCCGTACGTGCAAACAATGGCAACCTCACCGGCAAATTCCAGGATCAGGTCGTCGCACGGCGAACCGCCTCCGCCGCCGAACCAAGAGCTGATCGTCGACGAGATCCTCACGCGCCTGCCGGTGGCAGCAGCCGTGCGCTGCAGATCGGTCTGCCGGGCGTGGAACGCGGACCTCGCCTCCGACCACTTCGTCGCCGCCGCGCGCCACCCCGAGATCGTCTTCTTCTCGCCGACGGAGCGGGGTGTAGCCACGTCCTTCTACGCGTGCTCGCTTCCGGTGGACGGGGGCGCGGCGCCCTCCACCGCCCGCCAGCTCTTCAGCGTGAGCAACCTCGCCGGCGAGCACCTCCTGCTGTCCGGGAAGCCGTGCCGCGGCCTGACGCTCGTCTTCGACGTCCGGTTGGCGGAATACCACCTCTTCAACCTCTCCACCGGCCAGCACGTCGCCCTGCCGCCGTGCGAGACGGCGGAGGTAACGCCGCTGGTGCCTAAGCCGATGCGGCTCAAACGGTTTCCTCTGGAGCTCTCCAGCACCGGCCTCGGATTCGACCCGGCCACCGGCGAGCACAAGGTGGTCAGGCTCTTCAGGAACATCCTCGGGCAGCAGAAGTGCGAGGTGTGCTCGCTTACTGCATCCGGCCGGCGAGTGGCGGTGGCGGCGCTGCGCCGGCGGGAACGCGCCGCCAAGATTCGCGTGCCACATCGACGGCATGCCACCGGTGGCCATCGACGGGTATCTCTACTGGCTACTGCACCCGCAGAGCTGCGCCGATGACGGCAGCGCTAGGGACCGTGAACACGACGCGCCCATCATGTCGCTTTCCGTTGGCGCCGAGCGGTTCGGGTGGGTGCGCACGCCGCCGATGCTGGCATCACGCATCCGCCACCTCACCAACCTCGACGGCTCCCTATGCGCCGTCGTCCATGACGGCCTCATAATGGACAATGTGCTCCTGCTCATGACGTGGAGTCGGTCGTCGCCGTCGTGGTCGGCACGTTGCCGAGTCGACATGGGCAGCCTACCCCGGCCGATCCACGACGAGCTCAGGGGGCGGGAGATCGTCCCGCTCTGCAGCGTCAGCGGTGGCCAAAAGATTCTTCTTGCGACGAGCCGGCACAAGGTGTACGTCTACAACACAGACAGCGGCGACATGGAGGAGGTGTTTGACATGAATGCCTTCGTCGACATCCCGTGCCGCAACAGCGAGGCCCAGCTGTTCATTAACATTGGCCTCCACGAGGAACGCATCGCCGGCGTCGGGCGGACGTCGGCCGGTGACAGTAGACTGCAGGTGAAGCGGGGTGGAGATACAGTGGTCAGCAAGCGGGAGGTGTCGCCGGAGGTGTACCAACGACAGAGGGACAAGGATGAGGATTTTCGCAGCATGAGAGGAATGATCATGCAGTTTGCATGACCAATGCAAGGGAACTAGCTAGCTCCAAATCATCATCCCTCTTTTATCTAGTTTGTTTTTAACATCACGAGATACACACATAAGGCCAACTCTAGCCGATCCCCTACAAAAATAAAATAGAGGAGGATCCAGCCAAATAAGGCCAGAAATATGATGGTTATATTACGCCTATTCAAACAATTGTTAGGTTTGAAAATTAGTTTTACGGAAAATCCCGAACGTTCGATTTTTAAGCATGTCATCCCGAACTCTTTTCATGGCAACTTTACTAATAAGGTGACTTTAGTAATAAGGTGATGTTGACAAACATGGCAATTTTCTAATAAAAAATCGAAACGGAACAAAGTTGCCGTGTGTTAACAACTAAAGTTGCCACCTCGCAGCACAAAAGTTGCCATCAAAAAACGTTTGGGATGACATGCTTAAATTCCGAACGTTCGGGACTTATTGAGGTCCTAGCTAGTTTTAACAAAAGTGAATTGTTCTGCTTTAGGAAAGCCAGGGAAGAACAAGAAGGTTATAGACAATTGTTCGGATGTGAACTTGATACCCTGCCGTTTAGTTATTTGGTATACCAATTCACCATCGCAGGCTTTCTAATAAGGAATGAAAGTGTATTGAAGATCGATTTGAAATAAAAAAACTAAGCTGCTGAAAGGGTAAACTTATGTCTTATGGAGGTCGGTTGGTACTGATAAACCCAGTACTCACGAATATGCCGATGTTCCTTCTATCTTTCTTTGAGGTACCTGTAGGGGTACGGAAAATGTTAGATTTTTATTGATCATGATTTTTTTGGCAAAGCGATGAGAAATAAAGAGAAAATACATGCTTACTAAATGGGATATCATTTGTAGACCGAAGAACCAGGGGGCTAGGCATTGAGAATTTAGAGGTAAAAGACAGTTGCCTGCTCAGTAAATGGTTATACAGTCTTTCTGTTAAGACTGAAGACATGTGGGTACAGTTAGTGGATAACAAGTACATTCGGGCTAAAACATTGGCCCAGGTTACCATTAGACCCAATGATTCACCTTTCTAGAAGGGGTTGATGAGACTGAAAACGGCCTTCTTCTATAGAACAAAATTCATCATTGGAAACAGTAATTCTACTAGATTCTGGGAGGATATTTGGCTAGGGGAGACGCCTCTGGTCACACAATATCCGTCCTTGTATAATATTGTACAACGTAAGAACGCATATGTTGCTACAGTATTACAGTCTTCACCTCTAAACATTCAGTTCCGGAGGTCTTTAGTAGGAGACCGAGGGAACGCTTGGCTACATCTCGTACAAAGGTTGATGGACGTTCAACTCTTTGATGAGCCAGATACGATTCATTGGAGACTATCAATGAACGGTGTGTTTTTGTTGGGGAATGCAACATGCAATTTCAAAAAAAATCCTACGCTCACGCAAGATCTATCTAGGAGATGCATAGCAACGAGAAGAGGAGTGTGTGTCCACGTGCCTTCGTAGACTGAAAGCGGAAGCGTTAGGTTAACGCGGTTGATGTAGTCGAACATCTTCACGATCCAACCGATCTAGTACTGAACGTACGGCACCTCCGAGTTCAGCACACGTTCAACTCGATGACGTCGCTCGAACTCTTGATCCAGCAGAGGGTCGAGGGAGAGTTCCTTCAGCACGACGGCGTGGTGACGGTGATGATGATGTGATCAGCGCAGGGCTTCGCCTAAGCACTACGACGCTATGACCAGAGGAGTAAACTGTGGAGGGGGCACCGCACACGGCTAAGAGAACAATTGATGTGCCTTTGGGGTGCCCCCTTGCCCACGTATATAAAGGAGGGGAGGGGAGGCCGGCCGGCCCTAGGGGCGCGCCAAGTGGGGGGAGTCCCACTGGCACTCCTAGTCCTACTCGGCTCCCCCCTTCCTTCCAACGGAGAGGGGGAAAGGGGAAAGAGGGGGAGAGGGAGAAGGAAAGGGGGGCCGCGCCCCCACCCCTTGTCCAATTCGGACTGCTATGGAGGGGGGGGGCCACCTCTTGTGGCCTGCCTCCTCCTCTCCACTATGGCCCATGAGTCCCATTAACTTTCCCGGGGGTTCCGGTAACCTCCCGGTACTCCGAAAAATCCCCGAACCTCTTCGAAACCATTCCGGTGTCCGTACATAACCTTCCAATATATCAATCTTTACCTCTTGATCATTTCGAGACTCCTCATCATGTCCACGATCTCATCCGGAACTCCGAACAAACTTTGGTCACCAAAACACATAACTCTAATACAAATCGACATCGAACGTTAAGCGTGCGGACCCTACGGGTTCGAGAACTATGTAGACATGACCGAGACGGGTCAATAACCAATAGCAGAACCTGGATGCTCATATTGGTTCCTACATATTCTATGAATATCTTTATCGGTCAAACCGCAATAACAACATACGTCATTCTCTTTGTCATCGGTAAGTTACTTGCCCGACATTCGATCGTCGGTATCATCATACCTAGTTCAATCTCGTTACCGGCAAGTCTCTTCACGGGCCCAGAGATACCTCTCCGATACTCGGCATACTAGGGACACTCTATTTTGTCTATGTATTCACACATGTGCTATGTTTCCGGTTAATACAATTCTAGCATGAATAAGAAATAGTTATCATGATATAAGGATATATAAATAACAACTTTATTATTGCCTCTAGGGCATATTTCCTTCAGTTTTCAGTGAAATCTATGTATGTAGACCTAATTAACTCTGGTCCAATTCCGAAACCGATGCATATTTGGAAAATAAAAGTACCCTTAAGAATCAAAGTCTTCATGTGGTTTGTTCATAAGGAGGTGATTCTGACTAAGGATAATTTGGCAAAGCGAAGTTGGGAGGGCACTCAACGATGCTGCTTTTGTGATCAAGATGAATCGATTGAACACCAATTTCTCAAATGTCCGATGCCTAGATTATTATGCCGCTCAGTCCATGTAGCATTTAATATTACCTCTCCAAATAGTATTCATACGTTATTTGGGACATGGCTAAATGGGGGTTTGAAAGAACATGCGGTGCCCCCATGTTTGGTTTTGGTAATTGATGACAATCTCTATGGACTAATTGTTGCCTTGAGTTATATTTGAAGGATTTGTCCATAGGCATTTCTTGAAGTTCATGTGTTGGTTTCAAGGAGTTTATGTGGTGATCAAGGTGTTATTATCCAAAGATTGGTCATGTGAGAGTTGAGCTTATTGCAAGCATGTCTTGGAGAAGAAGATTGTGTGATCATTCATGTATATCTTCAAGACATCATCCAAATGAAGAGAGTTGAAAAGATTCAAGGTTGATCAAGACTAAGTCAAGAGTGAATCAACTTGATCAACTCACAAAGCGTAGAAGATGTACCGAGAGGGATCAAGCGATCCCATGGTGTGGTAAGCATTGTCAATTACGCTTTGTGTACTAACCCATGATCTTCGTGAGAGTTCTTTGTGGGGTTAGGTTGCGGTGTGCAAGTTCAAGTGAAGCATCATGAAGAGATCAAATGCTTGAAGCTTGCCGTCCATTGTGGTGACAATGGACTTGTGAAGATGTTGCGGTGTGCAAGTTCAAGTGAAGCATCATGAAGAGATCAAATGCTTGAAGCTTGCCGTCCATTGTGGTGACAAGGGACTTGTGAAGATGTGCGGAAGAGTGGCTCACCCATAGTGGAGTATGGGGGAGCAATCAACTAGTCTTCATCGAGCCAACGCAACCAAGAAAGGTGGTCCAACTTGAGGGAGTCAAGATCGTCATCATCTAGCTCAAGTGGACCATGTGCAAGGCAAAGGTTTGCCCTTGATAGGTTTTCTATTTTACCGGTCTCATGATGGTAGTTGGGAGACCGGGTTATAGGATCGATTGCCGTACTATCAAGGGGGGCTCTCCATGAGTAGCTTGATCGTATCATTCGTAGAGAGCTCAAACCATTGCATCCTTGCATCATCTTTCTTGGTTCTTATTTGGTTTTTCTCTTTGTGAGTTTTGGAGCTTATGGTCATCTTGATGACAAGCTCGAGTTCATCGAAAACGGAGTTCACTCGCATCTTCTATGATGTTTTCGATGTTGGAAGGTTATGCCGGTTCTTCTCAGTTGGAGGTTTCACTCCTCTGTTTTGATGCTACTCGTCTTGTATTCAACAAGCTTGAGTTTGCTCAATTCGGAGCTCATATGCAGAAGTTATGGCAGTTTTGGTTTCTCGTGGAGTATTCTTGTTTTCGTGGAAGTGGCTTTAGGATGGTCCCAGCGGTAGTACGGCTTAGGGGTCACAAGCGGCAGTACCGCTCCGCAACGGTAGTACCGCTGGTGGGTCCTCAGCAGTAGTACCGCTACGGTACCAGGCCCCTACCGCGTCGACTCGAGGGGTCATTTTTCGTGTCGGATAGTGCGGTACTTCACAGCGGCAGTAGGGCGGCAGTACCGCTCACGAGCGGTAGTACCGCCCAACCACCGCGGCAGTACCGCTCGGGTCTGTCACTCTCCTACCCTCCAGACTCCACGGTAGTACCGCTCCGCCCCAAGGTTCATGTTTTGTTGATCCGTTTCCCTGCTTCTTCCGCCCGAGCGGTAGTACCGCTCGTAGAGCGGTAGTACCGCTCGTGTGCGGGCTGAGCACATAACGATTGGATTTCCCCCTCCTATAAAAGTGGGTCTTCTTCCCCAATGAACCTTATCCTTTGAGCTCGTGTTCTTCCCCCATTGTTGACCTTCTTCGAGCTTGCTAACTCTCAATCCCTCCATGGATTCTTGCTAGTTTTTGAGGGAAAAGAGAGAGGAGATCTAGATCCACATTTCCACCAATCACTTTCTCCTCTATGTGAGGGGAACCCCTTGGATCTAGATCTTGGAGTTCTTGGTGTTCTCCTTCTTGTTCTTCCTCTCTTTTTCCTCCCTAGCATTAGTTGCTTCGGTGGGATTTGAGAGAGAAGGACTTGGGCACTCCGTGTGCCCTTGCCATTGCATTTGGTGCATCGGTTTGAGTTCTCCACGGTGATACGTGGAAGTTACAAGTTGAGAAGCTTATTACTCTTGGGTGCTTGGTGCCCTTGAGCTTGTTCCTCTTGGGTGCCTGGGCGGCCTAGACGGTTGGTGGTGTTCGGAGCTCAATCATTGTGGTGTAAAGCTCCGGGCAAGCGTCGGGGTCTCCAATTAGGTTGTGGAGATCGCCCCGAGCAATTTGACGGGTTCCGGTGACCGCCCCCAAGGGTTGCCAAAGTGTACGGGTTCGGTGACCGCCCCCAAGGGTTGCCATTTGTACGGGTACGGTGACCGCCCTCAAGGGTCCCTTAGTGGAATCACGGCATCTTGCATTGTGCGAGGGCGTGAGGAGATTACGGTGGCCCTAGGGGAGCATTGTGCCTCCACACCGCTCCAAACGGAGATTAGCATCCGCAAGGGTGTGAACTTCGGGATACATCGTCGTCTCCGCGTGCCTCGGTTATCTCTTACCCGAACCCTTTACTTATGCACTTTACTTTGTGATAGCCATATTGTTTCTTGTCATATATCTTGCTATCACTTAGTTGTTTATCTTGCTTAGCATAAGTTGTTGGTACACATAGGTGAGCCTAGTTGTTGTAGGTTTTGTGCTTGTCAAATTAACCGCTAGGTTTATTCCGCATTTGTTCAAGCTTAAACCGTAATTATTTTAAAGCGCCTATTCACCGCCCCCCCTCTAGGCGACATCCACGATCTTTCAGGGTTGATCCAACTATTGCGACACATATTCGGATAGGAGTATGTGCGTTACTTTGGGCTATTTGGAACTGCATAAATGATATGGTTTTTAACAGACAAACTCAGATTAATTTTTTGCAGGTTATCTACAAGGCCACTATTTGGATCCGTATATGGTCGTTACTCACTCTCCGGAAGCCAGGGAGCCTTTGGTTACTGGGTCTACCCGATGGGAGATGGTAGCTCACGATATCTACAATCAATTTGAATGGTGGCCCAATAATAGGCGAGGTGTTTAGTCATCTCATTCTATTTTCGCCGGTTGTGGCAATTTACACTTTTTTTTGCTTTCATTTCAGCTCTGACAGAGCGTGTCACGCTGATGCAGAGGCCGGGGGTTATCCTCCTTTTCCAAAATGAAAATTTCACAAAGCTAGATTCATATATGAATAGTATGCGGGCTTGCGTATGGCTCAAAACAAATATATCTTGATGGACCCAAGAAAATTAGCTACTCCTCTTGTATCATCGTTTTGTCTCAAAAAGACATCGTTTTGGCCTTTATTCAGCTTCTTCTCCAAGACATGATAGTATTTTAGGTTTATCAGGAATGTTTGATGTTTTTGTTTTTTCTTGTTTCTTTGAGATAATTCATTTTGGCTAGACAAATTACTAAAGTCCAAACGTTTTAACAATAATGTGAAAGATGATGAAAAGTCAAAAGGTAAAATGTAAAATTATGTTTCTCTCTTTGAAAATGTTAACAATGGACTCAGCACTTTGGCATCAAAACCAAAGAAAGTAAGTATACATTCCAATTTACATGACAACACAAATGCCCCAGGCGATCAGGCAGCCCGGGCGGCCGCCCGGGTTTGCGCCGGATCTCTTCATCAACTGTAGCATTATCGGTACTATTTGGCACTGTAATGTGTGTTCGGCCTGGGGCTTGCCCGGGACCTCACCTGATGATGCCTACGCCATTGGTCATACCTCTTGCCATGTTTAAAAAAATAGAGAAAAATACCTTGTTGATTTGTAGATGGATGATGTACTGGATGGATTGGATGGATTCTCCTTCTAGCCTGGCGGCTGGCGGAATGACGCTGCGATTACCAACGACGACGGAGGCTACAGGAGGCCTGCAGTGGCGCAGCCCCGCGTGGACCACGACCAGAGGGGAGGGAGAGGGCCAGAGGAGCAGAGGCGTCGCCATCGCCTGCCGGACCTCGCTTGTCAGTGCCTATGTTTTGATTTGGTGCCTATGTTGAATATGTTTTTATTTTGCGGGGGTAAAGGGATTTTATTCCAGTATGATAGGGGTACAATCACGAGACAGCTGCTCCTCACAACATGAAGGACACGAGTTCAGCCATACAGCAGTACAAGCTTCGGTACGACTATAGTTTTTCAATTGATGTGCTACCCTATTCTGATCTCTGCTAATTTTTAAAGGAAGAAACTCCCTAGCTGCGAAATGATCCTTAATCTCATAAGCTAGATGACCATAGGCCGACCTAGAAAGACTATCACCCGAGAGGATGGCCAAAGCATTTGAAAAATCTGATTGTACAATCACGGGCCTATCTGAGTGTTGAATGGCCAGTGCCATACCTTGCATAAGAGCATGAATTTCCGTTGGCAAAGGGAAGTTGCTCCAATTGACGTCATTGCTGGGATCTTGATATGTTTCCTACAAAAAATATACATGTTATTTTTTTGAACACAAATATATATATATGTCTGCACGTCACTACAATAAGCAAGTTTTCTTCATTCTCAAATGATTAGCATAAGCAAAATATGTATATTAATGGAAACCTTTTAGAAACATAATCAAAATATCCTTAAAAAGTGACAAAATGTCGGGCCATCAATGCCCTTTGTGAGCGAGTTTGGGCAGAACGATAGATCGCTATGATCAGGTAAGTTATATGGAGATTAGATGATGAGAAACCTATCAACTAGCCATGCCTTGATTTGTAAAGGGGGAGAGACCTACGATTTAAATATATCATACTCCCTCCGTTCCATAATATAAGAGCGTTTTTGATACTAGTAGCTGATTACGGTCAGGCAGATATACTTCGAGATCTTCGGGAGTCTTCTTGTGCGCCAAGTTGGTGTCGCCCTTCTAGACTGGGCCGCAAAAATTCTTTTAGGGATCTAAATGACACGTGCAGTAGCATTGTCCCCCCAAAAAACTATGCAGCAGCAAATTTATAATTTTATTTTATTTTATAAATTCTATTTTCTTCATGGTAATACGTGTCTTATTTATATCAAAAGGATCATAGTACAAGCCACGTACACACCGACCTGACAAAACTGAATAAATAGCGGAACGCTAGCCTTTGCACAAAGTAACAACGGTCAAGAAGTAAAATTACAAACAAGACTGAAAAAAACCTCTGAACTTGACACCAACGTCCATCACCTGCCTCACACCATCATAGCAGCCATCAAAGGAAAAAATTGATGAATCACCTCCATACCCTTTGAGAATACACATCGTACCATACTACTAAGCATACAAAGTATGACAAGCATACAAAGTACAAAGTACACATCGTGTCCCTACGCTGGGAATGCAAGCTGCATGATCACCTCCGTCGTCCTGTGAAAATCCTCGTCCTGGTCCCGATGTTCTAGCTGGCACATCGACGACGCCTCCCGCATGCCGAGCACCATGCCTCGTCCCCGCTTCACCTGTAGCCAGTTGTCACCCGCCGACTTCAGGCCGACGCCGGCGATGCGTTCCTCGTGGAGGCCAATGTTGAAGAACAGCCGTGACTCGCTGTTGTGGGGCGGCACGTCGACAAAGCGGTTCATGTTGAACACCTCCTCGGCGGCGCCTTGCTCCGTGTCGTAGGCGTACACCTTGTGCCGGCTCGTCGCCAGCAGGATCTTCTTCTTCACACTGCACAGCGGGACGATCTCCCGCTCCCCGCTGAGCTCGTCCCGGATCGGCCGGGGCAGGCTGCCCACGTCGACGCGGCAGCGCGCAGACCACGATGGCGACGACGGACTCCACGTGACGAGCAGGAGCACGTCGTCGACGAGATGGTCGTGGACGACGGCGCAGAGGGAGCCGTCGAGGTTGGTGAGGTGCCGGATGCGTGACGCCAGCCGCGGCGGCGTGCGCACCCACCCGAACCGCTCGGCGCCGACGGAGAGCGACAGGATGGGCGCGTCCTGCTGCGGGCCCCTGGCGCTGCCGTCGTCGGCGAGGCTCCGCCGGTGCAGCAGCCAGTAGAGGGATCCGTCGAGGGCCACGGGAGCCCTGCCGTCGACGTGGCACGCGAAGCCGGGCGGCGCGTTGCCGCCGGCGCAGGGCCGCCACTGCCCCACGCCTGATGGCGTCAGGGGGCACACCTCGCACTTCTGCTGCCCGAACATGTTCCTGAAGAGCCTGGCCACCTTGTGTTCCCCGTGCTCGCCGGTGGCCGGGTCGAAGCCGAGGCCGGTGCTGGAGAGCTCCAGAGGAAACCGTTTGACCTGCATCAGCTTTGGAACCGCCGGCGTTATCTCCTCCGCCGGCTCGCACGGCGGCAGGGACACGTGCTCGCCGGTGGAGAGATTGAAGACGTGGTACTCCGACAGCCGGACGTCGAAGAAGAGCGTCAGGCCGCGGCACGGCCTATTCCCGGACAGCACGAGGTGCTCCCCGGCCAGGTCGCCCGCGGTGAGCAGCTCGCGAGCAGCCGCGATGGCGGGCGGCGCGCCCCCGTCCACCGGGATCGGGCACGCGTAGAAGGACGTCGCGAGCGACGCCCCGCACGGTCGGCGAGAAGAAGACGATCTCAGGGTGGCGCGCCGCGGCCGCTCGGGCGGCGTGCGCGGCGACGAAGTGGTCGGAGGTGAGCGCCGCGTTCCACGCCCCGCAGACAGCCCGGAAGCGCACCGCGGCGTCCACCGGCAGCGCGTGAGGATCTCGTCGACGAGCAGCTCTTCGCTCAGCGGCGGCTCGCCGTGCGACGACCTGATCCTGCTGTAACTCACCGCCGAGGTTGCCATCGTTCGCACGGCCGGATCGATTGATCTGGACTGATGATTGATTCGATGTGATGACGAGCGTACGTACTACGTCGATCGGTGGATGCACACGTAGCTCGTCGTTGGCACGTGTGTATATATCTATCTCTATCTCTACGGACGCGGATTTTTGGACATGGTGTCACTCGAGGATGTTATCCTGATCGACGATTGTTGCCATGCGATTCACACTTAATATAGTGCTTAACTGGATAATGTGAAAATACTAGGGAAAGTGAGTGAATATGCTGGAATTTAGTCTATTTTGGGCAGCCCAATAACTATTTCAGAAATTCCTAATAAATCCTAAAGGCCCACTTAGCCCATCTGTGCAAGGCAAGGGATACTACTAAAATTTAGTCCCACATTGCTAGTTTAGTGAGAATTGGACCTCCTTATAAGGGAGGTTCTTTCCCCACTTGTACGAGCATGAGAACAAGAGGGATATCCACGCGCGCTCCTTCTCCGCCGCCCGCCTCGCCATCCGACGACTTCTTCCTCTTTCTATGATTACAGGATGACTGAAGAGCGCTCCGTCATGAGATACAGTCATTTGCTAGAGAACTTGAGCACTTTAGTTGTATGCTACCGGACAAGTTTGTTGCCGGAGGTATCATCACTAAGCTTCCTCCTTCGTGGAGGAACTTTGCTACCTTGCTGAAGCATAAGAGGCAGGAGTTTTCCGTCCCGGATCTCATTGGCACTCTTGATGGTAAAGCAAAAGAAAGGTGCTTGTCATGTGTGTGGGGATCCTGATCATTGGGCTCCTAGTTGCCCTAATCGCTATGACAAGCGTCATCCTGGGAAAGACGGCAAGACCGCTAATGTTGTCATTGGAGACACTGACATGAAGGATGTTGGGTATGGTATATTTCCCATTATTCTTTCAGTATGTCATTCTCCTGACTGGTTGATTGACACGGGTGCTAATGTGCATGTATGTGGTGATATTTCCATGTTTTCGTCTTATCAGACCGCAGGGACTTCAACCGTGCTGATGGGCAACGGTTCAAGTGCTTCTGTTCGTGGTGTTGGCACGGTCGATCTGAAGTTTACTTCGGGAAAGATCGTGCGGCTGAAGAACGTGCATTATGTCCCCTCCGTCAATAAAAATCTTGTTAGCGGATCTCTTCTATGTAGAGATGGCTACAAGCTTGTCTTTGAGTCGAATAAATTTGTAATATCCAAGTATGGAACCTATGTTGGTAAAGGCTATGAGTCAGGAGGCCTGTTTCGTTTATCCTTGTCAAACGTTTGCAATAAAGTTGTTAATCATGTTTGCAACAATAGTGAGTCAAATGTGTGGCATTCACGTCTTTGTCATGTTAACTTTGGTTGCATGTCGCGACTAGCGAAGTTGAACTTAATCCCTAGTTTCACCACTGTCAAGGGATCTAAGTGTCAAGTTTGTGTGCAAGCTAAGCAACCTCGTAAGTCTCACACGACTGCGGAAACGAGAAATCTTGCACCACTAGAGCTCAAACATTCAGATCTATGTGAAATGAATGGTGTTTTGACAAAAGGTGGAAAGAAATATTTCATGACGTTAATTGACGACTCCACTAGATACTGCCGTGTGTATCTTCTGAAATCTAAGGATGAGGCTTTGAATTTTTTCAAGATCTATAAAGCTGAAGTGGAAAACCAACTTGATCGAAAAATCAAGAGGCTTAGGTCCGACCGTGGTGGAGAGTATTTTTCCAATGAATTTGATGCTTTTTGTGCAGAAGATGGTATAATCCATGAGAGGACGCCTCCCTATTCACCTCAGTCAAATGGGGTGGCCGAAAGAAAGAACCATACTCTAACTGATTTGGTTAACGCCATGTTAGACACATCGGGTCTCTCCAAGGCATGGTGGGGGGAGGCGATATTGACAGCATGTCATGTTCTAAACCGAGTTCCCACAAAGAACAAAGAGATAACTCCATTCGAGGAATGGGAGAAGAAAAGGTTAAAACTCTCTTATCTACGAACATGGGGTTGTTTGGCAAAAGTCAATGTTCCAATTCCAAAGAAGCGGAAGCTTGGACCAAAGACTGTGGATTGTGTTTTCCTGGGATATGCTTTTCATAGCATTGGCTATAGATTCTTGGTTGTAAAATCTGATGTACTTGACATGCATGTCGGTACGATCATGGAGTCAAATGATGCGACTTTCTTTGAAGATATCTTTCCCATGAAGGATATGGCTACCTCATCTAATCAGGAGATGCCTAGTTCATCGAATCAGGAACCAGTTACAATTACCGAACCTGCCATTTCGATGGAACACTTTGAAAGTCCTGTGGAGGAGAACAATGAAGTTCCTACTAGGAGCAAGAGACAGAGGACTGCAAAGTCCTTTGGTGATGATTTTCTTGTGTATCTCATAGATGACACTCCCAGTTCTATTTCAGAGGCCTATGCATCTGAAGATGCTGACTACTGGAAGGAAGCGGTTCGTAGCGAGATGGTTTCCATCTTGGCGAATGAAACTTGGGAGATAACTGATCGTCCTTATGGATGCAAACCTATAGGATGTAAATGGGTATTCAAGAAGAAGCTTAGGCCTGATGGTACTATTGAAAAGTACAAGGCTCGGCTCGTGGCTAAGGGTTATACCCAAAAGGAAGGTGAAGACTCCTTTGATACTTACTCACCTATGGCTCGACTGACCACTATTCGAGTTCTACTTTCACTAGATGTCTCGCATGGTCTTCTCGTTCATCAAATGGATGTTAAGACTGCTTTCCTAAATGGAGAGTTGGATGAGGAAATTTATATGGAACAACTAGATGGGTTTGTACTAGATGGTCAGGAAGGAAAAGTGTGCAAGTTGCTGAAGTCTTTGTATGGACTCAAGAAAGCACCCAAACAGTGGCATGAGAAGTTTGAAAGAACTTTAACAGCTGCAGGCTTTGTTGTAAACGAAGCTGACAAATGTGTGTATTATCGCCATGGTGGGGGCGAGGAGTTATCCTTTGCTTGTATGTTGATGACATACTGATTTTCGGAACAAATCTGAATGTTATTAAGGAGGTCAAGAATTTCCTATCTCGCTGTTTTGAGATGAAGGATTTAGGAGTGGCTGATGTCATTCTGAACATCAAGTTGTTGAGAGATGATGATGGTGGGATTACATTGCTTCAATCTCACTATGTGGAAAAGATCTTGAGTCGCTTTGGCTATAGTGACTGCAAGCCCTCTCCAACACCATATGATGCTAGCATGCTGCTTCGAAAGAATCAAAGAATTGCTAGAGATCAATTGAAGTACTCTCAGATTATTGGCTCGCTTATGTACTTAGCCAGTGCTACAGGACCTGACATCTCTTTTGCTGTTAGCAAACTGAGTCGGTTTGTCTCAAAACCAGGAGATGTGCGTTGGAAAGCTCTAGAGAGAGTTTTGCGTTATCTGAAAGGCACTGCGAATTATGGAATTCACTACACCGAGCACCCAAAGGTGCTTGAAGGGTATAGTGACTCAAACTGGATCTCAAATGCTGATGGGATAATGGCCACGAGCGGATATGTATTCACTCATGGAGGTGGCGCTGTTTCTTGGAAGTCTTGCAAGCAGACCATCTTAACGAGGTCAACAATGGAAGCAGAACTCACAGCACTAGATACAGCTACGGTCGAAGCAGATTGGCTTCGTCGGCTCTTGAATGACTTGCCGGTTGTTGAGAAACCTGTACCGGGTGTCCTTATGAACTGCGACAATCAAATTGTGATCACGAAAGTGAGCAGCTCAAAGGATAACATGAAGTCATCAAGACACGTTCAGAGAAGGTTAAAGTCTGTCAGAAAAATGAGAAACTCCGGAGTTATTGCATTGGATTATATCCAAACGTCTAAAAATCTGGCAGATCCTTTTACTAAGGGTCTATCACGTAATGTGATAGATAATGCATCGAGGGAGATGTGTATGAGACCCACAATATGAGTTGTTCACAGTGGTAACCTATTCTTTATGATCGGATATCCCGTGAATTAGATGTGGAAGACAAGCTGTTGGTCAACTGAGAGGAGAGTATCCTTAGTATTAACAATACCACTCCATGAAGATGCATTACTCTCCTAAAACTGCATGGCAGGTTGATGTATATCTTAATGTGTTCTAAGTGGCTCATTTAAGCAGAGATGTTGTCCTGCAGAACATCTTTTGAAGAACACACCTATATGAGTCTGACTGTCAAACGTCGCAATCTATGAGAGTAGGGTTCTCTCTAGTAAACTCATGAAAGGTCTCGGAGTATGACGCATAAGCTCCACCCGCGGGGAAGACCCACGGTAGCCACGTATCGGTCAAGGCTTTATGTGAAGCTAGATTCGCAGAAAACTTGCAGTTCGAGGCCCAGTCCACTGTTCAAGTTGCTTACTAGTGTAGCATAGAGTTCTAGGTGGAAGTTCAACTTAACAGTCTCCACTGCAGTACCGGTATATAAAACAGTGTTTTGGAACCAAAGGCAAACTTCTATGTGCCTCTGGGATCTGGTGGGGGATTGCTGGAATTTAGTCTATTTTGGGCAGCCCAATAACTATTTCAGAAATTCCTAATAAATCCTAGAGGCCCACTTAGCCCATTTGTGCAAGGCAAGGGATACTACTAAAGTTTAGTCCCACATTGCTAGTTTAGTGGGAGTTGGACCTCCTTATAAGGGAGGTTCTTTCCCCACTTGTATGAGCATGAGAACAAGAGGGATATCCACGCGCGCTCCTCCTCCGCCGCCCGCCTCGCCACGCCACGCCTCGTCACGCCGAGCCGATATCTAAATTTTTTCCATGCACTACGGGTATACGAAAGGTCACTCGGGAGCTGACGCTGCACCCTTCGGCTGCTGCCTGTTCGTTTCATCTCCCGTGTTCCCTTCAGCTCCCGGTGCAGCCTCTCGCCTCCTTCTCTTGCGCCTATAATGTTGGGTAACGTAGCAATAATTCAAAATTTTCCTACGTGTCACCAAGATCAATCTAGGAGATGCTAGCAACGAGAGAGAGGGAGTGCATCTTCATACCCTTGAAGATCGCTAAGCGGAAGCGTTACAAGAACACGGTTGATGGAGTCGTACTCGCGGCGATTCAAATCGCGGAAGATCCGATCTAGCGCCGAACGGACAGCGCCTCCGCGTTCAACACACGTACAGCCTGGGGACGTCTCCTACTTGTTGATCCAGCAAGGGGAGAGGAGAAGTTGAGGGAGAACTCCAGCAGCACGACGGCGTGGTGGCAATGGAGCTCGTGGTTCACCGGCAGGGCTTCGCCAAGCACTACGGAGGAGGAGGAGATGTATGAGGAGGAAGGGGCCGCGCCAAGGGAAGGGTATGGCTGCCCTCCCACCCCTCATTATATATAGGGGGAAGGGGAGAGGGGGCCGGCCCCTCTAGATGGATCTAGAGGAGGAGGCGGCGGCCAGGGGAAACCCTAGATGGGTTTGGGCGCCCCCACCCCCTAGGAAACTCCCCCCCCCCCCAAGCCGGGAGGGGCGGCTGCCCTAGGGGTGGCGCCCCCACCTCTCTGGTTACGTGAGAGGGGTTGGGAGGGGCGCACAACCCCTTTGTGGGCTGGTTTGCCCCTTCCCCTTGGCCCATAAAGCCCCCCAACGCTTGCCGGGGCCTCCGAAACCCCTTTCGGACATGCTGGCCATAGCCTGGTACCCCCGGAACAATTCCGGACTCCAATACCCTTCGTCCAATATACCGATCTTCACCTCCGGACCATTCCGGAGCTCCTCGTCATGTCCGGGATCTCATCTGGGACTCCGAACAACCTTCGGTAACCACATACTATTTCCCATAACAACTCTAGCGTCACCGAACCTTAAGTGTGTAGACCCTACGGGTTCGGGAACCATGCAGACATGACCGAGACACCTCTCCGGCCAATAACCAATAGCGGGATCTGGATACCCATATTGGCTCCCACATGTTCCACGATGATCTCATCGGATGAACCACGATGTCGGGGATTCAATCAATCCCGTATACAATTCCCTTTGTCTATCGGTATGTTACTTGCCTGAGATTCGATCGTCGGTATCCCAATACCTCGTTCAATCTCGTTACCGGCAAGTCTCTTTACTCGTTCCGTAACGCATGATCCCGTGGCTAACTCATTAGTCACATTGAGCTCATTATGATGATGCATTACCGAGTGGGCCCAGAGATACCTCTCCGTCATATGGAGTGACAAATCCCAGTCTCTATTCGTGCCAACCCAACAGACACTTTCGGAGATACCTGTAGTGCACCTTTATACCTGTAGTGCACCTTCATTTTCCCGGCCGCCTTTCTTGAAGTTCTTCTTACCCTTGCCTTTCTTGAACTTAGTGGTTTTATTCACCATCAACACTTGATGTTCCTTTTTGATCTCCACCTCCGCTGATTTCAGCATTGAATATACCTCAGGAATGGTCTTTTCCATCCCCTGCATATTGAAGTTCATCACAAAGCTCTTGTAGCTAGGTGGGAGCGACTGAAGGATTCTGTCAATGACCGCGTCATCCGGGAGATTAACTCCCAGCTGAGACAAGCGGTAGTGCAACCCAGACATTTTGAGTATGTGTTCGCTGACGGAACTATTCTCCTCCATCTTACAACTGTAGAACTTGTCGGAGACTTCATATCTCTCGACCCGGGCATGAGCTTGGAAAACCATTTTCAGCTCTTGGAACATCTCATATGCTCCGTGCTGCTCAAAACACTTTTGGAGCCCCGGTTCTAAGCTATAAAGCATGCCGCACTGAACCAGGGAGTAATCATCAC
The DNA here is from genome assembly GCF_002575655.3 of Aegilops tauschii subsp. strangulata. NCBI lineage: Eukaryota > Viridiplantae > Streptophyta > Magnoliopsida > Poales > Poaceae > Aegilops > Aegilops tauschii. The sequence continues at coordinate 462,171,261 of NC_053039.3, forward strand.
TACGTGACTGCCAGGCGTTCAGAACGTCTTGAGTTGCTGGGAAAACAGGTGCATCACCTAGCGGTGCTTCAAGGACATATGCTTTCTTGGCAGCTATGAGGATAATCCTCAGGTTACGGACCCAGTCCGTGTAGTTACTACCATCGTCTTTCAGCTTGGTTTTCTCTAGGAACGCGTTAAAGTTGAGGGCAACATTAGCGTGGGCCATTTGATCTACAAGACATATTGTAAAGGTTTTTAGACTAAGTTCACGATAATGAAGTTCATCTAATCAAATTATTAACGAACTCCCACTCAGACAGACATCCCTCTAGTCATCTAAGTGATACATGATCCGAGTCAACTAGGCCGTGTCCGATCATCACGTGAGACGGACTAGTCATCATCGGTGAACATCTTCATGTTGATCGTATCTGCTATACGACTCATGTTCGACCTTTCGGTCTCTTGTGTTCCGAGGCCATGTCTGTACATGCTAGGCTCGTCAAGTCAACCTAAGTGTATTGCGTGTGTAAATCTGGCTTACACCCGTTGTATGCGAACGTTAGAACCTATCACACCCGATCATCATGTGGTGCTTCGGAACAACGAACCTTGGCAACGGTGCACAGTTAGGGGGAACACTTTCTTGAAATTTTAGCGAGGGATCATCTTATTTATGCTACCGTCGTTCTAAGCAAATAAGATGTAAAACATGGTAAACATCACATGCAATCAAATAGTGACATGATATGGCCAATATCATTTCGCTCCTTTTGATCTCCATCTTCGGGGCGCCATGTTCATCATCGTCACCGGCATGACACCATGATCTCCATCATCGTGTCTTCATGAAGTTGTCTCGCCAACTATTACTTCTACTACTATGGCTAACGGTTAGCAATAAAGTAAAGTAATTACATGACGTTCCAGTTGACACGCAGGTCATAAATAAATTAAGACAACTCCTATGGCTCCTGCCAGTTGTCATACTCATCGACATACAAGTCGTGATTCCTATTACAAGAAGATGATCAATCTCATACATCACATATATCATTCATCACATCCTTCTGGCCATATCACATCACATGACACTTGCTGCAAAAACAAGTTAGACGTCCTCTAATTGTTGTTGCAAACTTTTACGTGGCTGTTGTAGGTTTCTAGCAAGAACGATTCTTACCTACGCCAAAACCACAACGTGATATGTCAATTTCTATTTACCCTTCATAAGGACCCTTTTCATCGAATCCGATCCGACTAAAGTGGGAGAGACAGACACCCGCTAGCCACCTTATGCAACTAGTGCATGTCAGTTGGTGGAACCTGTCTCACGTAAGCGTACGTGTAAGGTCGGTCCGGGCCGCTTCATCCCACGATGCCGCCGAATCAAGATAAGACTAGTAATGGCAAGTAAATTGACAAAATCGACGCCCACAACAACTTGTGTTCTACTCGTGCATAGAAACTACGCATAGACCTAGCTCATGATGCCATTGTTGGGAATCATAGCAGAAATTAAAATTTTCTACGCATCACCAAGATCAATCTATGGAGTTTACTAGCAACGAGAGGGGAGGAGTGCATCTACATACCCTTGTAGATCGCGAGCGAAAGCGTTCAAGAGAACGGGGTTGATGGAGTCGTACTCGTCGTGATCCAAATCACCGATGATCCAAGCGCCGAACGGACGGCACCTCCGCGTTCAACACACGTACGGAGCAGTGACGTCTCCCACGCCTTGATCCAGCAAGGAGGAGGGAGAGGTTGAGGAAGAAGGCTCCAACAGCAGCATGACAGCGTGGTGGTGGTGGAGTGACAGTTCTCCGGCAAGGCTTTGCCAAGCACACGCGGAGGAGGAGAGGTGTTGGGGAGGGGAGGGGCTGCGCCTTGGGAAAGGTATGGCTGCCCTCCCACCCCTCCACTATATATAGGGGCAAGGGAGAGGGGGGCCGGCCCCCTCAGATCCCATCTGGTGGGAGGGGCGGCGGCCAGGGGAAGGTGGCTTGCCCCCCAAGCAAGGGGGGGGCGCCCCCTTTAGGGTTCCCCAAACCCTAGGCGCATGGGCCCTGGGGGGGGGGGGTTGGTGCCCAGCCCACTTAGGGCTGGTTCCCTTCCACCTACAACCCATAAGGCCCTCCGGGGCAGGTGGACCCTCCCGGTGGACCCCCGGAACCCCTTCGGTGGTCCCGGCACAATACCGGCATACCCCCGAACACTTCCGGTGACCGTATGGTGACTTCCCATATATAAATCTTTACCTCCGTACCATTCCGGAACTCCTCGTGACGTCCGGGATCTCATCCGGGACTCCGAACAACATTCGGTAATCACATACAAACCTTCCTTATAACCCTAGCGTCATCGAACCTTAAGTGTGTAGACCCTACGGGTTCGGGAATCATGCAGACATGATGGAGACACCTCTCTAGCCAATAACCAACAGCGGGATCTGGATACCCATGTTGGCTCCCACATGTTCCACAATGATCTCATCGGATGAACCACGATGTCGAGGATTCAAGCAATCCCGTATACAATTCCCTTTGTCAATCGGTACTTTACTTGCCCGAGATTCGATCGTCGGTATCCCAATACCTCGTTCAATCTCGTTACCGGCAAGTCACTTTACTCATTCCGTAATGCATGATCCCGTGACTAACTACTTAGTCACATTGAGCTCATTATGATGATGCAATACCGAGTGGGCCCAGAGATACCTCTCCGTCATACGGAGTGACAAATCCCAGTCTCGATCCGAGCCAACCCAACAGACACTTTCGGAGATACCTGTAGTGCACCTTTATAGCCACCCAGTTACGTTGTGACGTTTGGTACACCCAAAGCATTCCTACGGTATCCGGGAGTTGCACGATCTCATGGTCTAAGGAAATGATACTTGACATTAGAAAAGCTTTAGCAAACGAACTACACGATCTAGTGCTATGCTTAGGATTGGGTCTTGTCCATCACATCATTCTCCTAATGATGTGATCCCGTTATCAATGACATCCAATGTCCATGGTCAGGAAACCGTAACCATCTATTGATCAACGAGCTAGTCAACTAGAGGCTCACTAGGGACATGTTATGGTCTATGTATTCACACATGTAATACGATTTCCGGATAACACAATTAAAGCATGAACAACAGACAATTATCATGAACAAGGAAATATAATAATAACCATTTTATTATTGCCTCTAGGGCATATTTCCAACACGATAGTGGTAATTCGATAAGAGACATCATGGTATGCACCATATCCAATAGGGTGCAGTTATGATGTTCGGACACACCATCACACTATGGTGTTCCAGGCGGTATTAGCTGTGAAACAATTTCCACAATGTCTTAATTGTGTGCCAAACTCGTAACTCAGATATTCATCTCTATGATCATATCACAGACATTTTATCCTCTTGTCACAACGATCTTCAACTTCACTCTGAAATTACTTGAACCTTTCAATAATTCAGACTTGTGTTTCATCAAGTAAATATACCCAGCATCTACTCAAATCATCTGTGAAGTAAGAACATAACGATATCCACTGCGTGCCTCAGCACTCATTGGACTGCACACATCAAAATGTATTACTTCCAACAAGTTGCTTTCTTGTTCCATCTTACTAAAAACGAGGCCTTTCAGTCATCTTGCCCATGTGTTATGATTTGCATGTCTCAAGTGATTCAAAATCAAGTGAGTCCAAACGATCCATCTGTATGGAGTTTCTTCATGCATATCTACCAATAGACATGGTTCGCATGTCTCAATCTTTTCAAAAACGAGTGAGTCCAAAGATCCATCAACATGGAGCTTCTTCATGCGTTTTATACCAATATGACTCAAATGGCAGTGCCACAAGTATAGGGTACTATCATTACTATTTTATATCTTCTGGCATGAACATGTGTATCACTACGATCGAGATTCAATAAACCATTCATTTTAGGTGCAAGACCATTGAAGGTATTATTCAAATAGACAGAGTAACCATTATTCTCCTTAAATGAATAACCGTATTGCGATAAACATAATCCAATCATGTCTATGCTCAACGCAAACACCAAATAACAATTATTTAGGTTTAACACCAATCTCGATGGTAGAGGGAGCATGCGATGCTTGATCACATCAACCTTGGAAACACTTCCAACAAATATCGTCATCTCACCTTTAGCTAGTCTCCGTTTATTCCGTACCCTTTTATTTCGAGTTACCAACACTTAGCAACCGAACCGGCATCTAATACCCTCGTGCTACTAGGAGTACTAGTAAAGTACACATTCATATAATGTATATCCAATATACTTCTGTCGACCTTGCCTGCCTTCTCATCTACCAAGTATCTAGGGTAGTTCTGCTTCAGTGACCGTTCCCCTCATTACAGAAGCACTTAGTCTCGGGTTTGGGTTCAACCTTGGGTTTCTTCACTAGAGCAGCAACTGATTTGCCGTTTCATGAAGTATCCCTTCTTTCCCTTGCCCTTCTTGAAACTAGTGGTTTTACTAACCATCAACAATTGATGCTCCTACTTGATTTCTACTTTCGCGGTGTCAAACATCGCGAGTTGCTCAAGGATCATCATGTCTATCCCTGATATGTTATAGTTCATCACGAAGCTCTAATAGCTTGGTGGCAGTGACTATGGAGAACCATCACTATCTCATCTGGAAGATTAACTCCCACTCGATTCAAGCGATTGTAGTACTCAGACAATCTGAGCACATGCTCAACGGTTGAGCTTTTCTCCCTTAGTTTGCAGGCTTAAGAAACTTGTCAGAGGTCTCATACCTCTTGACGTGGGCACTAGTCTGAAATCCCAATTTCAGTCTTTGGAACATCTCATATGTTCTGCGACGTTTCAAAAACGTCTTTGGCACCTCAATTCTAAACCGTTAGCATTACGCACTGAACTATCACGTAGTCATCAAAACGTGTATGTCAGATGTTCGCAACATCCACAGACGACGCTCGAGGTTCAGCACACCGAGCGGTGCATTAAGGACATAAGCCTTCTGCGCAGCAATGAGGATAATCCTCAGTTTACGGACCCAGTCCGCATAATTTCTAGTATCAACTTTCAACTAAATTTTCTCTAGGAACATATCTTAAACAGTAGAACCAAAGCATAAGCTATGACATAATTTGCAAAGACCTTTTGACTATGTTCATGATAATTAAGTTCATCTGATTATTTAATGAACTCCCACTTAGATAGACATCCCTCTAGTCATCTAAGTGATACATGATCCGAGTCAACTAGGACGTGTCCGATCATCACGTGAGACGGACTAGTCATCATCGGTGAACATCTTCATGTTGATCGTATCTACTATACGACTCATGTTCGACCTTTCGGTCTCTTGTGTTCCGAGGCCATGTCTGTACATGCTAGGCTCGTCAAGTCAACCTAAGTGTTTCGCATGTGTAAATCTGGCTTACACCCGTTGTATGCGAACATTAGAATCTATCACACCCGATCATCACGTGGTGCTTCGAAACAACGAACCTTCGCAACGGTGCACAGTTAGGGGGAACACATCTCTTGAAATTTTAGTGAGGGATCATCTTATTTTTGCTACCGTCGTTCTAAGCAAATAAGATGTAAACATGACAAACATCACATGCAAATCATAAAGTGACATGATATGGCCAGTATCATCTTGCGCCTTTGATCTCCATCTTCGAGGCTTGGCATGATCACCTTCGTCACCGGCATGACACCATGATCTCCATCATCGTGTCTTCATGAAGTTTTCTCGCCAACTATTACTTCTACTACTACGGCTAACGGTTAGCAATAAAGTAAAGTAATTACATGGCGTTTTTCATTGACACGCAGGTCATACAATAAATTAAGACAACTCCTATGGCTCCTACCGGTTGTCATACTCATCGACATGCAAGTCGTGATTCCTATTACAAGAACATGATCAATCTCATACATCACATATATATAATTCATCACAACCTTTTGGCCATATCACATCACATAGCATACCCTGCAAAAACAAGTTAGACGTCCTCTAATTGTTGTTGCATGTTTTACGTGGCTGCTATGGGTTTCTAGCAAGAACGTTTCTTACCTACGCAAAAGCCACAATGGTGATATGCCAATTGCTATTTACCCTTCATAAGGACCCTCTTCATCGAATCCGATCCGACTAAAGTGGGAGAGATAGACACCCGCCAGCCACCTTATGCATCAAGTGCATGTCAGTCGGTGGAACCTGTCTCACGTCAGAGTATGTGTAAGGTCGGTCCGGGCCGCTTCATCCCACAATGCCGCCGAATCAAGATAAGACTAGTAACGGCAAGAAAATTGAACAAATCATCGCCCACAACTACTTTGTGTTCTACTCGTGCATAGAATCTATGCATAGACCTGGCTCATGATGCCACTGTGTTGGGTAACGTAGCAATAATTCAAAATTTTCCTACGTGTCACCAAGATCAATCTAGGAGATGCTAGAAACGAGAGAGAGGGAGTGCATCTTCATACCCTTGAAGATCGCTAAGCGGAAGCGTTACAAGAACGCGGTTGATGGAGTCGTACTCGCGGCGATTCAAATCGCGGAAGATCCGATCTAGCGCTGAACGGACGGCGCCTCCGCGTTCAACACACGTACAGCCCGGGGACGTCTCCTCCTTCTTGATCCAGCAAGGGGAGAGGAGAATTTGAGGGACAACTCCAGCAGCACAACGGCGTGGTGGCAATGGAGCTCGTGGTTCTCCGGCAGGGCTTCGCCAAGCACTACGGAGGAGGAGGAGATGTATGAGGAGGAAGGGGCTGCGCCAAGGGAAGGGTATGGCTGCCCTCCCACCCCCTCACTATATATAGGGGGAAGGGGAGAGGGGGCCGACCCTTCTAGATGGATCTAGAGGAGGAGGCGGCGGCCAGGGGAAACCCTAGATGGGTTTGGGCGCCCCCACCCCCTAAGAAACTTCCCCCCCCCAAGCCGGGAGGGGCGGCTGCCCTAGGGGTGGCGCCCCCACCTCTCTAGTTACGTGAGAGGGGTTGGGAGGGGTGCACAACCCCTTAGTGGGCTGGTTTGCCCCTTCCCCTTGGCCCATAAAGCCCCCCAACGCTTGTCGGGGCCTCCGAAACCCCTTTCGGACATGCTGGCCATAGCCTGGTACCCCCGGAACAATTCCGGACTCCAATACCCTTCGTCCAATATACCGATCTTCACCTCCGAACCATTCCGGAGTTCCTCGTCATGTCCGGGATCTCATCCGGGACTCCGAACAACCTTCGGTAACCACATACTATTTCCCATAACAACTCTAGCGTCACCGAACCTTAAGTGTGTAGACCCTACGGGTTCGGGAACCATGCAGACATGACCGAGATACCTCTCCGGCCAATAACCAATAGCGGGATCTAGATACCCATATTGGCTCCCACATGTTCCACGATGATCTCATCGGATGAACCACGATGTCGGGGATTCAATCAATCCCGTATACAATTCCCTTTGTCTATCGGTATGTTACTTGCCCGAGATTCGATCGTCGGTATCCCAATACCTCGTTCAATCTCGTTACCGGCAAGTCTCTTTACTCGTTCCGTAACGCATGATCCCGTGGCTAACTCATTAGTCACACTGAGCTCATTATGATGATGCATTACCGAGTGGGCCCAGAGATACCTCTCCGTCATACGGAGTGACAAATCCCAGTCTCGATTCGTGCCAACCCAACAGACACTTTCGGAGATACCTGTAGTGCACCTTTATAGCCACCCAGTTACGTTGTGACGTTTGGTACACCCAAAGCATTCCTACAGTATCCTGGAGTTACACAATCTCATGGTCTACGGAAATGATACTTGACATTAGAAAAGCTCTTAGCAAACGAACTACACGATCTTATGCTATGCTTAGGATTGGGTCTTGTCCATCACTTCATTCTCCTAATGATGTGATCCCGTTATCAATGACATCCAATGTCCATGGTCAGGAAACCATAACCATCTATTGATCAACGAGCTAGTCAACTAGAGGCTTACTAGGGACATGTTGTGGTCTATGTATTCACACATGTATTACGGTTTCCAGTTAATACAATTATAGCATGAACAATAGACAATTATCATTAAGAAGGAAATATAATAATAACCATTTTATTATTGCCTGTAGGGCATATTTCCAACATATAAAAGGGAGGTCGCTCCTCTCAGAGAAACGCACCAGAACTTCTCCTTCCTCTCGCCACCGGTTCCAATCTCTGTGCTGCTGCTGTCTTCCTCATCCCGGCTTGCGGCGTGCACCGCGAGTCGGGACAGTAGGCCTCCGAAACCGCACCTCTTTGAGTCCTGTACGGGAGAAGGGTGATAAGGTTTTTGGGGAGCGCTCCGCGCGACTACTGACTTATTCATCACGGACTCCGACGACTACTTCCCCGACGACGACTTCTTCCCCAACGTCGACAACCTCATCAACGACATGGCTGGAGAGGATGTCGACCCCAATTCCAGTGCTTCTGCTGCTACTGTCCCGTACGTGTTCTTCCTCTTTCTATTAGAGGTTCTGCTACAGTTTCTTATTCTAGTGTTTGCCCTAGATATGATAGACTTTGCTTCATATATGAAACTTGTCCTACTGTCTGCTCTAGATAAACTTGGTTACAGTTCGTATATGCAGATGTTATTTACCTTCTTTCTGTCAGATCGCATGACTAGTTTTGTCACTGTTATATTAGCCATGCTTTATCTAATATTTCTGTTAATAAAATCATTTGGTAAATTGCTCATATTTCCAACAATCCAAAAACTTATGATAGGCAATTTACCCCGAGTGGTTTTGCTGCTTGCATGAGACCTCCTATGTTTGAGGGTATCCACTATAAGAGGTGGCGCGTGAGAGCAGTCTTATGGTTTCAAACCATGAGTTGCTATGACGCCACTCTTGGCAAACCTGAAGGAGAGCTTGATGCTCAACAGGCACAAGCTTTTCAGAAAATGGATACTCTGTTTAAGGCTGCTCTCTTGAGTGTTCTTGGTGAGAACATAGTTGATGCTTATGCGTCAATTGATAATGGAAAAGATATGTGGGATGCACTCGAGGCCAAGTTTGGGGTCTCGGATGCTGGCACTGAGCTGTACATCATGGAGCAATTCTATGATTACAGGATGACTGAAGAGCGCTCCGTGGTTGAGCAAGCTCATGAGATACAGTCATTTGCTAGAGAACTTGAGCACTTCAGTTGTATGCTATCAGACAAGTTTGTTGCCGGAGGTATCATCACTAAGCTTCCTCCTTCGTGGAGGAACTTTGCTACCTTGCTGAAGCATAAGAGGTAGGAGTTTTCCGTCCCGGATCTCATTGGCACTCTTGATGTGGAAGAAAAGGTGAGAGCAAAGGACACACGTGCTCGAGGTATTGAGGGAGGATCTAGTGCCAATGTGGTACAGAAGCAGAACTTCCAGCGCCACAAGTTCAAGAACAAGGGCAAGTTTGATGGTAAAGCAAAGTTTGATGGGAAGAACAAGGCTGTGCAACACATGAACTTCAAGAAGAAGAATGACAAGAAGAAAGGTGCTTGTCATGTGTGTGGGGATCCTGATCATTGGGCTCCTAGTTGCCCTAATCGCTATGACAAGCGTCATCCTGGGAAAGGCGGCAAGACCGCTAATGTTGTCTTTGGAGACACTGACATGAAGGATGCTGGGTATGGTATATTTCCCACTATTCTTTCAGTATGTCATTCTCTTGACTGGTTGATTGACATGGGTGCTAATGTGCATGTATGCGGTGATATTTCCATGTTTTCGTCTTATCAGACCGCAGGGACTTCAACCGTGCTGATGGGCAACGGTTCAAGTGCTTCTGTTCGTGGTGTTGGCACGGTCGATCTAAAGTTTACTTCGGGGAAGATCGTGCGGCTGAAGAACGTGCATTATGTCCCCTCCGTCAATAAAAAACTTGTTAGCGGATCTCTTCTGTGTAGAGATGGCTACAAGCTTGTCTTTGAGTCGAATAAATTTGTAATATCCAAATATGGAACCTTTGTTGGTAAAGGCTATGAGTCAGGAGGCCTGTTTCGTTTATCCTTGTCAAACGTTTGCAATAAAGTTGTTAATCATGTTTGCAACAATAGTGAGTCAAATGTGTGGCATTCACGTCTTTGTCATGTTAACTTTGGTTGCATGTCGCGACTAGCGAAGTTGAACTTAATCCCTAGTTTCACCACTGTCAAGGGATCTAAGTGTCAAGTTTGTGTGCAAGCTAAGCAACCTCGTAAGTCTCACACGACTGCGGAAACGAGAAATCTTGCACCACTAGAGCTCATACATACAGATCTATGTGAAATGAATGGTGTTTTGACAAAAGGTGGAAAGAAATATTTCATGACGTTAATTGACGACTCCACTAGATACTGCCGTGTGTATCTTCTGAAATCTAAGGATGAGGCTTTGAATTTTTTCAAGATCTATAAAGCTGAAGTGGAAAACCAACTTGATCGAAAAATCAAGAGGCTTAGTTCCGACCGTGGTGGAGAGTATTTTTCCAATGAATTTGATGATTTTTGTGCGGAACATGGTATAATCCATGAGAGGACGCCTCCCTATTCACCTCAGTCAAATGGGGTGGCCGAAAGAAAGAACCGTACTCTAACTGATTTGGTTAACGCCATGTTAGACACATCGGGTCTCTCCAAGGCATGGTGGGGGGAGGCGATATTGACGGCATGTCATGTCCTAAACCGAGTTCCCACAAAGAACAAAGAGATAACTCCATTCGAGGAATGGGAGAAGAAAAGGTTAAAACTCTCTTATCTACGAACATGGGGTTGTTTGGCAAAAGTCAATGTTCCAATTCCAAAGAAGCGGAAGCTTGGACCAAAGACTATGGATTGTGTTTTCCTGGGATATGCTTTTCATAGCATTGGCTATAGATTCTTGGTTGTAAAATCTGAGGTACCTGACATGCATGTCGGTACGATCATGGAGTCAAATGATGCGACATTTTTTGAAGATATCTTTCCCATGAAGGATATGGATACCTCATCTAATCTGGAGATGCCTAGTTCATCGAATCAGGAACCAGTTACAATTACCGAACCTGCCATTTCGATGGAACACTTTGAAAGTCCTGTGGAGGAGAACAATGAAGTTCCTACTAGGAGCAAGAGACAGAGGACTTCAAAGTCCTTTGGTGATGATTTTCTTATGTATCTCATAGATGACACTCCCAGTTCTATTTCAGAGGCCTATGCATCTGAAGATGCTGACTACTGGAAGGAAGCGGTTCGTAGCGAGATGGATTCCATCTTGGCGAATGAAACTTGGGAGATAACTGATCGTCCTTATGGATGCAAACCTATAGGATGTAAATGGGTATTCAAGAAGAAGCTTAGGCCTGATGGTACTATTGAAAAGTACAAGGCTCGGCTCGTGGCTAAGGGTTATACCCAAAAGGAAGGTGAAGACTTCTTTGATACTTACTCACCTGTGGGTCGACTGACCACTATTCGAGTTCTACTTTCACTAGCTGTCTCTCATGGTCTTCTCGTTCATCAAATGGATGTTAAGACTGCTTTCCTAAATGGAGAGTTGGACGAGGAAATTTATATGGAACAACCAGATGGGTTTGTACTAGATGGTCATGAAGGAAAAGTGTCCAAGTTGCTGAAGTCTTTGTATGGACTCAAGCAAGCACCCAAACAGTGGCATGAGAAGTTTGAAAGAACTTTAACAGCTGCAGGCTTTATTGTAAACGAAGCTGACAAATGTGTGTATTATCGCCATGGTGGGGGCGAGGGAGTTATCCTTTGCTTGTATGTTGATGACATACTTATTTTCGGAACAAATCTGAATGTTATTAAGAAGGTCAAGAATTTCCTATCTCGCTGTTTTGAGATGAAGGATTTAGGAGTGGCTGATGTCATTCTAAACATCAAGTTGTTGGGAGACGATGATGGTGGGATTACATTGCTTCAATCTCACTATGTGGAAAAGATCTTGAGTCGCTTTGGCTATAGTGACTGCAAGCCCTCTCCAACACCATATGATGCTAGCGTGCTGCTTCGAAAGAATCGAAGAATTGCTAGAGATCAATTGAAGTATTCTCATATTATTGGCTCGCTTATGTACTTAGCCAGTGCTACAGGACCTGGCATCTCTTTTGTTGTTAGCAAACTGAGTCGGTTTGTCTCAAAACCAGGAGATGTGCATTGGAAAGCTCTAGAGAGAGTTTTGCGTTATTTGAAAGGCACTGCGAATTATGGAATTCACTACACCGGGCACCCAAAGGTGCTTGAAGGGTATAGTGACTCAAACTGGATCTCAGATGCTGATCAGAAATAGGCCACGAGCGGATATGTATTCACTCATGGAGGTGGCGCTGTTTCTTGGAAGTCTTGCAAGCAGACCATCTTAACGAGGTCAACAATGGAAGCAGAACTCACAACACTAGATACAACTACGGTCGAAGCAGATTGGCTTCGTCGGCTCTTGAATGACTTGCCGATTGTTGAGAAACATGTACTGGGTGTCCTTATGAGCTGCGACAATTAAACTGTGATCACGAAAGTGAGCAGCTCAAAGGATAACATGAAGTCATCAAGACACGTTCAGAGAAGGTTAAAGTCTGTCAGAAAAATGAGAAACTCCGGAGTTATTGCATTGGATTATATCCAAACGTCTAAAAATCTGGCAGATCCTTTTACTAAGGGTCTATCACGTAATGTGATAGATAATGCATCGAGGGAGATGGGTATGAGACCCACAATATGAGTTGTTCACAGTGGTAACCTATTCTTTGTGATCGGAGATCCCATGAATTAGATGTGGAAGACAAGCTGTTGTCAACTGAGAGGAGAGTATCCTTACTATTAACAATACCACTCCATGAAGATGCAATACTCTCCTAAAACTGCATGGCAGGTTGATGTATATCTTAATGTGTTCTAAGTGGCTCATTTAAGCAGAGATGTTGTCCTGCAGAACATCTTTTGAAGAACACACCTATATGAGTCTGATTGTCAAACGTCGCAATCTATGAGAGTAGGGTTCTCTCTAGTAAACTCATGAAAGGTCTCGGAGTATGACGCATAAGCTCCACCCGCGGGGAAGACCCACGGTAGCCACGTATCTATTGGGAATCATAGCATAATTTTAAAATTTTCCTACGCTCACCAAGATGCATCTATGGAGTATACTAGCAACGAGGGGAAAGGAGTGCATCTACATACCCTTGTAGATCGCGAGCGGAAGCGTTCCAATGCACGTGGATGACGGAGTCGTACTCACCGTGATCCAAATCACCGATGACCGAGTGCCGAACGGACGGCCCCTCCGCGTTCAACACACGTACGGTGCAGCGACGTCTCCTCCTTCTTAATCCAGCAAGGGGGAAGGAGAGGTTGATGGAGATCCAGCAGCACGACTGCGTGGTGGTGAATGTAGCGGGTCTCCGGCAGGGCTTCGCCGAGCTTCTGCGAGAGAGAGAGAGAGGTGTTGCAGGGGAGGAGGGAGGCACCCAAGGCTGTAGGTTGCTGCCCTCCCTCCCCCCCCCTTATATAGGCCCCCTGGGGGGCGCCAGCCCTAGAGATGGGATCTCAAGGGGGGCGGCGGCCAAAGGGGGGGAAGGGGTTGCCTTGCCCCCCAAGGCAAGGGGGAAGTCCCCCCACCCTAGGGTTCCCAAACCTAGGCGCATGGGGGGAAGCCCATGGGGGGGCGCCCAGCCCACTAGGGGCTGGTTCCCTTCCACTTTCAGCCCATGGGCCCCTCCGGGATAGGTGGCCCCACCCGGTGGACCCCCGGGACCCTTCCGGTGGTCCCGGTACAATACCGGTAACCCCCGAAACTTTCCCGGTGGCCGAAACTGGACTTCCTATATATAATTCTTCACCTCCGGACCATTCCGGAACCTCTCGTGACGTCCGGGATCTCATCCGGGACTCCGAACAACTTTCGGGTTTCCGCATACACATATCTCTACAACCCTAGCGTCACGGAACCTTAAGTGTGTAGACCCTACGGGTTCGGGAGACATGCACACATGACCGAGACGCCTCTCCGGTCAATAACCAATAGCGGGATCTGGATACCCATGTTGGCTCCCACATGTTCCACGATGATCTCATCGGATGAACCACGGTGTCGAGGATTCAATCAATCCCTTATGCAATTCCCTTTGTCAAACGGTATGTTACTTGCCCGAGATTCGATCGTCGGTATCCCAATACCTTGTTCAATCTCGTTACCGGCAAGTCTCTTTACTCGTACCGCAATGCATGATCCCGTGACTAACGCCTTAGTCACATTGAGCTCATTATGATGATGCATTACCGAGTGGGCCCAGAGATACCTCTCCGTCACACGGAGTGACAAATCCCAGTCTCGATCCGTGCCAACCCAACAGACACTTTCGGAGATACCCGTAGTGCACCTTTATAGTCACCCAGTTACGTTGTGACGTTTGGCACACCCAAAGCACTCCTACGGTATCCGGGAGTTGCACGATCTCATGGTCTAAGGAAAAGATACTTGACATTGGAAAAGCTCTAGCAAACGAAACTACACGATCTTTTATGCTATGCTTACGATTGGGTCCTGTCCATCACATCATTCTCCTAATGATGTGATCCCGTTATCAATGACATCCAATGTCCATAGTCAGGAAACCATGACTATCTGTTGATCAACGAGCTAGTCAACTAGAGGCTTACTAGGGACACGTTGTGGTCTATGCATTCACACATGTATTACGATTTCCGGATAACACAATTATAGCATGAACAATCGACAATTATCATGAACAAGTAAATATAATAATAACCATTTATTATTGCCTCTAGGGCATATTTCCAACAGTCTCCCACTTGCACTAGAGTCAATAATCTAGTTACATTGTGATGAATCGAACACCCATTGCGTCCTGGTGTTGATCATGTTTTGCCCTAGGGAGAGGTTTAGTCAACGGATCTGCTACATTCAGGTCCGTGTGTACTTTACAAATATCTATGTCTCCATTTTGAACACTTTCACGAATGGAGTTGAAGCGACGCTTGATATGCCTGGTCTTCCTGTGAAACCTGGGCTCCTTCGCAAGGGCAATGGCTCCAGTGTTGTCACAGAAGAGAGTCATCGGGCCCGACGCATTGGGAATCACCCCTAGGTCGGTAATGAACTCCTTCATCCAGACTGCTTCCTGTGCTGCCTCCGAGGCTGCCATGTACTCCGCTTCACATGTAGATCCCGCCACGACGCTTTGCTTGCAACTGCACCAGCTTACTGCTCCTCCATTCAAAATATACACGTATCCGGTCTGTGACTTCGAGTCATCCAGATCTGTGTCGAAGCTAGCGTCGACGTAACCCTTTACGACGAGCTCTTCGTCGCCTCCATAAACGAGAAACATATCCTTAGTCCTCTTCAGGTACTTCAGGATATTCTTGACCGCTGTCCAGTGTTCCTTGCCGGGATTACTTTGGTACCTTCCTACCAAACTTACGGCAAGGTTTACATCAGGTCTGGTACACAGCATGGCATACATAATAGACCCTATGGCTGAGGCATAGGGGATGACAGTCATCTCTTCTATATCTTCTGCCGTGGTCGGGCATTGAGCCGTGCTCAATTGCACACCTTGCAATACAGGCAAGAACCCCTTCTTGGACTGATCCATACTGAACTTCTTCAATATCTTGTCAAGGTATGTACTCTGTGAAAGACCAATGAGGCGTCTTGATCAATCTCTATACATCTTGATGCCTAATATATAAGCAGCTTCTCCAAGGTCCTTCATTGAAAAACACTTATTCAAATAGGCCTTTATACTGTCCAAGAATTCTATATCATTTCCCATCAATAATATGTCATCCACATATAATATGAGAAATGCTACAGAGCTCCCACTCACTTTCTTGTAAACACAGGCTTCTCCATAAGTCTGTGTAAACCCAAACGCTTTGATCATCTCATCAAAGCGAATGTTCCAACTCCGAGATGCTTGCACCAGCCCATAGATTGAGCGCTGGAGCTTGCATACTTTGTTAGCATTCTTAGGATCGACAAAACCTTCCAGCTGCATCATATACAACTCTTCCTTAAGGAAGCCGTTAAGGAATGCCGTTTTGACGTCCATCTGCCATATCTCATAATCATAGTATGCGGCAATTGCTAACATGATTCGGACGGACTTCAGCTTCACTACGGGTGAGAAAGTCTCATCGTAGTCAACCCCTTGAACTTGTCGATAACCCTTAGCGACAAGTCGAGCTTTGTAGATGGTCACATTACCATCCGCGTCCGTCTTCTTCTTAAAGATCCATTTGTTTTCTATGGCTCGCCGCTCATCGGGCAAGTCAGTCAAAGTCCATACTTTGTTTTCATACATGGATTCTATCTCGGATTTCATGGCTTCTAGCCATTTGTCGGAATCCGGGCCCGCCATCGCTTCTTCATAGTTCGAAGGTTCACCGTTGTCTAACAACATGATTTCCAGGACAGGGTTGCCGTACCACTCTGGTGCGGAACGTGTCCTTGTGGACCTACGAAGTTCAGTAACTTGATCCGAAGTTTCATGATCATCATCATTAACTTCTTCCCCAGTCGGTGTAGGCACCACAGGAACATTTTCCCGCGCTGCGCTACTTTCCGGTTCGGAAGGGGTGACTATCACCTCATGAAGTTCCACTTTCCTCCCACTCAATTCTTTCGAGAGAAACTCCTTCTCAAGAAAGGACCCGTTCTTGGCAACGAAGATCTTGCCTTCGGATCTGAGGTAGAAGGTGTACCCAATAGTTTCCTTAGGGTATCCTATGAAGACGCATTTTTCCGATTTGGGTTCGAGCTTTTCAGGTTGAAGTTTCTTGACATAAGCATCGCATCCCCAAACTTTTAGAAACGACAGCTTAGGTTTCTTCCCAAACCATAATTCATATGGTGTCGTCTCAACGGATTTCGACGGAGCCCTATTTAAAGTGAATGCGGCAGTCTCTAAAGCATAGCCCCAAAATGAGAGCGGTAAATCGGTAAGAGACATCATAGATCGCACCATATCCAATAGAGTGCGATTACGACGTTCGGACACACCATTTCTCTGAGGTGTTCCAGGCGGCGTGAGTTGTGAAACTATTCCACATTTCCTTAAGTGTGCACCAAACTCGTGACTTAAATATTCTCCACCACGATCTGATCGTAAGAATTTTATTTTTCTGTCACGTTGATTCTCAACTTCACTCTGAAATTCCTTGAACTTTTCAAAGGTTTCAGACTTGTGTTTCATTAGGTAGACATACCCATATCAACTTAAATCATCAGTGAGAGTGAGAACATAACGATATCCTCCGCGAGCCTCAACACTCATTGGACCGCACACATCGGTATGTATGATTTCCAATAAGTTGGTTGCTCGCTCCATTGTTCCGGAGAACGGAGTCTAGGTCATCTTACCCATGAGGCATGGTTCGCACGTGTCAAATGATTCATAATCAAGAGACTCCAAAAGTCCATCTGCATGGAGCTTCTTCATGCGCTTGATACCAATGTGACCAAGGCGGCAGTGCCACAAGTATGTGGGACTATCGTTATCAACTTTACATCTTTTGGTATTCACACTATGAACATGTGTAACATCACGTTCGAGATTCATCAAAAATAAACCATTGACCAGCGGGGCATGACCATAAAACATTTCTCTCAAATAAATAGAACAACCATTATTCTCGGATTTAAATGAGTAGCCATCTCGAATTAAACGAGATCCAGATACAATGTTCATGCTCAAAGCTGGCACTAAATAACAATTATTGAGGTTTAAAACTAATCCCGTGGGTAGATGCAGAGGTAGCGTGCCGACGGCGATCACATCGACCTTGGAACCATTCCCGACGCGCATCGTCACCTCGTCCTTTGCCAGTCTCCGTTTATTCCGTAGTTCCTGCTTTGAGTTACAAATATGAGCAACCGCACCGGTATCAAATACCCAGGAGCTACTACGAGTACTGGTAAGGTACACATCAATTACTTGTATATCACATATACCTTGAGTGTTGCCGGCCTTCTTCTTGTCCGCTAAATATTTGGGGCAGTTCCGCTTCCAGTGACCACTTCCCTTGCAATAAAAGCACTCAGTTTCAGGCTTGGGTCCATTCTTCGACTTCTTCCCGGCAACTGGCTTACCGGGCGCGGCAACTCCCTTGCCGTCCTTCTTGAAGTTCTTCTTACCCTTGCCCTTCTTGAACTTAGTGGTTTTATTCACCATCAACACTTGATGTTCTTTTCTGATCTCCACCTCCGCTGATTTCAGCATTGAATATACCTCAGGGATGGTCTTTTCCATCCCCTGCATATTGAAGTTCATCACGAAGCTCTTATAGCTTGGTGGAAGCGACTGGAGGATTCTGTCAATGACCGCGTCATCCGGGAGATTAACTCCCAGCTGAGTCAAGCGGTTGTGCAACCCAGACATTCTGAGTATGTGCTCACTAACAGAACTGTTCTCCTCCATCTTACAGCTGAAGAACTTGTCGGAGACATCATATCTCTCGACCCGGGCATGAGCTTGGAAAACCATTTTCAGCTCCTCGAACATCTCATATGCTCCATGTTTCTCAAAACGCTTTTGGAGACCCGGTTCTAAGCTGTAAAGCATGCCGCACTGAATGAGGGAGTAATCATCAGCACGTGTTTGCCAAGCGTTCATAACGTCTTGGTTCTCAGGGATTGGTGCTTCACCTAGCGGTGCTTCTAAGACATAATCTTTCTTGGCTACTATAAGGATGAGCCTCAGGTTCCGGACCCAGTCCGTATAATTGCTGCCATCATCTTTCAGCTTGGTTTTCTCTAGGAACGCGTTGAAATTAAGGACAACGTTGGCCATTTGATCTACAAGACATAGTGTAAAGATTTTAGACTAAGTTCATGATAATTAAGTTCATCTAATCAAATTATTTAATGAACTCCCACTCAGATAGACATCCCTCTAGTCATCTAAGTGAAACATGATCCGAGTCAACTAGGCCGTGTCCGATCATCACGTGAGACGGACTAGTCAAGATCGGTGAACATCTCCATGTTGACCGTATCTTCTATACGACTCATGCTCGACCTTTCGGTCCTCCGTGTTCCGAGGCCATGTCTGTACATGCTAGGCTCGTCAAGTTAACCTAAGTGTTTTGCGTGTGTTCCGAGGCCATGTCTGTACATGCTAGGCTCGTCAACACCCGTTGTATTCGAACGTTAGAATCTATCACACCCGATCATCACGTGGTGCTTCGAAACAACGAACCTTCGCAACGGTGCACAGTTAGGGTGAACACTTTCTTGAAATTATTATAAGGGATCATCCTACTTGCTACCGTCGTTCTAAGCAAATAAGATGCAAAAACATGATAAACATCACATGCAATCAAATAGTGACATGATATGGCCAATATCATCATGCTCCTATGATCTCCATCTTCGGGGCACCATGATCATCTTTGTCACCGGCATGACACCATGATCTCCATCATCATGATCTCCATCATTGTGTCTTCATGAAGTCGTCACGCCAACGATTACTTCTACTTCTATGGCTAACGCGTTTAGCAACAAAGTAAAGTAATTTACATGGCGTTATTCAATGACACGCAGGTCATACAAAATAATAAAGACAACTCCTATGGCTCCTGCCGGTTGTCATACTCATCGACATGCAAGTCGTGAATCCTATTACAAGAATATGATCAATCTCATACATCACATATATCATTCATCACATCTTCTGGCCATATCACATCACATAGCACTTGCTGCAAAAACAAGTTAGACGTCCTCTAATTGTTGTTGCAAGTTTTTACGTGGTTTGTAGGTTTCTAGCAAGAACGTTTCTTACCTACGTATGACCACAACGTGATTTGCCAATTTCTATTTACCCTTCATAAGGACCCTTTTCATCGAATCCGTTCCGACTAAAGTAGGAGAGACAGACACCCGCTAGCCACCTTATGCAACTAGTGCATGTCAGTCGGTGGAACCTGTCTCACGTAAGCGTACATGTAAGGTCGGTCCGGGCCGCTTCATCCTACAATGCCGTCGAAACAAGAAAAGACTAGTAGCGGCAAGAAGAATTGGCAAACTCAACGCCCACAACTTCTTTGTGTTCTACTCGTGCATAGTAACTACGCATAGGCCTGGCTCTGATACCACTGTTGGGAATCGTAGCATAATTTAAAATTTTCCTACGCTCACCAAGATGCATCTATGGAATCTACTAGCAACGAGGGGAAAGGAGTGCATCTACATACCCTTATAGATCGCGAGCGGAAGCGTTCCAATGAACGTGGATGACGGAGTCGTACTCGCCGTGATCCAAATCACCGATGACCGAGTGCCGAACGGACGGCACCTCCGCGTTCAACACACGTACGGTGCAGCGACGTCTCCTCCTTCTTGATCCAGCAAGGGGGAAGGAGAGGTTGATGGAGATCCAGCAGCACGACGGCGTGGTGGTGGATGTAGCGGGTCTCCGGCAGGGCTACGCCGAGCTTCTGCGAGACGGAGAGAGGTGTTGCAGGGGAGGAGGGAGGCGCCCAAGGCTGTAGGTTGCTGCCCTCCCTCCCCCCCTTTATATAGGCCCCCCGGGGGGGCGCCGGCCCAAGGAGATGGGATCTCCAAGGGGGGGCGGCGGCCAAAAGGGGGGGAAGGGGTGCCTTGCCCCCCAAGGCAAGGGGGAAGCTCCCCCCCCTAGGGTTCCCAACCCTAGGCGCATGGGGGGAGGCCCAAGGGGGGCGCCCCAGCCCACTAAGGGCTGGTTCCCTTCCAGTTTCAGCCCACGGGGCCCTCCGGGATAGGTGGCCCCACCCGGTGGACCCCCGGGACCCTTCCGGTGGTCCCGGTACAATACCGGTAACCCCCGAAACTTTCCCGGTGGCCGAAACTGAACTTCCTATATATAATTCTTCACCTCCGGACCATTCCGGAACATCTCGTGACGTCCGGGACTCCGAACAACTCGGGTTTCCGCATACATATATCTCTACAACCCTAGCATCACCGGACCTTAAGTGTGTAGACCCTACGGGTTCGGGAGACATGCAGACATGACCGAGACGCCTCTCCGGTCAATAACCAACAGCGGGATCTGGATACCCATGTTGGCTCCCACATGCTCCACGATGATCTCATCGGATGAACCACGGTGTCGAGGATTCAATCAATCCGTATGCAATTCCCTTTGTCAATCGGTATGTTACTTGCCGGAGATTCGATCGTCGGTATCCCAATACCTTGTTCAATCTTGTTACTGGCAAGTCTCTTTACTCGTACCGCAATGCATGATCCCGTGACTAACGCTTTAGTCACATTGAGCTCATTATGATGATGCATTACCGAGTGGGCCCAGAGATACCTCTCCGTCACACGGAGTGACAAATCCCAGTCTCGGTCCGTGCCAACCCAACAGACACTTTCGGAGATACCCGTAATGCACCTTTATAGTCACCCAGTTACGTTGTGACGTTTGGCACACCCAAAGCACTCCTACGGTATCCGGGAGTTGCACGATCTCATGGTCTAAGGAAAAGATACTTGACATTGGAAAAGCTCTAGCAAACGAAACTACACGATCTTTTATGCTATGCTTAGGATTGGGTCTTGTCCATCACATCATTCTCCTAATGATGTGATCCCGTTATCAATGACATCCAATGTCCATAGTCAGGAAACCATGACTATCTGTTGATCAACGAGCTAGTCAACTAGAGGCTTACTAGGGACACGTTGTGGTCTATGTATTCACACATGTATTATGATTTCCGGACAATACAATTATAGCATGAATAATAGACGATTATTATGAACAAAGAAATATAATAATAACCTTTTATTATTGCCTCTAGGGCATATTTCCAACACCCTCCTCCGGGGGATTAGCAATAATATGCTCTTTGAACAAATGCAGAAAAGTGGAGTTGTGCTCTCTAGTAACTTCCGCGTCCGTCCTGCATACCCCCCGGTCACAATACTTCTTTATGATAACTTATTTGTGAGGTGCCACGAAAGGATCTACCTCGTCTAGGTGTTGTAGCACTACCAAGTTTGCTCTGTCAAAGTTGCTGCGTCGATCTGAGTATGCCATGTGCAGTTCCCTGCGACCGTTGGAGTGACCTTCTCCTTCGAGCCTCCCATCGTGCTTGTTAACGGGCAAACCAACACTAACACCAGGCGGCTGGTCTGCGCCATATAGAAAATTCTCGCAGAAAGAGATGCACTCTTGTGTCAGATAGCCCTGGACGATGCTTCCATCCGGACGGGACATGTTACGAACGAATCCTTTGATGATCCCATTCATCCTCTCAAACGGCATCATGTTGTGCAGAAATTATGGCCCCAGGTCTATTATGTCGTCCACAATATGGACACACAGATGCACCATCACTTCAAAAACGCGGGCGGGAAGTACATCTCAAGCTCATTCAGTATCACAACGATCTCTTCCTGTAGCCTTCGGAGCTGCTTCACACTGATCGACTTTCGAGAGATGACGTCGAAAAAGTTGTAGAGACCAATAAGCGTGTCACGGACGTGCTTGTCCATTACCCTCTAAGGGCAACAGGTAGTATCTGCGTCATCATCACATGACAGTCATGGGACTTCATCCCGCTGAACCTTTTCTTGTCCGTGTCTAGATATCTGCTTATCTTGCCACCGTAACTGGAACTAACTTTGACTCCGGTAAGGCACTTAAAGAATTGATCGATCTCAGCCTGACTTAAGGTGAAGCAAGAAGGGGGGCAATAATCCTCTTTCTTTATTTTCTTGCCCTTCTTCTCCCGCGCCTCTGTCTCCGTCTCTGTCTCGTCTGACTTTTTACGGGGTGGCATGTGTAGATCTTCCCTGATATTCAAATCTTGCAAGTCTTTTCTTGCCTTCGGCCCATCCTTGGTCTTATCCGGCATGTTCATCAGTGTCGCGAGCAAGCTCTCAAGGACATTCTTACAGATATGCATTTGATCAAGGCAATGAGGTGTATCGAGTTTGTGCCAGTACTCCAAGTCCCAGAACACAGACCTCGTCTTCCATACCTTCAGCAGCAGCTCCGGCGCCTTTTTCATCGTCTTTCCTGGCGCGGGGCACTCCTTCCAGTTTTTCAACAGCTCATCGATTTCGGCGCCGCTCCGCTTACATGGAGGTCCTCGATGCTCAGCGTGACCATTGAATAGATCTCCACGGTTTCTCCACGGGTCGTCCTGTTCGAGCCATCTTCGATGCCCCATGTGCATGATTTTCCCAGACCCGCCATCTTTCCTTGATGTTAGCTACTGAGACGTCGTATCATCCATGCACCGCGTGCATCCGCAATATCCATGGCACACCTGGCCTGCGACATATCCGTAACCGAGATAGTCGTGCACCGTCGTGATCAGCGCGGCTCTCATGTAGAAATACTCGCCTTTGCTGGTGTCCCATGTCTTGGCCGGTGTTTTCCATAACGTGTCTAACTCCTCTTGAAGTAGCCCCAGATACAAATTAATATTATTTCCTGGTTGTTTCGGCCCTTGAATAAGAATGCTCATGTGAATGTACTTAGACTTCATGCACAACCAGGGGGGAGGTTGTACATCCATACAAACACGGGTCATGTGCTATGGTTGGTGTTCTGGTTGCCAAACGGATTCATGCCAACGGTACACGCACCGAGCACGATGTTCCTTGCATCACATTCAAAATACCGATAGAAGTTGTTCAATGCTCTCCACTGGCTTCCATCCTTGACGTGTCTCAGCTTCGGATCATCTCCATCGTCGGGCTTCTTCCTCTCCGCGTGCCAGCGCATTAGCTTTGCTTCCTTGGGATCTACCGCTGGAGACGGGGAGTGATCGGTAAGTACCATACAACTTTCTGGGGACATTTCTTCCCGGCCTTCTTGTATCGAGAAGCATTGCACACCGGACAGCTTGTTTTTTCCGCGTGCTCCTTCCGATAAATTATGCAATCGTTGATGCATGCATGGTATCTAACGTGTGGCAGATCAAGAGGGCACACGATCTTCTTGGCCTCATCAACACTAGTAGGACATAGATTCCCCGCGGGAAGAACATCCTTTAGGTACTTGAGATGCTCATCGAGGCTAGTGTCGGTCCATTTATTTTTAGCCTTCGTCTTCAGGAGTTGGAGCGTGAAACTCAAGCGGGTCACCTCAGGATTCCAACCATCATACAATGGAGTGTTCGAGTCTACCACCAGTTGCTCCAGCTTAGCCTCCTCTCTAGAAGCAGCTCTCTCAGTACTCGTCTCCTTGCGAAGCAGTGCTTGAACATGAGGGTCCCGCACGATTGAACTTAGTGCCGACGAAATCTGCTGCGTGGAGTCCACGTTCTCTCCGCTGTCCGGCCCCTTCTCCGCCGCCATGTCCGGCCCCTTCTCCGCCGCCATGTCCGGCCTCTTCCCCGCCGCCATTATCGATCATCTCTTCGTCTTGCCCCGTGTCGTCATTGCCTGCCCCGTCGGTGTCCTCAACATCTTCATCCTCATCTTCAATTATCCACCGAGTATAGCCATCCATGAAACCAGTCATGAGCAGGTGCGCTTCGACATGACCATCGTCATAGGGGTCGAGCCAAACTATTCCTTTGCATTTTCGACACGGACATAAAACCTCTGTCCGGTTATTTTCTTTCATGTCCTGCACCGCCGACCGCAACCACCTGTCCACCATCGTTCCACTGACCATCATGAACGTCTGCACGGTAATAATAAACAAATTGATTATAAAAATGCGTGCATGCATCAAAGTCATACAAAAATCCGGCATGACCTTCCCTAAAAATAGGGCATATAGATCTAGAGTTTGCCCGGAATTCGCCGAAACGGAAATAAATCGACATTTCGGCAAAACATAGGCAACTCAAAAGCACAATTTGGCGTCAACTCATGCCACACACACAATTTCCATCATATTGCCCAATTATCATATCACACACACATACACATATTTCCATTTTGCAAAAGCATGAAATTTTAATCACCTCTATCTTGAGATCGAGCACACGGTGGAGATGATGATGTAGGGAGATCAAAAGTGCACAAAGCTCTTCTTGACAAAGATAGATCTAGTTAGGGGGCAAATAGGTCACTTAACTAAATGCTACATCTACCTAGCTAGCTAATTTGGGAGGAGACAACTTCAACTAGTGGAGGGGGAAGGAAAAAGAGAAAGGAGATGCATTAATGGAGGTGGTGTAGTTAGCTAGGAGTAATGAAGAGAGAGAGAAAGGTAGGTAGAAGAGGGAGAGTAATGGGGGGAGAAGTATTGAGGAAGAGGAAGAGTTAGAGAGGGAGGATGGGAGGTAGGGGAAAGGGAGGAGAGGAGATGGGGGAGGGGAGGATGGGTGGGTGGAAAAAGGTGGTGGGGTGCTGCGACTTAGCAGTAGCGCGGGAGCAAAAGCGCGCTACTGATAAGAGCGTAGCAGCAGCGCGCTTTTCTCACACGCGCTACTGCTAAACAGGGCCAACCGTGAGGACAATTTCAAAATTAGCAGCAGCGACGTGAGCAAAAAGCGCGTTACTACTATTGCTGTAGCAGTAGCGCGCACCGTGACCCCGCGCTGCTGCTAAACTTAGGTTGCTGGTTACTGTCGGTCGATTTTTGTAGCAGCGCGGTTTAGGCCCCACGCGCTACTGCTAAATTTGCATCAGTAGCGGGTTTTTCTTGACCGCGCTACTGCTAATTAGCAGTAGCACTTCTTTTTGTACCGCGCTGCTGCTAAGATTTTGTGTATAAGGTTTTCTCTAGTAGTGTAAATTCACGTTAATTATTTTCTCGTTGCAACGCACGGGCATTTTTGGTAGTTATACTAGCAAGCAAAGTTCAAGTAAATCTCTGGAAGATATGTTGCTACATTGTTGTTGAGTATCGTGATTAGATTGAAAATATAGGATAGACTAGGAATTATTTTGGCTTGTCTTGTACTCCAAGTAAATCGTGTACTCCTATATATATGTCCATGAGGCTCAAGCAATAAACATCTATTACGCCAATCCCTCTCTGTCCCTTCTAAAAATTGTATCAGAAATCTGAATATCACACCGACAATGACAGTAGTTCCACAGCAACACCAACTACGCTGCAATAGATGTTGGTACTCGAGGCTTGCACTCAGCAATAGTAAGGTTCTGACAAAGATTCAATACTTATGTTGTCACACGATCTTGTCTATCAACATAAAATGATTCAGCATTTTTATTTTCTCTTGTATACTCGTTGTGGCAGCAAAATCATTCACGTGGCCCAATTCAAGTTTTTATCATGTGGGAGTTAGAATTCACGTCTATATTCAGCTACAAAGTTTATTAGTTCATTTTGTATACTGGAGGCGGTTCACTTTTTTTTCTTAGTCGGAGTTGGGCTTATATGGTTCCAAAGAACCAGGATTAGATTTGGAAAGATTAATTAATCAATCAGCCATTGGAAATACTTCTATATTTTGGCTTCCTTTTTGCTTATGCGAGTTCTCAGCGTAGTTGAGGAGGTCGAGTTAAACCCCAACCCAAATAATTTTCTAGCTCTAGCTAGTTCCGAGAGCAAACAAACTTCTCCTTTGACTTTCATAAATTGTTATAAAATTTACCACGTGGCACACATTGTAAGCAATTCAAACTTGATGAAATAATAAAATTACCCACCAGTCGAAAATTACTGAAGAAACCAACACATACTTTACGACTGTCAATTAATATTTATTTATTTAGTGTATATGGCCAAGCTGTCAAATGATACTATTCTATTTATTTATTTATCGTATATGTGCCAAGCCTTTAATCTAACAAGGTCTATTCATGAAATTTCCAACACAGTGGAACAGAAAAATGAAAATCAGACCTCGATGCAGGATGTCGGTTATGCGATGAAACAATCATACCACCACCATGAAATTTTGTACGAACTACTACTATAATAAGAAAATCTCAGGAAGATATGTTGCTACATTGTATCCGAAATCTGAATATCACAAGCTTAAACTACATAAGCAACTACGTTGCTGAATATAGATATATCGTCTAATAGTCGTAGTCTCCTTCAACGAACTTGTTCTCGGGGTAGAACACGGCGACCGTCTCCTTCCCGTCGAACTTCCTCCCATGCATCCCGATCCTTGCCTTGGCCGAGCTCTCCACATCGGCATACTCCAAAAACACCTGCAATGCAGACCCAGAATCAGAATGGATAAATTTTGGTGAGCAAAATCGGTGAAAGATGCTGAATAGCACAGAAGTAAGGACTCACCTTGCCAACTCCAGCGACAGGATCACCGCTGGGATGGGGTCGTGGGATCACGGCTTGCACCAGGTTACCTGTCCACGTTAATCAGTAAGAACATATACACACGTGACAAAAAGGAAGAGAAAAGAACATATGGTTAGTCAAATCCAAGTGAAAAAGATTAGCGTCTTCTGTAAGTTTAGGCCCGATTGCAAGTTTCGCATGAGGTCGGATTATAAAAGACTCGGCAATGGTACTATGTGGCACTACAAAACAGACACACAAAAAGAAACACACAGAAGAAAACCGATTCAGTAGCTGAGCAAAGAGGCAAACACATTGATAAAACAGATCATGTTAGAGCTTGGAGTAAGGGCCGCATGATGGTTTACCATATTTGTGTCCTTCTAGCGTCATGTCTTCCAGTATGTCATTGTATTCCTCGTCGTCTCTAAGGCCATCTGCTGAAACCACCTGGGTCAGGCATACCACCTTTGTCGCTAGGGCTCCGCCCACTTCGTACACGAGTCTCTGCTCAGAAAGCAAACAGAGTCAGAAAGTGGAAGGCTATATTCATAAACTAATTGTTCATTTTATAAGATCACGTCTTCTAAGAACTATAATAAAGTCGTACCTTCATTTGCGCCTCTTGCTGTGCCTGCAGGAGGATGTTTTCTTGCTCTGGCCTAGGTTCTGCTCCTTGGTTTGCTCGCCTGACTGTGAGAGTCCTGTCACCCAACTGGATACCGTTCAGAGCAGCACAGGCAATGTCGGTGACAGTCACATCCTTGTACAAACAGAAGGCATATCCCTTCGAGTTGCCAGTTTCCTTATCCTTCACAATGTCAAATCCACGAAGAGGTCCAAAAGTTTCAAGCAACTCCCGCACTTGAGCCTCTGTGAAGTAATAGGGTAGACCACCCACAAAAATGCGGTCAGGGCCTTCTAAACCTCCAGCTGCCCCAGGTGTCAAGCCAACAGCAGCAAGATTGAGGTTGGGGTTCGGCTGGCTCGGACCCAATGTAGCTGCCTGGGAAGGATTGTAGTCTGTCGGCCTCCTAACTTTCACTGGTGCTCCCTCAAACATTATACCATCCAAGGCCATTGCATTGCTTGCTTCCTCCACAGACCTCATCTCAACAAAAGCAAATTTCTTGTCGTGGTTTATGTATACATTAACAACTGCATGACCTAGAGCAAATGTGTTTCCTCCGATAGCAGCCATAACTTGATTGAAGAATACAGCAACCGTCTGCAGAAAGAAGAACAAAATACTTAGCACGGACTGCGAACAGAGAAAGAGATGCCAAGAAATAACTAACAAGCTACTCAAGGCAATTACCTGTTCATTGGCGATTGGAGGAAGTCCACCGACATAAACACGCCGAGCATGCCGAGTAGCCTAAGAAAAGAGTGGTCAGACATGATTATGCATCACAGAACAAGATAAATCTCAAGCACACAGAAAAAAAAACTCAAACATACCTGTTGTGTCATGGCTAGTGGCTGCATAGCAAGTGGATCGATGCAAAGAGAAGAAAGAATTAGTAATAGATCAGAGGCAGTTATCCATGATTTGAGTACTAGCTACAATGAATCTTAAAAGGAGCACAGTAGTCACCTGTCCTAGGGCAGGTACATTGACCAAGTTTGGGAGCATGTTCGGAAACATCCCAGGATTAGCAGCAGGAAGTTCAGGTATCTGAACTGCAATGCATCAACAGAGAATTGTTAATAACATGAATTATTAGAATAGAGACATTCAAACATCAGTGATTATTTATTGTAAGGCATCATACAACATTTTCTGTCACCACATACCTGGGGTTGCAGTGGGAGCGAGTATAGGAATGGCTTCTGATGGTGCCTGGTCAAATCCACTCATGCGTTTGCTGTTTCAATACAGGAAGACATTAGTAAGCGATCCAGCAAATGAAGATTGCTGTACGAAAACTAAAGGCGCCCAATAATATATATACATATAATAAAGAAAAATCAGGCAAGACTAGACACCTGCGTCAACTAAATGGGGTATTGGCGAATATCATCCATGGTACAGCAAAAAACCAAGTCAAGGTAGTTCAAATTTGCGGATATCATCCATGGTACATTATGTCAACTTACCAACAATACCAAAAAAAAAAAACTAACCCATACCAAACACATGTCAATTGTCTTACTCAGAGGAAACAAGCAAACTTAATACGTATTATTAACAGTACAAACTGCCAAAATACAAATAATAAGTTTTCGATGGCATCCAGCACATACCTCTGACTCTCCGAACGGGAGCGGGAGCGGGAGCGATGCCTTCTGTGGCCATCTCTATCACGGTCCCTTCTGCATTATCACAACATAGATCAGATTTTTTTAAGAGAGTAATCTGCATAGGATATTTTCTGGTTTGCAAAATGTGCTTAGAAATACAGAATTGTTTGCACATCAACACTTCAAGGGAAACCTAATTCATTTGCGTCAAGAAAAAAGTTAAGCAGATATTATAATTAGTTCACGACTCTTATCACTATTATAATTACTGTTTTGCTTTGCTAAGTAAAGATCGCCACTGCATACAGCACCAACCAACTAGAAAACATCGCAGCTACCAGATGGTTATACAGCAGCAAAATTGCCTACATTTACCAGTCCTGTAATTCATGAAATGACATGTGGGGCTGTCCCATGTACAGTTTAATAACTATGTTAATGGTGTAGAACCATATAGTACAGTGAATAATTTCTGTAGATAAAATTAGAAAACTCAAAAAACATCTACCCTAAACCAAATGATACACCTTGCCAACTTTTCAGAAAATAAAAACGTCTCCCTACTAAGCACAAGGATGAATAGATTTCAACATATTTAACCAGCAGTCAACTAAAAGCACACAATGCTGGAATCAATTAATGCAACAAAATGCATAAGACACATCACGGAAATCAAGAACCAGGTACCTTTCAGCGTCACGATCACAGCTCCGGCGGCTGTCACGGTCATCGGAACAGTCACGGTGCTCCCTTCTCTCACTCCTTTCACGGTGGTCGCGATGGTGGCGTTCACGATCCCTGCTCCCTTCACGGTGGTCGCGATGGTGGCGTTCACGATCCCTGCTCCCTTCACGGTGGTCGCGATGGTGGCGCTCACGATCCCTGCTCCCTTCACGGTGGTCGCGATGGTGGCGCTCACGATCCCTGCTCTCTTCACGGCGGTCGCGATGGTGGCGCTCACGATCCCTGCTCTCTTCACGGTGGTCGCGATGGTGGCGCTCACGATCCCTGCTCCCTTCACCGCGTTCACGGACACTCTCCCTGTCCCGGTACCTCTCTCGGTCTTCCCCGCGGCGCCTGTGGCGCTCCCTGTCCTTGTCCTCATCGCGCTCCCTGACTCGGTCTCTGGAACTCGAGGGCCTCTCCTGGTGAGGCTGCGCATCCTGCTGGAAAAGAAGATGAATTCCTCCGTCAGATATATTTAAATAAATAAAAATCAGGGCCTGCTAGTATGATAAACATACTTACGAATGATAACTACCAAGCCTGCTACTCACATCACACATGACAAAATAAACAAAAACTATATGCTCCTGAACTTGGAATCCCATATCACAACCCAATGCATCTAGAGCATCGAAACTGCTTACAAAACAGGCCCGAATTCAGTTTTCAAGGGCGCAGACCAGAACTGAAAACACGGTCCGGCACTAATTTGGGGGGCGAAACTAGAATCCGCAACCGAACATGACGCGCGCGGCAATCTAGAAACCGAACTGGTTCGAGCCGACCCTACCCAAACCCCCTGTTCTCCGGCGAATCCGCCAAACCCTATGCGCGAAAAATAAACAGGCAGATAAAGATACCGCGCCGGTCGGTCGAGCGCTTCTCACCTGGGGGGAGCGGGCCTCGCCGCCGCGCTTGTTGGCCGGCGGGGACCTCGCGGCGCCGGACTCCAGGGGCGCGTCGTGCTCGGCCATGAGGCGGGGCGGGGTGCGGCGCGTCGGTTTCGGTCGGTGCTGGCGGCGGCGGCGGCTTCGGGTCGGTTCGCGCGTGAGGGGCTCTGGTCGATTGGTTGGTTGGGCGGGGCGGAGTATATAGGGGGCGGGGGTGGCTGACGTGCGGGCCCCGGAGTCAGACACGGCCCAGGTCGGTTCCGGAGGCGGTTCGCTCGTTGATTTTTGACTTTGACTCGTACCGTCGTGTTGGAACCGACACCGAATTCAAATTCTGGGAGAGCGGAATTCTAAGGGTGGACCGCTCTCCCCCTGATTTCTACTTCCTCCGTTTTGAACTAAAACCACGACAAGTAATTTGGAACAGAGGGAGTAATACATGGTTTCACGGCAACCCGATGGCATCCCTATTTTTTCCCGGATTTTTCAGACACAAAAGCTTACGAGTAAGTGTAATTTAAGTTTTTTTTTGCATCGGGGCTTTTTTTTATTAACCACATATATTTCCTTAGACAAACAGATTACAAAGAGTACATATGTGATCACCACAAGAGACAGACATAGATGTCTTGCAATATCGCACTAAAGACTCCGCGAGTAGTAAAACTGGAATTTTACTACAGTAGAATCTTGTGCCATGCCGAAATGTCATCCACCATTGTCCTCTGCCGCAGCCGAGGCAACGCTGAAGAAAGAGAGGAACTGCCATCGTACAAAGATCTAGAGGAGCACCTTTGCATACAAAAGGATGCTTTTCGAGCCGATGAACCGGGCCGCCACAAAGCGACGATACCGAGGCGTCTGAAAGACACCAAACACAAGCCGCAATAATCGACACCAACGCCACCCAAGAGAGTGTCGTGCGGCGGCCACCGGATCCGAAGACCGGCAAGAAAACAAAGCCACATGCTCCCCAGTGTCGCTCGATTATCTTGCACACCCGCTTGTTTTCTGACAGGTTGACCTTTTCTGAAACATTTGCAACTACTCATTTAAGATGCGTCTGGTAGGTACATAGTTTGGTAGCATGCATTCCACCATTGGGCCTGGCTGAGTGAATACCGATTAAAAAAATGGTATGTAAATAGTTTGGTAGCATGCATTCCACCATTGGGCAGTTTGATGCTTGGCGTTTGGTTGGCAGCAGTTCTGTCAACATGTAAAACATGGCATTTGGTTATACATTACCTATGTTGTGATCATCTCATCTCGCTGGTGGTGATCTTACCACACATTACATGACATATGCAGTACGAAATGAACCCCGTTTTCGTCCTAACCGGTAAATAAATGACAGTTATCTTAACTACTAATAAATTGCAGTACAAATTAACACTACACATGACTCAATAGGGAAAAGTTCATCGGGAAGTCCATCTTCATATTCTTCATCTGTTGCTGCTTCTTTTTCTTCAGATCTTTGTGTTATCTTTGTTTGTCCATATTGCCACAGCCCACTTCAATATTTTGCTCTTTCAAGCTTCATTGTCATGTGCTTCTACATCATGGTCATAGCCATCAACGTCAACAGCTATCACATCTTTCTCCTCCGCCACAAGATCGTCACAATCTCAACATCAACAGTAGCTTGTGACCTCGGCACTCTAGCAGCCACATGGGTACCATCTATTACGCCTATGATGGCTTGAAAACCTATTGTTACGACTTTGTTAGAACATGGTCACGGCATGAACTACAAGTAGTGCTCACCTTGAAATATGGATATCACATAGGGCTCATGCAAATCTTGGTAGGAGTTTGCCCAATTAGTGTCTTGATCACCTCTTCTCTGAGCTCCGCAGTAGCATACAAGACTTACTTGAAATACCTGGAAATTGTCTCATTAGATCTCTTGAATGTATTGCGAATAACCCTGAATCTCTGATTATGACCAACAACATGAAGGAACATCAAACTTGCTATTCCACATAGGTGTGTATGCTATCTTAGCAGCCCCTTGGTCCTAGACGTCTCCACAAGCTTGCCAAAAGGTGAATTTCGCATTCAAAGCATGTTCGCATCCTCTACATTGTTGTTTGTGCATATGTAGTTCAGATTTGCCATCCTCTCCCTATTTCGGGTTAAAGTTGGACCATAACGGATGACAGGCTTATCACTCTGAAGAACCTCTCTCTTGTGGACCAATATGACCCAAGTCTGAATCACAACTTTGAGTGTTGCTACTTGAACAACCAACTTCAATCGTTCATCCTTACTGACCTAATGGCGAAATTGATGTTGCGGTAAGTACCGGCGAAATTGACCATGCACCCTACCTAACGACCTAATAGAGGAGGGGGGTTGTATGGTACTGACCCCCTTTGGAGACGAGGACCCACCCATGCTGGAGACGAGGACGCCGAGGAAGACGAGACGGACTACGAGACAAAGGGGAGAAGCACTTCCAGCCACTGGAGATTGGGGTTGTCTCCGCCATTGCTTCTGCAGATTTGAGTTGTTACCGCGTCTATGCCAAAACCGGAAGGCTGGATCAGTCTCACCGCTGTCCGTGCCAAAAATGGAAGGCTGGATTTGTCCTAGCGCTAGAGGTGAGCGAGTAAATTATTAGAAAAATTGCCAGTTTTCAAAATAACCTGAAATTTCAAAAGAAGTTTCATCATAATGTAAACCTAAACCTTGGTGCAACATGATGGTAACAAGTTGGTTGTAATATGACATGTATTCGCATCTTAATTGCATAATTTGATTCAGATTCCTATCTAAATTTGCACTACACTGAAATTTGCCATTTTATTACTAAATTTACATGTGTCATTTTATTAGTACCAAAATCTACATATTCCAGATATGTAAAATCAATTAATCATCATTTCTGTAGAGTTCTCTTGTAAAATAATCTACACACAAACACGGTGATTTACATCCAGTTTAGCTACACATAGAACACCTGCCCAACATTCAGCAGGCTCTCATGGGGAACATTGAAGATGGCACTGTTCTCCCTGCAGATCTTCCTCAGGAAGGCGTAGAGGTAGTCGATGGCAAGCTTCTTCAGCGGCCCCGAGTCCCTGCGAGCCCTGATGACAGTGTTCCCGAGGATGTGCACGACCCCCGCGTCCTTGCACGAGTTCAGGAACGCGACCTCGTCGCCCACGGTCTCAAACCCCAGGGTCGCTGTCGTAGTCTGTGCCGACGACATGGCCCCTGGGCGGTTCGGGGAGCGCACCGGCACGATGGAGTCGCGGGAGGCGTAGCTGAGGTCGGCGGCGGACCTGGCGTCACTGCGCGCCTCGTCGATCAGCTCCTGCTGGTCCAGGGCACTGTACTCATCGGAGTCCGAGTACTCCTCCATCATGCTCTCCAGCCGGATGAAGAGCAGCAGGCTGCTGAATAGCATCTTCTCGAAGTCGTCGTCCTTCTTGTGGATGTCCTTGTAGCCGTACCGTGCCACGCAGCGGAACATGTGGAAGTTCTTGGGGCCAATCCGCTTCACGAGGAACCTCTCGTCCAGCGGCACGGTGTACACCGGGAGGTACTTGACGCAGACGAACACCAGGGTGGAGTGGATCGCCGGGAGGTTGGTGATGAAGTGCGAGAAGATGTGAGGGACGCCGCTCGCCAGCTCTGTGTACACCAGGCCTATCCCGGGCACCCGGACCAGGCCGAGGCTCGGGCCAAGGCCCAGGATCCACGCCATGGACACCTTGCTGTGCATCTCAAACTCGTAGCGTTTGAGCGTGCCATAGTGCCATACGTACATGATGAGGAGGATGGCCGCAGCGAACACGAGAGGAACCCAGCCGCCCTGATCAATCTTCTTCATGACGGCGGTCAAGTACGGGATCTCAACAGCCAGCGACAACACCGTGAAGAGCACGACCAAGGCCCAATGGCTGCGCCATACCAGCAGCATTATGGGGATCATGAGAAATGTTGTCACAAGCATGACCATTATCACAGCTGTACCTGTTTATGCAGCATGCAACACTCATGTCAGCAACAGAGCAGAAACACAAACGGCAACCGCGGAGATTTTAGAGAGGTGCGAGAACTAATTCTAGTTTTTACCATAAGCATTTGCAATCTGGGACTGATTCTTGAATCCAGCGGTGACAGCAATACAGAGAACCATGAGGATCCAATTAATATCAGGGCTGTATATCTGGCCAAGATACTTCTTCGATGTATGGATGATCTTCACCCTGGGGAAGCATCCCACCGCAAGCGCTTGCTTGATAATTGAGTACGTCGCAGAGATCGTTGCCTGGCTAGAAACTATTGCAGCAGCTGTTGCAACGACAAATGCTGGCCAAAGTATACGCTCTGTGCCAAATAATCATGTCACTATGTATTCGCATCAATACGGTAATCACCTAACCGGGGAATTCCCTACGTCTGAATTTTACCTGGAAGAGAAAAATAGAAGGAGTGGGAGACTTTGTCTTTGTGTGTGGCTATATAGGCAGCTTGACCAGTATATTGCAAAAGAAGACATGGGAACACAACCGTAGTGAAAGCAATCTGCGTTTCGAAATGATAAAAGGATGTTAGCAAGCAAACTGACTGATTAAAGTACTCATGTGAAAGTTATATTGGTAGATCCACTACCTCTAACAAAATAAAACTGAGTGCATTCCTCTTAAAATGCAGATTAAAATATGCATAGCGAAGAACAATCACAGCCAACATATGGTACCTGAATAGCTTGTACGGGAAAATATGAAAGGTCAGCAAACAGTGCTTCTGTCCCTGAACCATGAGCCAAACAGTCAGGTCAGGTTATTGCCAAGTTTTTGACAAGCCACCATATGAAATAAGGTAAGAATTCCAGACCTGTTATGCTGAGCATAATTCCTCCCAGGGAAGCCCAGCTAGTCTTCCCTCGCTTAAAATAATGATATACATAAATAGGATTGAACGCCTTGAGAACCGACCTATCATATGTATAAATGTTTACAGCCCCCAGGACTCCAATAAGTATGAACCAAACAAATACTATTGGTGCAAAAAGCCAGCTGACTTTGTCTGTGCCATAGTGCTGCATACTGAACAGTCCAATCAGTATCACCACGGAGACTATTACAACCACATCTGTCATGGGAAAATAATAAAATGACTCAGTTAATCATAAGTCTAACTCTCAGTATTATTTGTGTAACAACATTAATTGTTCCCATGCACACTACCACTACAAAGTTCCCACGACAAGGTTCTCATCAGAAAAAAACAATCCCACGACAAAAGGCAATGCTTCAAATCACGTTAGCATGTTAAGCTTATCATTCCACATCCAAAACAATATGGTGAATTATTTAAGGTTAGAATCAACAGTTCTGGTTAAATTAACTCTAATTGCAAATTTTGGCATCCTCCTCTGAGATGCACATGGTAAAGCTAATAAAAGCAGAAAACTGTACCATTTCCCATTCTGGGTTCTTCGACCTTTATTCCACCAGTTGCAGAAAGAACTGCAAATTGTAAAGCACCGTTATTATCAATTCACTTGGGTTATTGGGTAGAACTTAACAGTAGAATTATGGAATTACAAGCATCACAAAGAAGATATGTAGAGCAGCTAAAATTGACTGAAATCAGTACAGCCACGCTCGTATGCTGTGGACTGAAATCAGTACAGAAGGAGTAGTTGGTAATCTCAGATGCTCCATGTAAGACTGGAAAGGTACAGTTTAATTTATTAGAACGAAACAGAATATGCAGATCCATGGCCGCTTTTCATCTTTGTCATGGGCGTACAGCCCGTGGAGGAGCACTCTACAGGCAGCTATGTACAAGGATAGTTATCTGTATGGTAGTTAAGGACTTAAGAGACTGGGATCAAGTAAGTTATGAAAGATAAGATTAGTTTCTTCAGTTAGGGGCAAGCCCTCTTACATAAGGGCTGCCATATCCTCTGGTTGAAATAAGCAGAGAATAAACCAATATTTCCTAAATCTTTCTCCTTTCCGCCCTTGACTGCAGCTGCCTTCGCAGCTCTTTGGGGCCACGGTCACTTCGAGCAAGCCCTAGGGCCATCATAACCATGTCGTGTACTGGATACATGACATCTTATATCATGAAAAATAGTTTATTCAGTGGCTTCGTGAGTAGCATCTCATTGCAAAACAATTTGTGTAATACGCTTCAAAGAAATATCTAGCATGCATGCTTTGCCAAATATTTTTGGTAACATAAGGATTCTTAGTAGGCCAAAGCTAGGTGCATGTCAGGCTGAAAGCTCCAGGTTCTCCTAACAATATCAGTTTGGAGAAATCTGATAATAAATAAAGATAAAACATGCATGTACTCACCTGATATAGCCGGAGTGAGAATTCCATCTCCAACAGCCATGCAAGTACCAAAAAGGACAAGAATAAGAATGACATTCTTTCTGAATTGGTGCCCCTCTAACCATCTTTTGATCTTTGCAGCAAGAGACTTCTCATCATATGTCTGACGGCTGTATGTTGTTAGGTCTTCATCGGTTTTATGTTGATTGGGAATAATGCTTATCTTTGCATGCCGGCAAAGCAATGAATAAAGAGCAAAAGTTCCACCTGAAAAGACAAAAAAGCTATTAGAAGATGTGGCTTATTGTCTGTGGCACACTAAACTTTGTGTCCCTACTTGAGGCAGCTGCACAGACAAAACTTGTGGCAACTTAGCAGAAGGGCATGGGTCCATCTTAGAGTGACAGCTTTATAGTCTAGTATCAGCCTTTCCCGATGATACGATTACTTAAATATAAAACAACTTTTACATGGGCAGGATAACTTTTTTTAAGTGTTAAAAGAATCTCTTTATATTGGATAGTACAAAGTTTATAGATGAACCAACAAAAGTCCTACATAACTGTACTGTTGCATGGGCTTTAGGAAGCTCTTGACCAGAATTTCCTCTGTATGGCCATACACATTAGCTTTTCATTTTCAGGCAATCTTCAGATGTTCATAGAACATGCTGTATGTATTACTGCATTATCTCGAACAAATAAGGCAGACCTGTACGAACAGTTTAATCTTTCCATAACTGAGGCACAAATTCTTACCTTGGCCGTTATCGCTTGCCCTCAAGACGATAAAAACATATTTAACGAGGGGAATGAGAGTAAGGGAGTAGATAATAAGCGAGAGTGCCCCGATAATTTGCTCCGTGTCTTCTATCTTTTCAGGAAAGATGTTGTAGAAAACATAAAGAGGCGATGTGCCTAAATCTCCAAACACCACACCAAGGCTTTGGAAAGCTAGTTGTAGCATCAAAACTGTTGGGTAGGTCTGCACATACAAGAGGGAGAAACAGGGCAAAAACAGAATTACTTAGCACACTGTGGCTGTTCATTTTTCAGAAGTTCAGAGTAAAGACACCAAATAACTCTGCATCTTAGTCAACATCTCAAATCCATGCATATGGATAACTATCAGGGAGAATGCACTACTGAAAAGAATGTGCTACAAAACACAAAATTGTGATGCTCAATGCCAAAGCCATGTTCTTAACACAGGACATTAGTTATATGTATCCTATTGGCTAAGGTTCAGATATACTAGAAAACTGACAAATACTTGGATGATGATAGCAATCACCTTTTCTCTGTACATATTCCTCAGTCTCCCGGCCTCTGCGTCCATGGGCTGATCAAGGCTCTTCTCCAGCTCCCACATCGCCCCCTTGCCGGTGTCCTCGTTCGTCGAAACGGTCTCCATGAGGTTCAGACTTCAGGCCAGTCAATCAGCAGCAGAAGTATGTCACAAACTGCAGGCATCAAGAAGTCAAGAACTATCTCAGTCTATTGCTGCAGAGAGTACATGACAACCAACGACAACATATCTCATTTTGATTACGAATCTAAACGAGAACATGTGGTTCCAAGACCAAGAGGCTCAGAAACAGTCAGAGGTAACCACAAAAATCCAGATGTTCAATCAAATTAGTTCTCCAGATTTGAATCCGAGCACAGGACTCCAGCTGCATACATACGTAGATACAGGGGAGCAAAGGCGGGGCGAAGACTAGAGGGTTCCAAAAGGCTCAGAGGCAGTCAAAAGCAACCAGAAAGGTCCAGATGTTCAAATCTGTTCACGAGAAAGATTCGGGGGGCCGGGACGGCGAGCACCTGCCTCAGGGGACCAGCGACACCAAGTCAACCATGCGTGGCAATGAGCGAGGACGAAGATACGCCGCCGCCGCCGCCGCCGCCGTCGCCGGTGAGGAGCTCGGCCGGTTCCGGCGGGGATGGGGGCCGCCAGGTGTGGGGAGGGCCGGGGAGAAAAGTTGGAATTTTGCTTCTTGCGGCGCAGTCTTTCTTTTTCTGTCAGAAATTTCGGATGTGGAGCAGAGAGGAGTGGAGATGATTTGGAAATTGTCGCTATACGGCCTGTCTCCAATTATTTGAGGAGCATAAATGGGAGGCATTGATTGGCTTATTGTTATTGCGCTGTCAATTTTTTTTTTTATTTACTTTTCGAGGAACCGGCAGGAGCGCTCTCGAAATCATGCAGCAATGTCAACGTCAGCGTCAGAGTGTTTGTTAATCCACCCAAACCTTAGCATAAAAGTCAAAACCGAATTCTTTTTGTGCGATGTCGATGTCGTCGGTGTTAGTGAGTTTGGGAGTTTTGTTATCCTTGAGAAGTTGTCTCGGCAATTTAGTCATTGTACATGGTGACGGTTTACCTCGGCATACCATAAATTTTTTTTTAAGTTGTCTATGGCTACTTAGATGGTTAGTTAAGTGATGATGATGGTACTTTCCCCTAAAAAAAAGTGACGATGGTGCGTCATTCGCTTGTTCATCGTGTAAGACAAGACAATAGGCATTCATAATAGGATCTCGATGCTAGCGGACATGGCTGTCAGCATCGTGATCCAAATAATTAAACCACCTCCTTCGAAAACGACTTGGCACGAAATGAATCATGCCACCGCATACCACATACGAGAGAAACCTAATCAAAGTTGTTTTAGCAGGCACGAAGACAACAACAGGAACCTAATGACAACTTTTCTTTCTGCATTTGAAATAATCTAAGTGGGTACACAATTATTTTTTTGAGAAGTTCTCTAAGTGGATCCACATGGCAGCATGTTTTTTTTTTGAGGGAGGCAGGACATGCCCACGAGATTAAACAGGGGGCTTATGCCAACGTTTGGCCCAACGATGAACCATCCATCTGGCCATGAAAGGCCAACCAAACTAGAATGTGTGGATTGAGCATAGGGAGCTCTTATGTGTCGCTTTAGGGCAGTTGTGCTTCAAGATTAACATAAATGGGGGTCTGACCTTAAAAAAAAAACATAAATGGGGGTCTTATTTATCTTTGTCATTAAATTTGGTATATTTTTCATCTGTAATTTACATTTTATATAAAAGCTTGTCTATTAGTAAAAAAAAATATTAAACAAAAATTGTGCGTATTTCAAAATAAAATGTTGATGTGTTGTCTAAGGGTTATTCCAATAGGTGATAAAAAAGCATACTGCTCCCTCCGTCCGAAAAAGCTTGTCCCTCAAAAGGATGTATCTAACATCAAGTTAGTGCTATATACATCCACTTGGGAGACAAGCTTCGGACAAGTTTTTTCGGACGGAGGGAGTATGAATTAGAAAAAATGTCATGATTTGAAAGTGAAAATATGCATGTGTTTCAAAATAAATGTTCATGCATAATAAAGAACATTATTCATGTTCATGAATAAAATATGTTTTCATAAAAAACTAATATATATCAAAATAAAAAATATGTTTTTTGAAAAGAATATGTATTTATGAGAACGATATAATTATGAAAATTAAATTAAATGTATAAGTAAAAATATTCATGCATTTACAAAATAAAAAATAAAAATAAAAATAAAAACAGAAATATTTTTTTATAATGGAAATAAAATATGAAGAAAGGGAAAAATATAAGACAAGAAAAAAGGGAAAGGCAACATAAAAAATCATTGTTTGTTGAGTTTAATCTTTGAATTTTCCAATAAACAACCATGAAGTTGTTTTATTTTTGCCTTTTTTGGTCCACGGGTCCAATGTGACTAATACTATGCACGTGTTGGTAAGAAAATTTCATCAGAAGATATGGTCTACCTTTCTCCTCAAAGAAGAAAGGAAAATGGCTCCCCGGAACCCTCTTGACTGTATTGTATGAAGCGTGCAGATTCTCTACCTTGTCGTGACAAAGGCACTTCTGACTTTGCCACATGATCAAGAATGGAAGGACAAGATCGTTGCAAGTACTGTTCTGAGCATTGTGCATAGCAAATCACTAGTTGGTTTTGTTGTAGCAAGTACTCCCTCCATAATGTAACATCTTAGATTATGAGACGGATAGAGTGTTGTTTTCTAGCGCCTGTAGCATCCAATATGGGTCATTGGTTTTCAGTTCGACAGATGAAATTGAACAAAGGCAACAAGTCAGAGAATCCACAGAGTGTATGAAGGGCGTGGGAACGATAATTTTGACAATGTGAAAACAAAATCAACAAAAACTATTGACAATGCTAGCATTTGACATAAGAGCAATTCTAGTAGAGTTGCCATAAATTGGATCACCATATGCCATATGAAGCGGACTCCATAATGATTCGAAGGTTGCTAGGCCTATGCGCAATCACAAAATCGGCAGACGACAACCTCCATAATTGTTCTTTTAGTGGTTATTTTTTCATTTGGTTTAAATTTTTAGTTTAAATTTAAGCGAGATTTCATCCAACATATATGTTCATAATCATCATCAACGGGCTCAACGGACGAACTTGAGGAGGATCGAATCCCGGAAGACTGAGTCGAAGAAGGAGCGCTGTCATCCGTCCAAACGCCGCCCCTGCGAGGACTAAAGCCCTACCTATCTACTATTGGTAGTCTAGACACCAGGATTCTCCTCCCCTCACCGGTTGCCGGAGCGGCAGGCGGAGGGGAGGCGAATCCACGGGCTCGCGGACGGAGATCGAGGGGAGCTGCGTAAATTTGACTATTGCAATGCACACGATGCTGCCGCTACAGTTGCAATTTTGTGCGCTGATCCCCCAATTCGCCATACTAACGATTATTTATGGCGATCGGTCACAGCCCGCGCATCCGCCGGAGTTGGGAAGTGCTATCTCCAGCAATGCACTTTCGGTGGAATAAGACGTTTCCGTCGACGATGAGGTGCCTACGGTGATTTCGTAAATCTCAAGATGATATGCCGGCTCAATCTCTCGCAGGCGCTCATAGAGGCAGGGTGTGCGTGTGGGCGTTCATAGGGGTGAGTGGATGCGCGTATGTATAAGTGCTTGCGTCTGTACTATGTAAAAAAAATAAAAATCCGGACTATTGGTTGTTAAGTCAGATGAGAACATTAATCATTTAGATCACTTAGATTAGATTACACTTTTACTTGTTTATACTTGCCATGCCGTCTTACCTAAACTCACCAAATGGCAACTCAAACCATTATAGCATTACAAAATGCCCCAATGGTCCAGCATTGGTTGACCTAATCATTCCCCCAACAAACAATTCCCCAAAAAAGGGAATCACAGATCACCACCGGGCTAGAGAGAGAAGCCCATGGAAAAGCCATGAATGAG
This sequence comes from Aegilops tauschii subsp. strangulata, assembly GCF_002575655.3. NCBI lineage: Eukaryota > Viridiplantae > Streptophyta > Magnoliopsida > Poales > Poaceae > Aegilops > Aegilops tauschii. The sequence goes on from NC_053039.3 coordinate 462,213,919, forward strand.
AGAGGGATGGCCCACCCACCAGACAGGGAGAGAGACCACAGGGGTTTTAATAAAAATCTTCCCTCGCCATTATTCTTGCACTGAAAAAACTACCAACCCCTCCGCCCCGCCCCGCCCCAACAGCAGCAGCGGGGAGCTGGCCTGCCGCCGCGCGCCGCCGGAGAGGCGATCCGGCGACCGGAGGAGAGGGTGCCGCCATGGCGCGGAAGCACGGCTGGCAGCTCCCGGCCCACACCCTGCAGGTCCGTCCGCCCGCCCGCCCGCCGGCTCCTCTCCCCCCTTTCCTTCCCCGCCTTTCCCTTTCCTCCCACGCTAGCTCCCGGCCCTCGGATCGGCGCAGCCGGGATGGAAGCATGCACTCCCCGCTCGGCTCGCGTCTCTGGTAGCCGCAGGAGGAGCTCGCCGCGTGCTCGCGCCGCCCCGTGAGCTCGCGCCGGAGGAAATTTCCCGATTTCGAAGATCTGCCGAGGAGGGAGCCAGCTCGGCGGTGGTTGGCTGGCTCTCCCTTTCCTCTCCTGCTTTTCCGCGTGTCCGCGTGGGTGAGGCAGGTGGATTGTGTGAGCTGGGCCACGGAATGGCTTGGGAATTTTGTGAATTCTGCCGGCCCGTGCTCGATTTGGTGCGGTTCCTCCTCCTGCTGCTGCCTAGGGTTGTTCGTCCGCCTGGCCGGAGCGGGCTTGATGCGTCTCCTGTCTGAGATGGCTCTAGAGTACTGTCTGAAATGGTTGCTTGTTACTCGTAGTTAAACTGGAAGTAGTAGTAGTGCTGTCTGAATAGGTTGTGGTTAGTACTGTCTGGAATTGGTAAAACCCTTTATGCTAAATTATATCCGCTTATATGCTCTGGAGTGAGACCTGGGACCTGTTTGTTTGGGCTATTTCTGGCCGCGTCTAGGTGGGTCTCCAAGGGGATGGTTTGGCAACGTGAATGTAGGCGATTTAGAGGAGCTGCATTTTTCTGTTTTTGGTTTGTCAGTGAATGGTGGTGCAGTATCGCGATATTTCTCTCTGTTTTCTAGATTCTGTTGGCTTATTATGTGAGAGTTGGCCCAGTGGCTTGTAAGCTTGTTCTTGAGTCCACAAAGTTAGCCCTTGCCTGTTTTCTCGATTCTGTTGGCTTATGGGAGAGTTGGCTCAGTAGCTTGGTTTCTGTCCTAAGCTTGTTCTTGAGGCCACAAAGCTGGCTCTTGTCTGAATTTCGCATCGAACTTGGTGGTGGAAAACTCTTACTGGTCAAGTGGTGGCAAGAACTTTCATGCTACCATATTCTAGTTTCTTTTGTGGGGAAGGGCCACTTGTCAGATATCTTTGTGTATGGTGGTCTTCCACAACATATGGAATTTCTCCATCTAATGTAGTCAATAGATGTTGTTAAGTGATTGTGTCATGGTTTTGGTTCTGTTTTTAAAAAGGAAAGCCAGTTGTTCAGGCTTCAAGAAAATATTTTCTCAGAATATTACTGCTAAGCCCAAGCTTGTTAATCAGCATGTACATTTCTGTCATATATTGCTAATGTCTGCTCAGATGTGTGCTTGCTATTGTCACTTGTCTTTTTAAAATAAAATAAAAAATATGAAGCCTTATGATACTGCACCAATAGCCTTTGTGCACCCAAGTTATCAAACTATGTGAACTAGAAATGGAAATAGAGAGAATTGATCATTACTTTTCTGAACTGTTGCAGAAGCCTCAATAGTTCTTTCAAGTTCGTACATTGAAAGGCTTGTTTCACAAATTTTACTGATTCTTAATATTGTTTTGACAGATTGTTGCAATTACTGTATTCTTCCTTCTGGTGGTTGCATTTTATGCCTTCTTTGCACCATTTCTGGGAACACAAGTCCTTGAGTATGTTGCGATAGGCATTTATACTCCCATGGTAAGTCTTAAAAAGAATCATTGTTTTTATGTCTTTCTGATCATGTGAAGAGAGCTATCTTGTGGTATCATGAAACATCATTTCACTCTTTGCATCACTTCCAGGCGTTGGCTGTCTTCATCCTTTACATCCGGTGCACAAGTATTAATCCTGCTGATCATGGTATCATGGCAAGGTTTGAGGATGGTTTTGTCGATGTACCTGCTAACAGCGATGGATTGGAAGGCATAAACTTGCCCCAGAAAGCAAACAGCGCTATTGGAACACACTCCCCAACATCTACTTGCAGAAGCTCTCTAGATGGCCATTCTAATCACAGAGGTACATCTATAGGGGAAGCAAACGTAAATGTGAGCTCACAACTGCCGAAGAAAAGATCAAGTTGTTTCCTCTTTGGTGGGCTCGTGTGTGCTTTATTTGTTAAGGAGGACTGCCGGAAGCCTGATGATTCAGAGCAACAAGCTAATGGCGAAGAGGCTCTGTTTTGCACATTATGCAATGCTGAGGTATGCTTCTTTAGCTTTTGGTTATAAAACATGCAGCCGAATAGTCACTTTGGAGCACGGGCACATTGCGCCTTTTTTTTGAAGCTCAATTTCTTTGATTTTAACGGCTTAAAAAAAGTCCGGAATTTTGTGTACATGCACATATAGAAGCGTAGTATAACTGCAAAATTTCGTCAGTATATGATATACGTGCTTGTATGTGAGATGTACAAAAAAGACAAATACATGCAAAATAATTGGCTTGTTTTTTGTTGATTTTGGGCTGAATGTTTGTCTTTTTTTGTGTCGAGTATGATGTGACGTATTATTGAAGAAAATTAACAGGTACTTAGACCACATGCATACGTATTCATGTAAAAAAACTCAGCTTTTTTGAATCTTTTAAGCACCGTTTTGAGGTGTTTTAAAAACGTGCTCCATTGCCCCCATGCTCCAAAAGTCCCCTTTAGCATGCAGCAGGCTTAGTTGAAACTTATGTTTATTTTTTATATAAATTAATTTTGCAGGTTCGCAAATTCAGTAAACACTGCAGAAGCTGTGACAAGTGCGTGGATGGATTTGATCATCATTGTCGGGTGAGTTTCTTGAACTGTGTTAGCATGCGACCTTCTGACACCTGATTGTGCGTAAGCTGATATGAGCATCTTTTGCAGTGGCTGAATAATTGTGTTGGGCGGAAGAACTACTTCACGTTTATTGCTCTGATGGCAATCAGTCTCCTATGGGTATGCAATGTTCACCTGTTATAGATATAATTTTTTTGGGAGCATGCATGAGGGCTGCAATGCAGTAGCATATCAGTTTTAAACCCACTTGGTTCTAGAGGTTTGTGTATAGTTATTCCCTCCCCTTTATGGTACTAAATATTTACAGTTTCCTGTGACAGCTTGCAATTGAATTTGGAGTGGGCATTGCTGTTCTTGTTCTCTGCTTTGTCGATAAGAATTCACCAAGAATTCTCCAAGAAAAGCTTGGGAATGGCTTGACTCGCGCTCCATTTGCTGTGATTGTAGTAAGTACCGTATTGAATTGCCGTACCTTTTACTATATAAATATAGGAATCTTTTCTTTGCTATTATATAATAATATCTGAAGCAGCACCTTCCACCATTAGCTGTTGAGGAATCCCAAGACTGTTTGCCTTCTATTTGCTGCACTACATGCTATGTTGGCAAAGTTCTGACGCTGTTACCTATGTTATTGTTTCATTTATACGATTTAGAGTATTATGGTTGCACAGCCTCTTGTCACAACACATCGATATTTAATGTGCTTTGTAGCACATTATTTTTACCTTCTGGAAGTGCAATTATTACTTTTTAGGATCCATGAATTAACTTCTTAGCTCTTGTGCCTATCATTGGCTTACTGCTTACCTATAGTGCTTGCATATTGGATCTAATGTATACTAAGCATTACTTACTGGTTCTTACTTTTCAGAACAAGTCTTGTTAGCTGATAATTAACTCAATTGTGATATTATCATGTCCAGGGTATATTCACACTTCTGTCATTAGTGGCCTGCGTACCTTTAGGAGAACTTTTCTTCTTCCACATGATATTGATCAGAAAGGTTTGCCTCACACCTCATACTTGAAATGTAATACATATGCAAAGTTTATCTTGCTTCCTCAGCTGGGTTCTTTCTCTATTTCTTTATCAGGGGATCTCAACCTATGATTATGTGGTCGCAATGAGAGCTATGAGCGAGGGGATTCCAGAAGACGAGGAAGGAGCAAATATCATCTATTCCCCCTCAAATTCAGCAACAACCGGATTCAGTGTTGGAAGTTCTCTTGGCCTTCACCACAAGGGTGCTTGGTGTACACCTCCAAGAATATTTATTGATCAGGTAAGCTGCCTGTGTAAATTGCAAGATTTTTGAAAGTTTAATCATATGACTCTCAGCTGGAAAAAAAATATTTATATTGTTGGAGACAATTGTAAGACTACTGAATTTAGTTGTGCTGAAACTTTCAACCAGGATGAAGTGATTCCACATTTGGACCCTGGGATGGTTCCTTCAACCGTTGATCCTGATGCTGCTGGATACGCTGAAAGAGCAAACAAAGCCAAGAAGCCAGTCAAGATCAGTGCCCGGAGCCTTGCAAAGCTGGACAGAAACGAGGTGATGAAAGCTGCGGCAAAAGCTCGGGCATCATCCTCTGTTCTCCGACCAATAGATGCCCGTCATGGCCATGAAGCTGATATTAGCTCCAGTGGCAATGCCAGCGTCAGGAGTAGTATGAGTGTTGATTACAGTGCTACAAAGGAATCGAGGAGTGAGATGAGGCTGTCTCCTCTACAGAACTCATATCCACAGAGTCTTGCAAGCCAGGATGACTATGAGACTGGCACACAGACCGCAAGCAGTTTAAGCAGCCCGGTCCACATCCACAAGCTTGCCCCTCATGCTCAATTTCGTGCAGCACCTCATCCAGCTCCACCTCCTGAAAGGCCTGCGCTAGGGATTACAAGGCCACCTGTTCCTGCCACACATATAAGTAACAACCCAATGTTCCAGTCAGCCACATCATATGTCAGGGAGAACCGCAGAGCCTCTGTTGTCTGGGATCAAGAGGCTGGTCGGTACGTGTCAGTGCCCATGCAAACAACAAGAACAGGACCCGGTGTTGAGCTGCCTGCAAGAAACCCAAGTTTCTTGGCGAATCCAAGTGGTGAACCAGGCAACCATGGGAGAAATCTTGCACCTGCGAACACGACATCATCAGCGATTCCTTCGGGCCAGCCGTCTGAGAGATTGACGTACACAGGCCAATCAATATTCTTTGGTGGGCCAATCCTGAGCACCACCGGCATAAATGCAGAAAGGAATGAGGCTGGCACAAGAGTGCGCCCTGAGGGAAGCAGAGATCCCAACTCCCACCAGCGGGACATCCGTGGCGAGAAGGCTCGGACAGGCTCCTTCCCGTTGTTTGAGCCTAGGAATTTCTAATAGAACCTGCTTTGTTGGCAAGTGACCTTGACCGGCTGTTTTACTCTTCTCTACTATGTCGTCTGCTCAAGTGCCACCGCCATGACAGTGGGGGTGATGTTGATGCACTGCACCCCGTGCAGAGTCAGGGAACTGCTGAAATAGTTGACCCGGGGCTTCAACGATACATAGATAATGATGCTTTTTAGAGCTTTATTATAGTGAGTGAGGATGGCGCTAACTTTGTTTGATGTTTTACAAACTGACTGATAGTCGCAGTTTTATTTTGCGTGCATTAGGAGTTGAGATGTTTGATGCGCTTGGCATGTAGTAGCAGAGCTGATTAAACTTTGCCCTTGATGTGTAGAACCTTTTGATTTGCCGCTGACTTTGTTCCATTACGGACTTCGGAGCGTTCATTCCAAGTCTCTGTTCTGTTACTGCTGTAATAGTAGCCCACGTGTGAAGGCATTGTCTCCAACTGTCTTAGCGTTTGATTGCTTTATTTTCATGTTGAGAGAATGGAATTTAGCTCAGATGATACTGCTTGCTGCATAATTGATGTTTATTTTCCGAACTGAATTAGTGAGATGGGTATGATTACAATTGAATAATTCTTGTTTTGTATCATAAGTTCATGTCTAATTAAACTGTGGCTTACTAGTGCCAACGCATTGGTGTCAACGTGCCCACTGCCTCAAGGATGTTGCAGAATTCCCCGCTGCTTTGTAAACTACCTATTTGAACATGTGAAGGATAATGGTAGTACCGGAAGTTAAACTTAGTTTCATTGCATCCATAGGCTATGAATATTGTATAATGAAGCATCATCTTCTGCGCCATCAGGCTGGTTGCACCAGCCTTTAGCCAGGAAGCCCGTGTTTAATTCTCTTCTCTTTATGGGCTGACACCCTGATCGAAGCAACAACTTTCCCAATACCTCACAATCCGATTACCATTCACCTCGCGCGGGATAACAGATCTTGAATCCATATGCCATGGGAGAAGAACATAGGAGGATGTAGATCATACAGTGGCGGCCAGAGCGTTTTTTTTTGGATGAAGTGGTGTTCTGGGTGTTTGCTGTATGCATTGCAACATATGATGTATCCTGGGGATATATATAGAGAGATATCTAGGGATGTAATGGCCATGTGTAGACCTAGCTATAAATTATGCGGCCCTTAGGTACAAACCTGAGTGTCCTGGCTTGTTGTGCTCTCAACCGCATGTAGATGATACAACTGATTTCTTTACGAGCATTGGGATGCCCTCACAGAAGGAAAAAGTAAAACCCGAGAGTCAAGAAAAAAAACTAATGATACTTCCTTAGAACCACACGATCGTGGTTAGCCACTCAAACCAACAGTAGATGACGGTTCCATAGAGCATCTACATCCCTTGGAGATAAACCTCCATATATCTCTCCTGTAGAAAAAAGTTGCTAGCTCTACATCACCCTTTTAGTCTTCCTCAACTCCACTGATATCATTACAGTAGTAATAACCAAGTAACTAAATTTAAGTAGTTAAGAAGAAATTCATAGAATTTATCCTGGTTGAGAGAAAGAAAGCTAGTTTCAGATGAAAGGAAGTAAGAGCATCTCCAATAGAAGATGCAAATTTAGAGATGTAAAAATTTACATTTTCAAAAAGTGCCTTTTGCATCTCTGAAAAAGGGCCAACTCCAACAGATGATGCAAAATGGAGATGTAAAAGAGCAACTCCAATAGAAGATGCAAACTAGAGATGCAAAACCGGCCGCCAGCTGCGCAGCCACTGTAGCTGCTGTGTAGTTGCTGTACGGCTGCTGTTCGGCCGCACAAAATTGAAATAAAACATCTGAAAATCAAATTCCCCTTTTGCATCGCCACTAGCATAGCAGTGTCCCGTTCTTCGTTCAAATCAAATTCCCCATCCAACGAGGAATCATCCACGAAAGAGGAGCCACACGAGCTCATCTACAATGCAAGAAATCACCGTCAAACTAACTCTCCAACCCCAACAAAAAAACCATGAAGTCTCATCGTTTTTTTACATTCAAGAATTTCGTTGAACACCTTGCTTGGGGGGTGGATGAAATTGGCCGGCTGTGGATTGGGCGGCCGGGGGTGCGGGCGGCGGCGACTGCTCGACAGAGGAGATGGCCGCAGGTCGCCAGAGAACAAGGCGGGAGCTCATCGCGGCGGGCGGCCGGCTTTGCACGGTCGGAAGAACGGCCGAGGCTCGTGGGCGACGTGGCGCGCCTCCCCTAACTCCGACGGGGGGTCTAGGCTAGGAAGAAGCCTAGCCCATCGTAGACCTCGCCGGGGGAAGGCATTTAGGCCAGCTGCAGCCGTCGGAGATGCTTCGATTCGGCGGCGGCCGAAAGTGAATCAACGGTTGCAGGCGGCGATCCGACGAGGCAGGGGACGGGGGACCGGCCGGGGGGGGGGGGGGGGGGGGATAGCGGCGTGCTCGGCAGCGTCGATTTGGTGCGAATTCGGCCGCCAGCGGAGTTGGGCGGGTGACGGCTGGTCGTGTGGAAGTGAAATGAACGATAGTTGGGTAGTTGGTGGGCGGTTGCATTTTTACATCTCCATATGGTGGAGATGCAAATTTGCATCACGAAGTGTTGTAGTTTACATCTCCGGGAGGCGGAGATGTAGTTTTTTTTGCATCTATACCATCTATTGGAGAGGTGTTTTTGGGCCTCGGAGATGCAAAAGGTAGTTATTTTTGCATATACATCTTCTATGGAGATGCTCTAAGGTAACTTTAGGCGCCTTGATTAGTACTAAAACATTGTTCATGGCACGTTTTCCTGATCTTGGCATGCACTGCACATAGCGCGATCCTTCGTATGCACTTGTTGAAACAAAATTGCTGCTTTAGTCATATTGTGTTTTACTCTTATTTATTTTATCACATACTTCAGAGCAATTGAAGTGTTTATGAATGAAATGACTAATAGAACTAAGCATAAACCTTCCCCCCTTTTGCATCCATAAACACTTTCATTTGATTAAGGATAGAGAAATTATGATATGGTTAGTACAACTTCCGAACTGCTGGTTCAGTTGTCCCACGGTCCAGCCGCACAGAGAAAGCAGAGCTACTTTCAGCAATGGTGGAGTGGCTAAGAGCGACAAAGTGGCGGCGACTGGTGGGTTGGTAGTGGTTGACAATGTGGCGATGGCTAGCGGACGTGCAAATGGAGGAGGTGGGGGCGGGTGCTAGGGTGGAGATGACCAATGGAGATCTAGCATTCAGGGCATCGCATGCGGTGGTCAGGATTAGGGCAAGAGCTCGTTCAATGGTGCATAGACGAGCAGAGGGAGTTGTTGGGCTCGCATGCTATCTTAGCCAAACTAAAGCTCTGAGCAAGCCAAGTTCAAGCGCAGTCACAAAAGCTTAGACGGGCCTGGTGAAGGAGGTCCACGAGCTGGCTCGGCTTGGATTCTTTCCAACCCAACTAACAACCTCTAGCCAGACAACCAACATTTAGCTTTCTGTTTTCACACGATGGAGTAGTGGCAGTAGCTACATTTTCCCCGATGCCTCTCAATCTAGTTACCAATCACCTCACGTGGGTAACTGATCTTGAATCCATATGCCATAGGAGAGGAACAATCGAGGATGTAGATCACACCGTGGTGACAGGGTGCTAATTTGCTGCATGTATTGCAAGAGATGATGTATCATGTGGGATATATAGAGATGTAACGGCCTTGTGGGCCCACCTAGATAAATAATATGTAAGTACAAACTTAAATGCCCTGAGTTATACAGCTCTCAACCACCTGCAAACAATGCTATAATTGTTCCATTTACGACTATTGGGATGCCCTCACCCCTCACCCAACCCACGCACGCACACGAGATGAAGCACACAGTGATGATGCTTCCTTCTATATACTCATAACCAGGTTTCGGGACCCATCCCTCGCAAAAAAAGGTTTCGGGACCCATACACATACATATATATGCATGTATATGTGAACCTAAACACCACGTAATATTAGTTAGGCACGGATGGATGGTGAACTCTTGGATATACCTCCTAAACTAGGATGTCAACTAAACCAATGTGTGAGCCTACACGCACTTGTACTTTGTAATCCAACTTTGGAGCATATATAGTTACGGCTTAGTTTGCAGTTGTTGAACTGAGTTGTGCTATTACTATAATCTAAGGTTAAAAAATAGGCATAATTAGGCAAACGCATGTCAAAGAAACACTAAACAAGGGAAAACGGGTGCGGCGAACTGCATTATGAGTATGTAGTAGTGTGTATTAATTTGGTAACCATAACACGTTTGGATCAATACAAACGAAACCCCCATTCACATCGGTTTACTACATCGCTCCAAAGGTACTAAGGAGTGAGATGAGGCCGTCTACTCTTCATAAATCGTGTCCATAGAGTTTTGCAAGGCAAGATGACTATGAGACTGCAACATAGACTGCAAATTGTTTAACCAGCCAGGAACACACTCCCTCGTGCTCAATTTTGCGCCACACCTTATCCAACTCCACCTCCTAAAATGCCTGCACTAGGGACTACAAGGCCACTTGTTCCTACCCCACAAATAACAAGCCCAATGGTTCTAGTCAGCCACACCATCTGCCTGGGAGAACCAAAGAGCTTCTATTGTCTAGGATCAAGAGGCTAGTCAGTATGTGCCAGTGGCTCGGTGGCTAGACAAACCAGAATTGGGCCTAGCGTTGAGCCGGTTGCAAGAAACCTAAGTTTCTTGGCGAATCCCAGTGGTGAACCAGGCAACCATGGGAGAAACCTTGCACCTGCGAACACAACTTCATCAGCGGTTCCTTCGGGGCAGCCGTCTGAGAGATTGACGTACACAGGCCAATAAATATTCTTTGGCGGGCCAATCCCGAGCACCACTGGCGTAAACGCAAAAAGGAATGAGGTGGGCACAAGAGCGTGCCCTGAGGGAAGCAGAGACCCCAACCCCCACCAGCATGACATGCGTGGCGAGAAAGCTCGTACAGGTTCCTTCCCATTGTTTGACCTAGGAATTTCTAGAAGAACCCGCTTTGTTGGCGAGTGACTTTTACCTGCTGTTTTACTCTTCTCTATGTCGTCTGCTCAAGTGCCACCATGACAATGGGGGTGAAGATACGGAGAACTGGTGAAACGGTTGCTCATCCGGGGCAGCAATGATACAGAGACGTCGATGATCTTTAGAGCTTTATAGTGAGCGATGATGGCGCTAACTTTGTTTGATGTCTACGAACTGACTAATAGCTGTTGTTCTTTTTTCTTTCGCGTGCGTTAGGAGTTCAGTTGTTTGATGCGCTTGATAGGTAGTAGAAGAGTTGATTAAACTGTCCATGATGTGTAGAACCTTTTGATTTGCAGCTGACTTTGTTCACATTGCAGACTTTGGAGTGTTCTGTTACTGTGGTAATCGTTGCCCACGTGTGAAGGCATCATCTCCAACTGTCTTAGTGTTTGATTGTTTTTCTTTCAGTTGTGTTAGGGAATGATTTGAACTCAGATGATACTGCTTGTTCTGTGACTGATGTTCATCTGTTAGACCGAATTAGTAAGACGTCTGTGATTGCAGTTGAACAAGCATTGTTATGTATCATGAGTTCATGACTAACTAAACCGCAACTTCGTTGGTGCTACTGCTAACATATCGCAGTCAACAAGCCCACACCTCTAAGGGATTACCAATTTGAACATGTCAAGCAAAATGGTAGTAGCAGAAGATAAACATAGTTTCATGCATCCATAGACTGTGGATGTTGTAAGGAAGCATCATCATCTGTTTTGCGTGCAGGCTGTACAGTCTTTCATCATCGAAGCAACATCCTTCCCGATACCTTGCAATCCGATTATGCTTTACCTCACGCGGTAAACTGATCTTGAATCCATATACCATTGGAGAAGAACAAGGAGGATGTAACTAGGCTGTTTATTTTATTTTATAAGTGGTGGCCAGGCTGTTTGTGCTATGCATTGCAACACATGTGGTACCCTGGGGGATATATATATATATATATATATATATATATAGAGAGAGAGAGAGAGAGAGAGAGAGAGAGAGAGAGAGAGAGAGAGAGAGAGAGTGCTAGGGATGTAATGGCCATGTGTACACCGAGCTATAACTTATGCAACCAGTAGGTATACACCTGAATGTCCTGGCTTGTAGAGCTCTCAACCACTCTAGCCATGATACAATTAATTCACCAACGGCCATTGAGGCATCCTCACAAAAGGCAAAAGAAAAACCCAAGAGGCAATAATATCTGAGGATACTTCCTTAAGACCACACGATGAGCGTGGTTAACCATCTCAAAACTGATGTCAACAATAGATGATGTTCCTTGGATCATCCACAACCATTGGGGCTAAACCTCTATACATCTGTCCTATAGAAAAGCACTGACCTATCTTTACAACAACCTTTCCAATCTTCTTTAGCTCCATTGATATCATCACCATAGTGATAACAGAGTAATTGAGTTAAACTAGGGTTTTTAGATGAGAAGAAATTCACATAATTTATTTATTCTTGTTGATAGAAAGAAAGATAGTTTAAGATGAAAAGGAAGTGCCCATGGATGTGGATGTGACCACAAAGCATGCTCCCTTTGGAATATGTCTGTCAAGGCCCCTTCTCTGTGGAAACATGATTTATGCTCAACCTAACGCGCATTGACTTAAGCTCCATCAAGATAAACGCCCTTGGAACCATCAATGATCGGTGGAGCAACGTCTCACTTGTGGGAACCAAAATAGTGCAACAGCTGCTGCCTATTTTTCCTGCCAAATTCGGAATGAAAGAAACCATTGTATTTTCCAGAACTCCATGACAACCCACAAGTATAGGGGATCGCAACAGTTTTCGAGGGTAAAGTATTTAACCCAAATTTATAGATTCGACATAAGGGAAGCCAAAAAATATTTGAAGGTATTAGCAGCTGAGTTGTCAATTCAACCACACCTGGAGATTAATTATCTGCAGCAAAGTGATCAGTAGCAAAGTAGTTTGATAGTTTTTATAGTAGTGACATCAGCAACAGTAACAGTAACAGTGATACCAGTAAGTTTGTAGCAAGTCTAACAGTGATGATAGCAGTAGTAACGCAGTAGAAACAATATAAGATAAATTCGTAGGCATTGGATCGGTGACTTGTTGGATGATATTCATCATGTGACAGTTATAACCTAGAGTGATACGGCACTAGCTCCAGTTCATCGATATAATGTAGGCATGTATTCCGTAAATAGTCATACGTGCTTTATTAAAAGAACTTGCATGACATCTTTTGTCCTACCCTCCTGTGGCAGCGGGGTCCATATTGGAAACTAAGGGATATTAAGGCCTCCTTTTAATAGAGGACCGGAACAAAGCATTAACACATAGTGAATACATGAACTCCTCAAACTACGGTCATCCCCGAGAGTGGGTCCGGTTGTTGTCATTCCGCGGTTGTCGGATCATAACACATAGTAGGTGACTATAACTTGCAAGATCGGATATAAAACATGGATATAATGATGAATTCATAAACGGTTCAGATCTGAGTTCATGGCACCCGGGCCCAAAGTGACAAGCATTAAGCATAGCAAAGTCATAGCAACATCAATGTAAGAACATAGTGGATACTAGGGATCAAGCCCTAACAAAACTAACTCGATTACATGATGAAGCTCATCCAACTCCTCACCGACCAGCGAGCCTACGAAGGAATTACTCACTCCCGGTGGGGAGCATCATGGAATTGGCGATGGAGAAGGGTTGGTGATGACGAAGAACGAAGACCCCCCTCTCCGGAGCCCCAAACGGACTCCAGATCTGCCCTCCCGAGGAAGAACAAGGCTTGGCGGTGGCTTCGTCTCATGGATCGCGATAATTCTTTCTCCCTGATTTTTTTCTAGAAATATGTGATTTTATAGTATCAGGGGGTCGTCAGCGGGGCCACCAGGTTGGTACAACCCACCTAGGCGCGCCAGGAGAGGGGGGCGCGCCCTGGTGGGTTATGCCCACCTAGGGGCCCCTCTCTCCCAAGATCTTTCTATTCCCTTTAGTAGGTGCACACATGGGTCTTGGCTCCAATAATTCTCTTTTATTCCATAAAAAATCATCGCAAAGTTTCGTTCCATTACGAGAACTTTTATTTCTGCACAAAAACAACACCATGGTAGTTCTGCTGAAAACAGCGTCAGTCAGGGGTTAGTTTCATTCAAATCATGCAAATTAGAGTCCAAAACAAGAGGAAAAGCGTGAGAAAAAGTAGATACGTTGGAGACGTATCAACTCCCCCAAGCTTAAACCTTTGCTTGTCCTCAAGCAATTCAGTTGATAAACTGTAAGTGAGAAAGAAATTTTTTTATGAACTCTTTTGCTCTTGTTTGCATAAATAAGCTTAAACAGCACCCATGTTTTCAGCCAACATTATAACTAACCATGTCAACAATAACTTTAAAGATTATAATGACTCATATCAATGACATAATCAACTAGCGAGCAATAATAAGATATCTCAAGCAGCAACATGTTGTCAAAACAACCATGATATAATATGACAATAGTGGTATCTCGCTAGCCCTTTCTGAGACCGCAAAACATAAATGCAGAGCACCTCCAAAGTTCAAGCAGCGACTAAACATTGTAATTCATGGTAGAAAAGATCCAGTCATGATGCACCCAACATTAGCTACACACAATGCATAAATCATGACAGTTGTGCTCTACTCAGTTTCCGGCGCGTGTGTTTAGAAGATGGTGACACAACATAAAAGTAAATAGATAGTCCCTTCGCAGAGGGAAGCAGTGATTTGTAGAGGTGCCAGAGCTCAATTTTTAAAACAGAGATAAATGATATCTTGAGACATGCACCCTTCTTATTCACTTCACGACCATCAGTTATCAACATCTTCCATGCTAAGCATGCTAGTGGCGGTTCCCAAGCGATAAAAGTAAAGGTTTTGACTCCATTGGGAGTTTTTTTTGATTATTTCAAAGATGAACTCTTTTCATGTTTGCAGTTTGGGACTGGGCATCCCTAATACCGCCCATTTCCTCGTGCAATGGCGAGTGAATAAACACTCGACCTGAGGATGACCTGCTTAGCACGGAAGATATCGACCACCTCCTGTCGTTTCATGAACGATCCAGGCACACAAAACGAATATATTTCTAGAAGTTTTTAGAGGTGGCACATGCAAATTTACTTAGGACGGCAGGGTAATATCGCATATAGGTAGGTATGGTGGACTCATCTGGAATAACTTTGGGTTCAAGGTTTTTGATGTACAAACAGAATTCCCACTTAGTACAGGCGAAGGCTAGCAATTAAGATTGACAAGCGGCCAGCTAGAGAGCAACAACGATCATAACCATGCATTATGCGTAAGTAACATTGGACACTAGTATGAGTAGGATATGAACACCATGAACATAAATATCATAGAGGCTATGTTGGTTTTGATTCAACTACATGCATGAACATGTACCAAGTCAAGCCACTCGAACATTCGGAGGAGGATACCATATCATCATACTACATCACAATCATTTTAACACTATGTTGATATCCAAGATAAATCATTATCAACTCTCAGCTACTTATGCATGGCATGAGAAACTATAATCTCTAATTATCATTGCAAACATGTTTAATCATAATTGGCTGAGGCCTGGATACTAGGTTAAACATATTTACACAGACAGAACAAGTCGAGTTCATACCAGTTTCTCTTTGCCACGGCCAGCTCATCGCATGTCGTCATTATTGTCTTTCACTTGCACGACCGAATGATATGAAAATAATAATAGTGAAAGAGTGCCATGGACTAAGCTGGAATCTGCAAACATTTTATTCAACAGGAGAAGACAAGGTAAAATGGGCTCTTTATTAGTTCAACAGTTATTCATATGAGAGCCACTCAACATTTTCATCGTTGTCTTCTTCCCGGTACAACTCGAATAAAAAGAAAAGAAATTCAGAGAAACACACTGAAATATTTTTGGAGTTTTTGGTTTTCTTCAACAAGCAAAATAAAAAGCAAAAACGAGAAGAACTATTTACATGAGAAAGCTCCTAACAAGCAAAAGAAGAACAAGGAAATCTTTTTGGATTTTCTTTTTATTGCTACTACTAAGCATGCATAGAACGTAAATTACTACAACTAATTTTTTTGGTTTTTCTAAGATTTTTCAAACACACAAGAAGAAAGCAGGAAAATAAATCTAAGAATGGATGATACAATGGAAAAGTGTGAACACCGACAAATAGAATAAGTGGACATGAATGTAAAGTCAGTGAGATACACGTACTCCGCCAAGCTTAGGCTTTTGGCCTAACTTGGTAGTCGATCAGTAGCCTGGAGGGTAGTAGTCGGCGTGGTAGCTCACGAAGGCTCTCGGTGCGGATGCCTCGGCCTGCCGTGCTGCCAGCACTGCTGCATTGTGAGCTCGGGCCTCGCTCTCAAGAACAAAATATCTTCCCTTGCTGTGATAATCAAAGAGATCAGGCGCAGGCAAATATGTGTCGACAACATGTGATTGGTTAAACAACAAATTATAAGTAAAGTTATCAGCCCTTCCCTTGAGAATCTTATGTTAAGGCATCAAAATCTAAATACCGAGTGGGTAGGATAGGATCAAAGGGCAAGGGTGAAACACCCAGCCCTCGTTCTAGACGTGTGGCATAAATTCCACCATAGAACCAACCACTGTTAGCGTTATGTTGAAGTCTATGTGCAACAATCGCTCCAAGGTTATAATTCCTTTCACCAGTGAGAGCGACGTGAATGAGGCTCAAGTCTAGCGCACAAAGTATGCTACAGTCTTACTTGCCTACTATACATTTCCCGTTAAATAATGCAAGGTACTGAATTGCGGGAAAGTGAACGCTCTTTATTCTTCCTTGTCTCACTCCCCTACCTTCACCGTAACAAAAGCTAGTCAAGAAAGACTCAAACTCTGCCTTTGATGGCTCATCAAGAGAGCCCCAGAATGGAAGTTTGCTATGGTAAGCAAAATTCTCCAGTGGGATAGTAAAAGGTTCATCATAAAGCATGAAAGACACCCTAGACTCACGTGGAAAATATTTAAATCCTTTGACAAATGATTCAGTGAGAAGTTGGTGTTGTTCACACTTATCTGAGAGGTAGGGACCGAGACCGGCATTGTGAATATATTGCTCAAATTCCTCCTTGATGCCCACATGCACCATATATTCATCGCTAGGCCATAAACATGTCTTGGTGGCGGCATCTCGCGTGGAACTTTCACTTGGTTCAACATAGGACCGACGAGCATGACTGTCACTAGAAGATGCCCCCGAGGATCGTCTCCTCGAAGAACACCTTCCAAATAGGTTCATCATGTCCGCGTACAATTTTCTGAAAATAAAAATTTTGGGGTGACAAAAATTTGTCAACAAAACTTTATAAAATTAATAGCAACTACTCATAGGGATGCATAGAGGCCAGAGCAAGCATTCAAACTACTTAGAACACTAAGAATTCAACATGCAAGCACATCTACAACAACACCAAGAGTAGCTAATTATTCAAAGTATAAACCATTAAAACAAAAACTAATTGGACAAATGGTGGAGTCACATACCAAGCAACCCACGGAGCTTCGAGCAAAGAGATCAAAATCCGCGGGTTTGATCTCAAGAACACGGGAGAGAGAGCAATAGGGATTTTTTTTTGGAGGTAAGTGATGATGTGGGCTAAAGAGATAAGTGAGGGGGCCCACGTGGGGACGACAACCCTCCAGGGCGCGCCTGGGGGTCCTGGCGCGCCGAGGTGGGTTGTGCCCACTTGGTGCACCTCCCTCTGATATTATTTGCACCAAAAATTCTTAAATATTTGGAAAAAAATTATATAAAATTTTCAGGGCATTTTGAGAACTTCTATTTTTGGGTCATTTTTTATTGCACTGGAAATTCAGAAAACAGACAAAACATGGCATTTTATTTTATTTAACTAATAAAAACAGAAAGAAAAAGGTAAGGACAGAAGGTAGTGCTTACTAAATTCATCAACTTCATACCGTTCAAAAATGATTCATTAATAAGGTTGATCAAGTCTTATTAACAACCATTTTCGATCAGCATGAAACCGAAGAACTTTTGTAAAGTCACTAAGTTACCTCAATGGGGATATGCATTTCCCCAACAATAAGCATTTCATATTTCTTTTTGACAGTAGGTAGGGGTATTTGAAAACTTCCAATAGTGATTGTCGGAGATTTTTCAATAACATTAATACCATTCACTTGGAATTATTTCTTCGGAAAGTGCACCGTATGCTCATTACCATTAATATGAAAAGTGACCTTGCTTTTATTGCAATCAATAACAGCCCTTGCAGTATTCAAGAAGGGTCTACCAAGGATAATCGACATGTTGTCGTCCTCGGGCATCTCAAGTATAACAAAGTCAGTCAAAATAGTAACATTAGCAACAACAACGGGCACATCCTCACAGATACCGATAGCTATGGCAGTTGATTTGTCAGCCATTTGCAAAGATATTTCAGTAGGTGTGAGTTTATTCAAGTCAAGTCTTTTATATAAAAAGAAAGGCATAACACTAACACCAACTCCTAAGTCACACAAAGCAGTTTTCACATAATTCTTTTTGATAGAGCAAGGTATAGTTGGTATTCCCGGATCTCCAAGTTTTTTAGGTACTCCATCTTTAAAAGTATAATTAGCAAGCATAGTGGAGATTTCAGCTTCCGTTATTTTTCTCTTATTTGTGATGATGTCTTTCATATACTTTGCATAAGGAGGCATTTTAAGGATATCAGTCAAGCGAGTCCGCAAAAAGACTGCCTCAGCATTTCAGCAAATCGTTCAAATTCTTCATCATCTTTCTTTTTAGTTGACTTGGGTGGAAAAGGCATAGGTTTTTGAACCCACGGTTCTCTTTCTTTGCCGTGTTTTCTAGCCAAAAAGTCTCTTTTGCCATATCTTTTATTTTTAGTTTGTGGGTTATCAAGATCAACAGGTGGTTCTATCTCAACATCATTATCTAGTTCTTTATCATTGTTTGGTTGAGAGTCTTCATGAACCTCATCATTATCTTTTTCATTATCACTAGGTGAGTGTTCATTACCAGATTGAGTTTCAGCATCGGAGATAGAAATTTCATTATCATTATCAGGAGGTTTTTCTATTTCAGGTTCACTAGAAGTATGCAAAGTCCTATCATTTTTCTTCTTCTTTTTCTTTTTAGAAGGACTAGGTGCACTAGTGTTAGGTCTTTGTGAATCTTGTTCAATTGTTTTTGGGTGTCCCTCAGGATAAAGTGGTTCCTGAGTCATTTTACCTCGTCTAGTTGCAACTCTAACAGCAAAGTCATGCATATTATGATTCATTTCATCAAGTAATTCTCTTTGTGATTTAGCAACTTGTTCTAACTGAGTTTGAACCATATAAGCATGTTTTCCCACACCTCTAACTTCATTTGATATTCTAAATAACAAGTCACTCAAGCGAGCAATCATATCAGAATTATATTTCAATTGTTTCATAACATTTGCATTGAAGTGATCTTGTTTTCTAATGTAGTTTTCAAACTCATAAAGGCATTGACTAGGATGCATATTGTGAGGATTATCATTATCATTGAACTTCATAAGAGAATTTACCTCTACCACCTTAGGCAGTGGTGGTGTTTTAAGACCATGTATTTCTTCAATAGGAGGTAAATTTTTAACATCCTCAGCTTTAATACCTTTTTCCTTCATAGATTTCTTTGCCTCTTGCATATCTTCAGGACTGAGATATAATATACCCCTCTTCTTCGGAGTGGGTTTAGGCAGTGGTTCAGGAAGGGTCCAATCATCATAATTTTTCAATATGTTATTCAATAATTCTTCAGCTTGAGCAATAGTTCGTTCACTTAAAACACAACCAGCACAACTATCTAGGAAGTCCCTAGAAGCATCGGTTAGTCCATTATAGAAGATATCAAGTATTTCATTTTTCTTAAGAGGATGATCAGGCAAAGCATTAAGTAACTGGAAAAGCCTCCCCCAAGCTTGTGGGAGACTCTCTTCTTTAATTTGCACAAAGTTAAATATTTCCTGTAAGGCAGCTTGTTTCTTATGAGCAGGAAAATATTTTGCAGAGAAGTAATAAATCATATCCTGGGGACTACACACACAACCAGGAGCAAGAGTATTGTACCAAGCTTTAGCATCACCCTTTAATGAGAAAGGAAATAATTTGAGAATAAAGTAATAGCGAGTTTTCTCATCATGAGTAAAAAGGGTGGCTATATCATTCAACTTAGTAAGATGTGCCACAACAGTTTCCGTTTCATAGCAAAAGAAGGGATCAGATTCAACCAAAGTAATTAACTCTGGGTCGACAGAGAATTCATAATCCTTATCATCAATAAAGATAGATGAATTAGCAAACTTAGGGTCACATTTCATTCTAGCATTCAGAGATTTTTCTTTATACTTGTGTAGTAATTTCTCTAGATCATCTCTATCATTACAAGCAAGAATGTCTCTAGTGATTTCTTCACTCATAACATAACCTTCCGGTACCTTAGGCAATTCATATCTAGGAAGGCTAGTTCTAGCAGGTGTTTTAAGAGATTCAGTTTCAAGCTCATCATTAGATTCAACAACATCATGTTGTATAACTCTAGCAATTTTTTCATCAAGAAAATCACCAAGTGGCACATCATCATTAGCAAGCAAGGTACTAGCATCATCATAAGCATCATTCATAGTAGAAGTAGCATCATCAATAACTTGCGACATATTAGAATTGATAGCATGTGGTGGTGTTGCAAGTTTAATCATAACAGAAGGTGAATCTAAAGCAGAACTGGATGGCAGTTTCTTACCTCCCCTCGTGCTTGAGGAAAATATCTTAGTCTTTGGATCCTTCAGATTCTTCATAGTGATAATATGATATTAATCCCAAGTGACTCAACAAATATAGCTATGCTCCCCGACAACGGCGCCCGAAAAAGGTCTTGATAACCCACAAGTATAGGGGATCGCAACAATTTTCGAGGGTAAAGTATTTAACCCAAATTTATAGATTCGACACAAGGGGAGCCAAAGAATATTTGAAGGTATTAGCAGCTGAGTTGTCAATTCAACCACACCTGGAGATTAATTATCTGCAGCAAAGTGATCAGTAGCAAAGTAGTTTGATAGTTTTGATAGTAGTGACAGCAGCAACAGTAATAGTAACAATGATAGCAGTAATTTTGTAGCAAGTGTAACAGTGATGATAGCAGTAGTAACGCAGCAGAAACAATTTAAGATAAATTCGTAGGCATTGGATCGGTGACTTGTTGGATGATATTCATCATGTGACTGTTATAACCTAGAGCGATACGGCACTAGCTCCAGTTCATAGATATAATGTAGGCATGTATTCCGTGAATAATCATACGTGCTTTATTAAAAGAACTTACATGACATCTTTTGTCCTACCCTCCCGTGGCAGCGGGGTCCATATTGGAAACTAAGGGATATTAAGGCCTCCTTTTAATAGAGGACCAGAACAAAGCATTAACACATAGTGAATACACGAACTCCTCAAACTACGGTCATCCCCGAGAGTGGGCCCGGTTGTTGTCACTCCAGGGTTGTCGGATCATAACACATAGTAGGTGACTATATATAACTTGCAAGATCAGATCTAAAACATGGATATAATGATGAATTCATAAACGGTTCAGATCTGAGTTCATGGCACCCAGGCCCAAAGTGACAAGCATTAAGCATAGCAAAGTCATAGCAACATCAATCTAAGAACATAGTGGATACTAGCTAGGGATCAAGCCCTAACAAAACTAACTCGATTACATGATGAATCTCATCCAACTCCTCTACCAACCAGCGAGCCTACGAAGGAATTCCTCACTCCCGGAGGGGAGCATCATGGAATTGGCGATGGAGAAGGGTTTGTGATGACGAAGAACGAAGACCCCCCTCTCCGGAGCCCCAAACAGACTCCAGATCTGCCCTCCCAAGGAAGAACAGGGCTTGGAGGCGGCTCTTTCTCGCGGATCACGATAATTCTTTCTTCCTGATTTTTTTTCTGGAAATATGTGATTTTATAGTATCAGGGGGGTCGTTAGCAGGGCCACCAGGTGGGTACAACCCACCTAGGCGCGCCAGGAGAGGGGGGCGCCCCCTGGTGGGTTGTGCCCACCCAGGGGCCCCTCTCTGGTGGGTCTTGGCTCCAATAATTCTCTTCTATTCCGTAAAAATCCTCGCAAAGTTTCATTCCATTCCGAGAACTTTTATTTCTGCACAAAAACAACACCATAGTAGTTCTGCTGAAAATAGCGTCAGGCCGGGGTTAGTTTCATTCAAATCATGCAAACTAGAGTCCAAAACAAAAGGAAACGCATGAGAAAAAGTAGATATGTTGGAGACGTATCACTCCACCGCCAACCATGATGTTGTCATGAGTCAGAGATCAACTCTGGTCTTGCCATGCTGGGTGCTCCTAATCTACAGGTTTAATCTCTCTCATCATTCTATAGTCAGCGCCTAATGGCGACCGAACATCTTTCCTGTTCTCTTGAACTATTACATGTATCTTCCTCGTCTATAATGTAAAGCATAGTTCCTGCTAGTTGAACCATTAACTTGTTGCTCTAGTTATCCTGTCCTTCACTCTTCATCATTTTACAACATTCCTCAGAGTAACAAAGGTGTCATTGAATGAAATGAATACCATTATTACACGTAAACCTTCAATTTTTTGCATCCATTATACAAATTCCATTTGATTAACCAAAGAACACTTATTATATGATGAGTACAACTTCTAAAATATCACAAGAAACTTCAAAATGCTTGAGCCATGATACCCTGGAATCATGAAATGAAGACTCAGAAGAATTTGTAGGTTGGAGTTGACAGAAAAGTTAGCAAGGTCATAACGGAGTGGCGGTGACCGGCGGATGGCACTGTGGTGGAAGGAGTGGGTGGCTGGCAGAGTGGCAACAACTAGTGGAGGAACACATGGTTGGGGTGGGGCCAACGACCACTCTAACATGAAGGCATCGAGTGCGGGGGTTGGGATCAGAAAAGGAGCTCGTGCGCCGGTGCATGAGAAAAAAGCTGAGCACGGGAGGAAGTTATACTAGGCTCGTAGGCAGACCGAGTCAAACTCAAGCTTTGACCAAGCTGAATCCAAGTCCAACTTTTATGGCTTAGATGAGCCTGGCAAAGCAAAGCTATGAGCTAGGTCGGCTCGGCTTGTTTCAAACGCAAGGAGCAGCCTCTAGCCAGACAATCAGTGTTTAACTTTCCTTTTTCATCGAAAAAGGCTTTCGCCCCACTTTATATATAAAGCTATGAACACAATGCGCAACACACCACACAGATAGAAAAGTTTGCACAACAAAAGGATTCTACTGTGGGCACAACCTCAAGAAGCCCTAAGAAACAAAAGCAATACATGCCTCGACGTAGCTGCGTGGAGCTAGTTCAGGTCTTCCTTTTTTTTACCCAGTGGATTATTGATGGTAGCTACATTTTTTCCAATGACTCTCAATCCAATTTCCATTCATATCATGAGGGAAATGGATCTTTAATTCATATGGTGTTGGAGAAGAACAAAGAAGGATGTAGACCATATACTGCGGTTTCCAGGGTGCTTATTGTTTCATGTATTGCAAGGGATGTGGGATATATATAGAGAGATATGGGCATGTAATTTCCATGTAAAGACCTAGCGAAATAATATGAACCCTGCAGGTACAAATTTGAATGTCATGGCTTGTACATGTCTCAACCACCCGCAACCAATTATACAAGTCCACACGCGCACGCGCGCACGCACACACACATGTGATGCATCATAATGTGAGGCTGCTTCCTTACATGACAAAGGAGGTAAGTCATCCCAAAACTGGTATAAAAATAGAGGACGCTTCTTGAGATCCACTATTGGTGGCTTCATTAAACAAGAAATGCAGTTTATACAAATTGAAAAGGTAAAATTTAGAACTTTAGATACACGAGACTAGAACACACTTCTTAATACTGATATCAATATATTATGAAGCCACCTCACATGACACAATTTATTCAACAACTACCTCCACCCAGGACACAATTGATTCGCTTATGAGCATTAGGATGCCCTCACATAAAGAAAAATAAAAATGGAGAGGCAACAGAAAGTGAGGATATTTCCTTAGAATTGAACAACAAAGCTGGGTTAGCAATCTCAAAACCGATGTTAACAAGAGATGACAGTTGATTGCCGGCACCGTTGATTGCCGGCAAAACATTGAGATGCCTGGTTTTTGAATCCTAGTAAATCCAAAACTCGTCTGAAATTTATGAAACTTGGCATGCTATCATGGAGCGGCATCAACATGCCGTGCTACAAATTTTGTCCCATTTGGGGCAAGTTTGGGTCTATGCTTCTCAGAAACCGGAGCTTCTTACACTAAGCATGATGGTTTTCGATAGGGAACGTCCCACCTTTGGGGACGAAACGATATCCAGTGCCTCTTATTGCTTTCAATTTTTTTTTCTCGTGTCAACATAGAACAACAAGAGTGTTGTGTGAATTTTTGGGATTTTTCGGTGTTCGTTTCGACATTTTTATGCATTAACCGAGTTTTCAATGCATTTATGGGCATAATTCAAATTTGAAGTACATGCGCATGCTCCAGTGCATACAAACTGGATGAAAAATCAAATCTGTGTCCTTGGGTGCATGCGTAGGTCCCATGCAAGAAATGTGAATGAATTTCAAACACCAGGGCACCGTTGGTTGCCGGCAAAACATTGAGATGCCTGGTTTTAAATCCTAGTAAATCCAAACTCGTCTGAAATTCATGAAACTTGGCATGCTATCATGGAGTGGCATCGACATGCCGTGGTACAAATTTTGTCCCATTTGGGGCAGGTTTCGGTCTATGCTTCTCACAAACCGGAGCTTCTCACAACAAGCATGATGGTTTTCGGTAGGGAACGTCCCACCTTTGGGGACGAAACGATATCCATTGCCTCTTATTGGTTTCAATTTTTTTTTCTCGTGTCAACATAGAACAACATGAGTGTTGTGTGATTTTTTGTGATTTTTCGGGGTTCGTTTGGACATTTTTATGCATTAACTGAGTTTTCAATGCATTTATGGGCATAATTCAAATTTGAACTACATGCGCATGCTGCAGTGCATATAAACTGGTTGAAAAATAAAATATGTGTCCTTGGGTTCATGCTTAGGTCCCATGCAAGAAATGGGAATGAATTTTAAACACCAGGACACCGTTGATTGCCGACAAAACATTGAGATGCCTGGTATTTTAATTCTAGTAAATCTAAAACTCGTCTGAAATTCATTAAACTTGGTATGCTATCATGGAAGGGCACCCGACATGCTGTGGTATTTTTCGTGTCCATTTTGAGAGAAGGCGCACTCGAATAATGACAACCAACAAAGGGATTTTTTTAAAATAGCTGCCACTTTAATATCTCAAACATTTGTATAATTCAAACCGTGTGCGTTCGGTTAACCAATCACGTGATGCCACGTGTCTTGGTTTTAATGGCTATAGGAGGTGCCGTGTGGACAGTTGCTTGACTGAACGGGAGGCGTGCGAGCGCAGCCCGGTGCGCAGGCTCACCGGGAAGCGTACAAGCTGTTCAACGCAGGATCTGTGCATCTCTTCAATGCAAACGGTTTAGATTACGGTATGCAAATTAAGCCAGACTTCGACGCTAAGCCAAGAGAAACTGCGATTTGTTAAAATATGCAGCTAAAAATCAATATCACTATCTATTTTTTGCAACTAAAATTCAGTAATTAAGCATAGATTTCATTCATACTAGAGATTAAGCAGTCGTTCTCACCGGGAAGCGAGACAACCTTGGACCGCCGCCCGCCTCGCTCCCACTGGTCTATATTAATGGTGCCGCTGAGCGGCCGCACCCCCCATCCTCGCCACACACACAATTCCTCTCTCTCCGCCTGAATCCTCGACGCCGCTCTGAGTCCTCAAAGCCGTCAGTGTATGAGGATGCCACCGAAGCGCCCCATCGGAGGGAGTGGCGACGCCGGGGCTACTGAAGCACCGAAGCATGACGTGAATATGGAGACAGAGGTTCCCGTCCCCGCCGACGAGGTGGAGAACGAGGCTGCCAACAAGCGGAGGCGGGTCGAGAAAGAACCGCAAGTGACTCCAACATGCCTAGACTTCATCAACAACCTCCCCGATGATATGTTGATAATCATCATATCACTCCTCCCAACCAGAAATAGGGCGAGGACAGCCGCCGTTTCCCGGCGATGGTGCACCCTATGGTTCCGCACCCCTGTTGACCTCCTCTACGCCCACAAGCTCTGCCATGGCTATCGCAAAAGCTTGGATGCGTTCTCCCAGATCCTCGGCAGTCACCATGGCCAAATCAAAGGCCTTATCGTGGGCAAGTTCCGTTCCAATGGCTAGGAGCGAGCCAAGCTTGATGAGTGGTTCCGATCCCACGCCATAGATCAGCTCGAGAAGCTAAGTTATAATGATGGGCATATGAGCTTGCTGCCAACATCCGCGCTCCGCTTCGCGCCCACCTGCACCTCGCCAACTTCATGAACTACCATTTCCCCCCCTTATTGACGCGCCCGCTCTTTTTCTACCACGACTGAAGCACCTCGAGCTCATCGCCGTCCGCATCCCAAAGGATGACATGGAGCGCCTGCTCCGCGGCTGTACTGCACTCGAGTTCCTTCGTCTTCAGGCGATGAATTGGTCGAGTACCTTGCACATCACCTCCAGGACTCTCCGCACTATTTATTTGTGTTGCTGGTGCTGCAACGAGAGATCACAAAAGGTGGACCACAATATGGTCATCCAGGACACACCTTCACTTGAGAGATTACTTGTAGTTGATCAACAAGGTCCAACAAGAATCAATGTCATTTCTGCGCCGTAATTGAAAGTGGTGGGCTACTCGTCTGTCAAATACTACAACTTTCAGGTACTACAGTCGCCTTATATACATCTCCTTCTTGATATCAACGTTATTTCTAGTTTTGAAGATGTATGTTTGTCTGTCATCCAACGAAGGTTCACCCAGACTCTGGGCACAGTGAAGGTCTTGGCACTAGAATCTGCCGTCTCCAACCTGGACCAAGTTTTCAGTTGCCTGAGATGCTTTCCGTGCCTGAAGAAGCTGTATATCGAGGTGATGTTCCTTTCCTGTTAAATGTTAACCATAAGGGAGTTCAATTTTTTGCACCTTTTCCCAAGTTTACAATGACTATGTACTACGATTTCTGAAGGAATTTTGGAGGATTTTACGACATACACCCCCACCCCATATTGGACTCTTCATTCATATGGTTACAATCGTCCATAAGCATTTCTCCTTTGGATTCATCTGTACTAGTTTTCTTAGGGAATTTTTCATCCAATCCAACCTCTTGTGAAGAAGGCTACATGTTTCTAGATTGTAATCAAATTAATGCCCATGTTAATCATGACAGATCGAAGATGGCACGTTGGTGCATTTTACAAATCCTGCAAACCAAATGGGCGTGTAGCAGTGTTCAAAACTGCATGTAGGCACTAACACGTTCTCTTCTTTTGCAGTGCATATTAGGCCCGGTGGAAGATGTTGATGACAACAATCACATCGAATGCCTGGATCTGCATCTCTCAAATATTACTTTGAACTCCTACCGAGGGACCCCACCGGAGATTACACTTGCCATGTTCTTTCTTGCCAGAGCAAAGGTGCTGAGGGTACTGAGGTTGAACACACATTTAATTAGGAAAGACCAATGGTATGATTATCAGAGGCGGCTGGTACTGCGGAATGGAAGTGCCTCCAAAAATGCCAAACTTCGTATTGGAACAGCATATGGCAAAGCAATTGGAAGTTATTGTGTCAAACCCATACATGACTTGTCAGCGGCTGATCCCTTTTTAGAAATTACGCAGCTTGCAATGTTTGAATTTGGGCATTGTAATCTTTGAACTTGAACCTTGCAATATTAATGGTATTTGTTATATTGAACCATTTCTGTTCTCTTGTCTCAACGCAAACAATTCATCCGGGTGAACCGCATGTCGTACATCACACACACCTTGATCTGGCTGACCGTTTCTTTTGTGTTGCCTAATCACAAACAGTTCATCCGAGTGAACTGTATGCTGTACATCGCACACACCTTGATCTGGCTGACTGTTTCTTTTGTGTTGCCTAATCACAAACAGTTCATCCGAGTGAACCGTATGCTGTACATCGCACATGCCTTCATCAGGCTGGCCGTTTCTTTTGTTCCGCCTCATCGCAAATGGTTCATTGGACTGAACCGACGCCCTGGATCGCACACGCAACTAAAATCTAAACTGTGTTTGATGCATCCTCCATTGCAAACGTTTTGCACCTTTTTGACGGTTTTTTTACATCCCCGTTTGTGATTAATGCATCGCACACAGTTTCGTGAAAGGGTCTCTGATCGTAGTGTCGTGTTAGCAGCATCCTGCAGTAGTGTTTGGTACATCAAGTTATATGATAAGTGATATGTGTTATAAGTTATATGATAAGTGATATGTGTTATAAGTTATATGATAAGTGATATGTGTTATAAGGTCAAATTGGCTCCGTCGACGCCGAGAACCCCTAGAACCTAAACCCTAGGTCAAATTGGCTTTGTCGACGCCGAGAACCACTAGAACCTAACCTAGGTCAAATTGGCTTTGTCGACGCCGAGAACTGCTAGAACCTAAACCCTAGGTCAAATTGGCTCCGTCGACGCCGAGAACCCCTAGAACCTAACCTAGGTCAAATTGGCTCCGTCGATGCCGAGAACCCCTAGAACCTAAACCCAAGGTCAAATTGGCTCTGTCGACGCTGAGAACCCCTAGAACCTAAACCCTTGGTCAAATTGGCTTTGTTGACGCCGAGAACTACTAGAACCTAACCTATGTCAAATTGGCTCCGTCGATGCCGAGAACCCCTAGAACCTAAACCCTAGGTCAAATTGGCTCCGTCGACGCCGAGAATCCCTAGAACCTAACCTAGGTCAAATTGGCTCTGTCGACACCGAGAACCCCTAGAACCTAACCTAATCATCAGACATTAACATTGCCAATAACATTAATCATCAAACCTAATCATCAAACATTCACATTGCCAATAACATTCATCATCAAATCTCATCATCAAACATTAACATTGCCAATAACAGTAATCATCAAATCTCATCATCAAACATTAACATTGCCAATAACAGTAATCATTAAATCTCATTATCAAACATTAACATTGCCAAATTGATAGCATAATATTGCCAATAACATTAAACATTATGTGACGCCCCGATAATTAAGCTACAGTAATTCTCTGCAAATGATGCCATGTCACTTCGATTACTATTGCTAATCTCGCGTTAGTTCGAAACCGATTCAAATTCAAATTCAAAATCAAGCAAACAATAAAAGTTTTCAAATATTAAAACTAAAATGTGCGGAGTGAACCAAATATTGCATAGGTAATTATGGTGGAGAAACCACACCTTTATAAATTGTTTAAGTACTATAAGATGAATAAAACAACAGTAAAAACAATTATTTAAATACCTTTTGTAACTAATAAAATGTCAAACAAATTTATTTGAGGACTAGACTTATTGTGACTATGGGCTAAGTTGAAATACTAATTTAGATGCTGCGTGTATATTTTACTAAAACTAAAATAATAGGAAACCAAACTAAAACAGAAAAAAGTAGAAGAAATATCAAAGGAAAATAGTAAAACAATAAGAAAGGAAAAGAAAGCCCTCCCCCGGGGACAACCTGCCCAGCTGGCCACTCCAGTCGGCCCGGCTGGACCGGCCCACCCCACCTCACCTACTAACCCCCTGGGGACGCCGGACCCTAGCCCACGAACACCACTCCCCCCTCCCGCACGATTCCTCCCGGTCTCCTCCTCGCTTCCCCATTTCTGGATCTGGATCGGGTCACTTCCCCGACCCCGACGTCACGCCCCATCGCTCGCCGTCGCCACCCCGTTGCCGCTGGACCTCGTCGTCCACGTCCTCAGCCCCGTCGACCGCGCCGCCCGTCACCCCCGCCGCTCGCCGGATCGCCACCTCGCCGGAGCTGCCCCGTCGTCGTCTCCATCAACGCACGTCGTCCTCGTCTTCCACCCCGAGCCCCGCTGCCAAAACCCCTACGGCCCCCGTGAGCTCCGGCCTCCCTCCGTCTCTCCCCTTGTTCTCTGTCAACGACGCCGTCCACTCGCGCGCGCATGACCGTAGCCCCGCCCCGTCGCCCCTGCTCGCCTGGCATGGACCTGGTGCGTGCCCACGCGCGCCCGACCACCTGCTGCACGCTCGTCGCCCGCGCACCGCGACCTCCGCCCGCATCCACGCCCGAAGCTCGCTCCGCCGTGGCCTCCCCCGCCGCTGCACCCGCCTCCACCTGGCCGCGCCGGCGCTCTGCCGGAGCGCGCTGGCACCCTCGCCCTGCCCCCGTCGTTCCGCTGCGCCCGTCGCCGCCTGCATGTGCAGCCACCGTGCCTCGCCCGTCCGCCCCGGCCTCCTGCGCCGTGCTGTCGCTCGCCGGCGCACGCACGCCCACGGCTCCGGTCCCCTCCGCCCGCTGCCCTGTTCCGGCCGGCGCTCGTGCGGCCCCTGGCCGCCGGCGCCCGCGCTCGGCTCTACCGCGTCACCTGGGCGGGTTACTCCCGCACCCCAGGGCTCCGCCCCGTTTCGCCAGCGCCCACACCCGCTACGCCCAACACCCGTTAGGCCCCTAGGGCCTATGACAAACGGGGCCCAGCCCCAGAACGTTTTTTAAGTAAAATAAAATAAAATAAAATTGAATTAATAAAATTAATAATTAATTAATTAATTAGTGAACTAATTAAGTTAATTAATCATGTTTAATTAATCTAATTAATTAGTTAGTTTAATTAAACGGTAATTAGATTAGCTAAATCCTAATTAACCTAAACAAAGTATGACATGCGGGATCCACACGTCAGTTTGAACCAGTCAACGTCCTGTTGACTGCTGACGCCATGATGACGTCAGCTTACACTATTCTGGATAATGTTGATTTAAAATAATTAAGTAAATTCTAAAATGATTAAATATTTTAAAATTAATATAAAAGAAACTGTAGCTCGGATGGAAAAACTTTGTACATGAAAGTTGCTCAGAACTACAAGACGATTCCGGATGCGCTGCCCGTTCATCCGCCACACATCCCCAACATAGCAAACACGTAACTTTCCCCCTCCGGTTCATCTGTCCGAAAACGCTAAACACCGGGGATACTTCCCCGGATGTTTCCCCCCTTCGCCGGTATCATCTACTACCACGTTAGGGCACACCTAGCACCGCTTGTAGTCTTGTCATGCATCGTCATGCTTATGTTTGCATTATATTTATTGTTTCTTCCCCCTCTTCATCATGCAACCAGGCAAGCCCCCCCTTGATCACCAGATATCGCCTATTCCTTCTCTCTACTGCTTGCATTAGAGTAGTGTAGCATGTCACTGCTTGCGGTTAATCCTATTCTGCTGCATAGCCTATCATTGTTGCTACAGTTGTTATCCTTACCTGCAATCCTAAATGCTTAGTATAGGATGCTAGTATTCCATCAGTGGCCCTACATTCTTGTCCGTCTGCCATGCTATACTACTGGGCCGTGATCACTCGGGAGGTGATCACGGGCATATGCTATATACTTTATACTGTCACATTACTTATGATACTGTTTGGAGATGGGGGCTGAAGGGGCAGGTGGCTCCATCCCGGTAGTGGTGGGCCTGGGTTCCCGATGGCCCCCGACTGTTACTTTGTGGCGGAGCGACAGGGCAGGTTGAGACCACGTAGGAGAGAGGTGGGCCTGGCCCTGGTCGGCGTCCGTGGTTACTTCATAATAACACGCTTAACGAGATCTTGGTATTTGATCTGAGTTGGGTCGTTGACCTTATACGCACTAATCGCCACGTGGGACAAGATATGGGCAACCGACGTCGTGGTATCAGCCCAAGCCTTCGTGACGTCAGCGACTGAGAGCCCTGCGTCGGATTGGACTGGAACGCCTGCTCTTGTATTAGGGAGGCTAGGTCTGCTTCCGGCCGCGTACGCAACGTGCAGGTGTGCAATGGGCGATGGGCCCAGACCCCTGCGCACATAGGATTTAGACCGTCGTGCTGACCTCTCTGTTGTGCCTAGGTGGGGCTGCGACGTGTTGATCTTTCGAGGTCGGGCATGACCCAGGAAAGTGTGTCCGGCCAAAGGGGATCGAGCGTGTCGGGTAATGTGGTGCACCCCTGCAGGGAAGATGATCTATTCGAATAGCCGTGTCCATGGTAACAGGCGACCCGGAGTTGTACCTTGACCTTATGACAACTAGAACCGGATACTTAATAAAACACACCCTTCCAAGTGCCAGATATAACCCGGTGATCGCTCTCACACAGGGCGATGAGGGGAGAACCGTCGTGTAGGATTATGCTATGCGATGCTACTTGGTGAACTTACCATCTACTCTCTTCTACATGCTGCAAGATGGAGGCTGCCAGAAGCGTAATCTTTGACAGGACTAGCTATCCCCCGCTTATTCTGGCATTCTACAGTTCAGTCCACCGATATTGCCCCTTTACACAGATACCCCTGCATATGTAGTGTAGATCCTTGCTTGTGAGTACTTTGGATGAGTACTCACGGTTGCTTTTCTCCCTCTTTTCTCCCTTTCCATTCTACCTGGTTGTCGCAACCAGATGCTGGAGCCCGGGAGCCAGACGCCACCGTCTACGATGACTCCTACTACACCGGAGGTGCCTACTACTACGTGCAGGCCGCTGACGACGACCAGGAGTAGTTTAGGAGGATCCCAGGCAGGAGGCCTGCGCCTCTTTCGATCTGTATCCCAGGTTGTGCTAGCCTTCTTAAGGCAAACTTGTTTAACTTATGTCTGTACTCAGATATTATTGTTTCCGCTGACTCGTCTATGATCGAGCACTTGTATTCGAGCCCTCGAGGCCCCTGCCTTGTATTATGATGCTTGTATGACTTATTTTATTTTTAGAGTTGTGTTGTGATATCTTCCCGTGACTCCCTGATCTTGATCATACACGTTTGCGTGTATGATTAGTGTACGATTGAATCGGGGGCGTCACAAGTTGGTATCAGAGCCGACTGCCTGTAGGAATCCCCATTCCACACTCCTTGGCCGAAGTTGAGTCTAGTCATTGAAAAACCTTTACTAACATGCATGGCTGTGTGGCTTACGGGCCCACGTCGCCATTGGGTGGTATTAGGATCTTTTATTCCTTGACCTATACTCTGGGACTCTGATCTCTCTTCTATTCGGGTTGAATGATTTTACTAAATCTGACTCTAGGTTCTCGTAACTACTTTCTCCCGGAGAGCCCCTTATCACAGATGATCGCCTACTGCGCCAGAAGATTTCGAAGATACTCTACGATGTTCTCCTGAGACACTTGTGCCCACCGACTTAACAAATTCCCTACCATTATTATATTCGTATGGATAACTGCATACACTTGCCTACATTCAATCCCATTGATCTTGTTATTACAAGATGCCCCGAACTGCTCTCCGTTGTTCCGAGAGTTCTTTGAGCTTACCGCCCTGCAGTTCTTGCCTCATGAATACCCCTTACGGATAATTCCTCGCACTTACAGAGTATCCATTCTTCCCCCGTTGTTCATATGATTCACAAGATACATGGAGATGTTATATGATCTTTCGGTAATCCTTTGCCCGATATTGCTCTGCAATTGTGTGCTTGCATTTTGGTTGCGTTCCTTAAGACCAGCAATAATCATTTAGTATCCTTTGTCATTATCATTTTGAGTCTCTTGATTCAATATGTTGCGAATGCTCACTATCCTCAATCGGATCCTAGACTTCATCCTTCCGGCTCAGATGTCATTTTGAACATGAGCTAGTTATCGACCCATCAAATTGCCATCGATTGTACCCCTGAGTCTATTCAAGTTATCCATTTTTAATCAGACCGTTGGCTTCTGATCCCTTGATTTGGAAATAATATATCCCTTTGCATCTGAACTTTGAATTAGTTTGTTGTTTCTATAATCTAATGTCTTTGCATTGTTTCTTCCTCTGATTGTGCCGATGCTCACATCAACTCCCTTATGGACCGGCAGATCTTTTGTTGGATTTTATCCAACAACGTCCTTCATATTCAATAACCTTGTGAGCCTTCCCTCGGATACATAGTGCCTTTGGTAAATTGTATCCTCTGTTTTCTCAACCATGCTCTGCTTTCGAGCTTGTATAAATTACTCTTGAAGTTTGTGGTATATGTTCCTAAGAGGCCCTGATGGGTTGGACCTATGCCTTTTCTAATCTGTGTGAACCGGGAAACTACTATGGGTCATACTCTACTATTGTTATGTCAGATAAAACTTCAACACTACAACTTCATTGAAGGCGAGAAGTGAATGAAAGGTTATGCATTAGAGAAGTGGGAGTCGACCTTGAACTTTGTGTTCATGCCCATGGACATGATGTAGATCCTATCATGGAAACTTCTTGTAATAATAACTATTTCCTTGATAAATATCATCTGGTATCTGTGAATTGATCCTTTGCAACCGTGGTTCCGACCATGATTGTTGTTCTTTGATTCTATTTCTCGGACAAGTTAAAGTACTTGCCTTCTGCAGATCAGTACGCCTTCCCAACCTCTATTTTGTTCTACCTTCCAGTATTACCCCCTGGTATCTCGAGGATATCAACCCATTGCACTTCATCTTGTGAATTTCTGATGAAGTAGTACCCTTCCCCGTCATAGTCACTCCACTGGTTCTGGGTTGTCGTCAACCGAGAACACCAAGTTGTGAATCGAATGAACACTGAGATTCAATACTCCCAGCACTTTGTTGTTGAGAAGTTTAATACTCCATCACGTCACTCCTAGTCTGATCGGCTACATCACTATCGTGCTAATTTAAACTATGCTACCTGGTCCTTAATCCCGGAGCACAACTTTCGATGATGAGGTAAGCTTACGTTGATTTCCTCGTCATATAATTTTTCCTTGGACAACAAACTTGATTTCGAGTTTGTATCGTACCCATGGTTCTAATAGCCATTAGCTTCATCATTCCTTTGACTTGATGCCATCACCGATTGATTACATCTTCATGAAATGTCTCGACAAATGTGTCGTGATCATCATCAGCATTCTGACCTCTTCCAGGATATCAATTGAATTCATGATGAGAAATGCCATCCTTGCCCTCGATGATTTGTGTTATCATCAACCACTTTGTTTCCTTCCGTTCAACACAAACTTGTTCGTGTTTTGTGTTATACCTTGAGATCCTTGTTATCCAGCATTTGTTCTTCTTTACCTTGGAGTATTACCATCTTTTATGTCGAGAAGGTCGTGAGAATTTCACCACCTCTTAAAAATTCTTGATACAAGTGATACTTCTTGCCATCTCCCTTTATTCCTCAGTCCCCGTGTTATTTCTAACTGGAATACCGACAAATGGACTCTGATTTGAAAAATTCAAAACTTCTAGCAACCCTATTGCTTGTAAGTTAATGAACGATGGTTACATTCTTTGTGTATTGGATATCGAATCACCCTTCTAACATTGATCTTGCTACCTAAGCCCATATTACGGGTGCGCCTTTCCACCAATAGTTAATTGCGTATGTTTTCCTTGAGCATACCTCCTTATATCATTTGATCTAACAAATGTTATCTCCTTATCCACATAATTGTGGAGATTCATCTTTTTGGATACCTCGTTGAATTATCGCTGAGTCCATCAGCCACCTCCTCATCCTCTTCTTGATTTAATGATGAACTCTTGTTTCGGAACTCGCTTCCATAGTTCATTTCTCGAGAATCTTCGACGTCATCTCGTCAATTTGTGTCGCACCTTTCTCCTCGAGCATCGTGAGTTTGAGGTATCCTGACACCAATTAGATCTGAATCTCGGTCAGGTATGATGGTTGAAACATATTTCCAAGAGTTATAACAATGGTCCTTATGTGACCCGCTAAGGTGATGTCATGCCTAGCACACCTGGCCGGAGGCCCTATTGTTATAGATTCCTTTTCAGCAAGGTTATCCATTCTTCCATGAGGAAATTGTAAGACTTATCCTATAAGTTGTTTCCGATGAATCCTTTGTGTTTCCAAAGTCTGATCTTCACCTGATGACCATGTCAATGCTATCTCAAAGCATGTCTATGGTACTCCGATTTTCAACAAGATCATTTGAAGCCCAATGCTAAATGTTTCCTACTCAATTATCCAAACACCGTTGTAGGGGTAATGTCATGAAATTTCTCTCCCCTACCTAAAGAGTTTTCTACATTATATCCTGACATGGATATCATGCTCTGCTTGTCCTTGGGAAGGATATACCCTTGAAATATGTGTTTAAACACATTTTCCTTTCCATTGTTCTGTTTGATCTGATAATCATATTTTCCTTTCCATTGGTTGGTTTAACGTTTCTTGTGATCTATATGATCTAAGCAGTAGTATTCTCCTGCTTATGTAAACACCTCGGTGTACAATTCTGTCAGCAAGACCCTATTACTATTTTGATGACATTCCGGTAGCCACCGATGGACGAGAACTTTGCCTAATGCTCTGCCTTGTTCAACAAGCAGGAAAATGGTTCTCTTCGTCCCTCTCCCTTGGAACCGACGTTGTTGCCGACATAATCGACAGGCTACCTCTGACATGCCTTGCTATCAGGACCATGCAAGATGTCACCGCTCCTTCTACTTTTATCCCACATGGTGGGCCCATAACCCACAGTTCCACAGGATCGAAACCTGACTCTCCTGTACACCCCGGTTTCCAAAGTTATTCCTCGCGCTTGACTTCTTATGTAACTCACGGGCCACCTGCCAAGTGATCTATTCGGGTATCAGACGCAATACTTATTCTCGTTGCTCAGAACCCCTTTCACCTTCTGATCAGGCAACGAACGATTGCCTATGCGCTTGCAACTTCTACTTTGCACCTTCTTACTTTGCTCTCGATAATTTCTTCAATTTCAATTCGAGAGTAACTTTTCGCCACCTTCCCTAATGTTATCTACCGGATAAGAAACCGTGCAAAGTTTCGTTCTTTCGAGTTACCTCTTACCCTTTCGTAAGTGCGGTGAAGATCCTGAAGGAAGGACGACAACTTCATCATGATGACCTGAAGTAGAGAAATGAAGACATCAATGTAATGGATCGATATCTTCGGGAAGAGCAACTATGACCGAGAAGAATCGTTAGAATTTCGTAACCAGATCCCTTCCCCCTTATAACCACTCCTAAATCTCGGGACGAGATTTCTTGTAGTGGATGAGAATTGTGACGCCCGGATAATTAAGCTACAATAATTCTCTGCTAATGATGCCACGTCACTTCGATTACTGTTGCTAATCTCGTGTTAGTTCGAAACCGATTCAAATTCAAATTCAAAATCAAGCAAACAATAATAGTTTTCAAATATTAAAACTAAAATGTTCGGAGTGAACCAAATATTGCATAGGTAATTATGGTGGAGAAACCACACCTTTATAAAATGTTTAAGTACTATAAGATGAATAAAACAGCAGTAAAAACAATTATTTAAATACCTTTTGTAATTAATAAAATGTCAAACTAATTTATTTGAGGACTAGACTTTTTGTGACTATGGGCTAAGTTGAAATACTAATTTAGATGCTGCGTGTATATTGTACTAAAACTAAAATAATAGGAAACAAAACTAAAACAGAAAAAAGTAGAAGAAATATCAAAGGAAAATAGTAAAACAATAAGAAAGGAAAAGAAAGCCCTCCCCCGGGGCCAACCAGCCCAGCTGGCCACTCCAGTCGGCCCGGCTGGACCGGCCCACCCCACCTCACCTACTAACCCCCCTGGGGACACCGAACCCTAGCCCACGAACACCACTCCCCCCTCCCGCACGATTCCTCCCGGTCTCCTCCTCGCTTCCCCATTTCTGGATCTGGATCGGGTCACTGCCCCGACCCCGACGCCGCGCCCCATCGCTCGCCGTCGCCACCCCCGTCGCCGCTGGACCTCGTCGTCCACGTCCTCAGCCCCGTCGACCGCGCCAACCGTCACCCCCGCCGCTCGCCGGATCGCCACCTCGCTGGAGCTGCCCCGCCGTCATCTCCATCAACGCACGTCGTCCTTGTCTTCCACCCCGAGCCCCGCTGCCAAAACCCCTACGGCCCCCGTGAGCTCCGGCCTCCCTCCCTCTCTCCCCTTGTTCTCTGTCACCGGCGCCGTCCACTCGCGCGCTCATGACCGTTGGCCCGCCCCGTCGCCCCTGCTCGCCTGCCAACGACCTGGCGCGTGCCCACGCGCGCCCGACCACCCGCTGCACGCTCGTCGCCCGCACACTGCGACCTCCGCCCGCACCCGCGCCCGAAGCTCACTTCACCGTGGCCTCCCCCGCCGCTGCACCCGCCTCCACCTGGCCGCGCCGGCTCCGCCCGGCCGCGCCCGCACTCTGCCGGAGCTCGCTGGCACCCGCGCCTGCCAACCTCCCTATGCGCGCTCGCTCCCCTCGCCCTGCCCCGTCGTTCCGCTGCGCCCGTCGCCGCCTGCACGTGCGGCCACCGCGCCTCGCCCGTCCGCCCCGGCCTCCTGCGCCCGCTGTCGCTCGCCGGCGCACACACGCCCACGGCTTCGGTCCCCTCCGCCCGCCGCCCTGTTCCGGCCGGCGCTCGTGCGGCCCCTGGCTGCCGGCGCCCACGCCCGGCTCTGCCGCGTCACCTGGGCGGGTTACGCCCGCACCCCGGGGCTCCGCCCCGTTTCGCGAGCGCCCACACCCGCTACGCCCAACACCCGTTAGGCCCCTAGGGCCTATGACAAACGGGGCCCAGCCCCAGAACGTTTTTTAAGTAAAATAAAATAAAATAAAAATGAATTAATAAAATTAATAATTAATTAATTAATTAGTGAACTAATTAAGTTAATTAATCATGTTTAATTAATCTAATTAACTAGTTAGTTTAATTAAATGGTAATTAGATTAGCTAAATCCTAATTAACCTAAACAAATTATGACATGCGGGACCCACACGCCAGTTTGACCCAGTCAACGTCCTGTTGACTGTTGACGTCACGATGACGTCAGCTTACACTATTCTGGATAATGTTGAGTTAAAATTATTAAGTAAATTCTAAAATGATTAAATCTTTTAAAATTAATATAAAACAAACCGTAGCTCGGATGGAAAAACTTTGTACATGAAAGTTGCTCAGAACGACGAGACGATTCCGGATACGCAACCCGTTCATCCGCCACACATCCCCAACATAGCAAACACGCAACTTTCCCTTCTCCGGTTCATCTGTCCGAAAACGCTAAACACCGGGGATACTTCCCCGGCTGTTTCCCCCCTTCGCCGGTATCACCTACTCACTACTAGGAAAAGGGCTATAGCTAATATGGACATTAATGGCGCACCATGTATGTGGTGCGCCATTATTGACATATTACTAATGGCGCATCTGATGTGTGGTCCGCCATTACTAGTTTAGAAAAAAAATTGTTAACAGTGGCGCACCAGGGGATAGTGCGCCATTACTAGTTGACATAGTAATGGCGCACCTTCACCAAAGTGCGCTATTACTATGTGTATAACTTGGTCAAACCTTGGTCAAACTTTGTAATGGCGCACTTTGCATAGGTGCGCCATTACTATGTCAAACTTAGTAATGGCGCACCTACACAAAGTGCGCCATTACTAAGTTTGACCAAGGTTTGACCAAGTCATACACATAGTAATGGCGCACTTTGTGAAGGTGCGCCATTACTATGTCAACTAGTAATGGCGCACTATCCCCAGGTGCGCCATTACTAACTTTCTTTGCACCCCCCTCGTGGACCGCCTTTTCAGTTTTTTAAAAAATAAAAGAAAATGATGGAAATGTCAGAAAAATAAAAGAAATAAGTTTCCCATGTGATATGTGGTCTAGTTGTTGGGAAAATTTACAAATATGAATTTCGACTTTATTTGCAAAATATCTCTGGAATTTAGTAAAATGGGCATAACTTTTGCATACGAACTCGGATTAAAAAGTTTTTATGTGGAAAATCATCTACTAGAAAAGTTACATCCGAATTAAGCAGGGAGAACACTGTTCAAGATTATCAGAATCCCCAAAAACCTAACAGAACGAAAGATACGGGACTTTTAAGATCTAGAGGGGGAAAATGGAAAAGTTTCAAACTTACTAGTGGCGCACCATTTGCTAGGTGCGCCACTAGTAACAGAAAAAAAAATTGGTTTCGAATTTTTTTAGGAATTTTTTCAAAATATGATATGTAATATGACGGGGAAGTTTGAAATATTTTTTCAAAATTTCATCACACTCATGAACATGAACAAATTCCTAGACATCAACAAGGTTTAATAGGATTGATATGATAGATATATCAACAAGTGCTTGTGAAGTGAGCTGGTGCTGGGGTTGGATAGAACTGCGAAGTTAAGCATGCTCTGGCAGGAGTAGTGTGAGGATGGGTGACCTTCCGGGAAGTTTGACCACGGAGTGTGATTTGACTTGAGATTAAGCACATTGACCCGAGATTAAGAAAAATTTGAAAAAAAATTCTGAATTTTTTTTGAAAAATATTGTTAGTAATGGCGCACTTCTATGTGGTGCGCCATTACTAAGTCAGATAGTAATGGCACACAGTGCGCCATTACTATCTGCAATACTAATGGCGCACCAGAGGTGCGCCATTACTATTTGTTACTAATGGCGTGATAATAGTGGCGCACCTATAGTGCGCCATTAATGGCCAAAACAGGTGCGCCACTAATTAGCCTTTTCCTAGTAGTGACTACCGCGTTAGGGCGCACCTAGCACCGCTCGTAGTCTTGTCATGCATCGTCATGCTTATGTTTGCATTATATTTACTGTTTCTTCCCCCTCTTCTCTCCGGTAGACTACGAGACCGAAGCCGCTGCTGCTCCGGTCGACTACGGTGTCGACGACCCCTCCTTCTTGCCAGAGCAACCAGGCAAGCCCCCCCCATTGAACACCAGATATCACCTATTCCTTCTCTCTACTGCTTGCATTAGAGTAGTGTAGCATGTTACTGCTTTCGGTTAATCCTATTCTGTTGCATAGCCTGTCATTGTTGCTACAGTTGTTATCCTTACCTGCAATCCTAAATGCTTAGTATAGGATGCTAGTATTCCATCAATGGCCCTACATTCTTGTCCGTCTGCCATGCTATACTACTGGACCGTGATCACTCGGGAGGTGATCACGGGCATATGCTATATACTTTATACTGTTACATTACTTATGATACTGTTCGGAGATGTGGGCTGAAGGGGCAGGTGGCTCCATCCCGGTAGTGGTGGGCCTGGGTTCCCGACGGCCCCCGACTGTTACTTTGTGGCGGAGCGACAGGGCAGGTTGAGACCACCTAGGAGAGAGGTGGGCCTGGCCCTGGTCGGCGTCCGTGGTTACTTCATAATAACACGCTTAACGAGATCTTGGTATTTGATCTGAGTTGGGTCGTTGACCTTATACGCACTAACCGCCACGTGGGGAAGATATGGGCAACCGGCGTCGTGGTATCAGCCGAAGCCTTCGTGACGTCAGCGACTAAGCGGCGCGCGTCGTATTGGACTGGAACGCCTGCTCTTGTATTAGGCAGGCTAGGTCTGCTTCCGGCCGCGTACGCAACGTGCAGGTGTGCAATGGGCGATGGGCCCAGACCCATGCGCGCATAGGATTTAGACCGGCGTGCTGACCTATCTGTTGTGCCTAGGTGGGGCTGCGACGTGTTGATCTTTCGAGGCCGGGCATGACCCAGGAAAGTGTGTCCAGCCAAAGGGGATCGAGCGTGTCGGGTAATGTGGTGCACCCCTGCAGGGAAGATGATCTATTCGAATAGCCGTGTCCACGGTAACAGGCGACCCGGAGTTGTACCTTGACCTTATGACAACTAGAACCGGATACTTAATAAAACACACCCTTCCAAGTGCCAGATATAACCCGGTGATCGCTCTCGCACAGGGCGTCGAGGGGAGGATCGTCGTGTAGGATTATGCTATGCGATGCTACTTGGTGAACTTGCCATCTACTCTCTTCTACATGCTGCAAGATGGAGGTTGCCAGAAGCGTAGTCTTCGACAGGACTAGCTATCTCCCTCTTATTCTGGCATTCTGCAGTTCAGCCACCGATATTTCCCCTTTACACAGATACCCCTGCATATGTAGTGTAGATCCTTGCTTGCGAGTACTTTGGATGAGTACTCACGGTTGCTTTTCTCCCTCTTTTCCCCCTTTCCATTCTACCTGGTTGTCGCAACCAGATGCTGGAGCCCAGGAGTCAGACGCCACCGTCGATGATGACTCCTACTACACCGGAGGTGCCTACTACTACGTGTAGGCCGCTGACGACGACCAGGAGTAGTTTAGGAGGATCCCAGGCAGGAGGCCTGCGCCTCTTTCGATCTGTATCCCAGTTTGTGCTAGCCTTCTTAAGGCAAACTTGTTTAACTTATGTCTGTACTCAGATATTATTGTTTCCGCTGACTCGTCTATGATCGAGCACTTGTATTCGAGCCCTCGAGGCCCCTGGCTTGTATTATGATGCTTGTATGACTTATTTTATTTTAGAGTTGTGTTGTGATATCTTCCCGTGAGTCCCTGATCTTGATCGTACACGTTTGCGTGTATGATTAGTGTACGATTGAATCGGGGGCGTCACACATTAACTCAGTACACTCAAACATAATCATCCAACCAGTTTGACTTGTTGGTTTAGTACACTCAAACATAATCATCCAACCATTGTTCAGGACACATAACATTAATCAGGACATTGTTTAGAGAAACAACAACTCATGACACTCATTTGTTACCACTGCCAGAAAACCAGGCCATCCAACCAGTGTGACTTATTGGTTTAGAAGATGTAGAAGGAGGTGCATATCTTGGGGCAGTGAATGGCCTTGCACCACTAGTTGATGGCTGTGAGCTTGCACTAGATCTTGCACCAGACCTTGCACCAGATCTTGCAGGTGGGGGCTGTGATCTTGCAGGTGGAGGCTGCTGCTGTGATCTTGCAAGTGAAGGTTGCTGCTGTCTTGCTGGTGGGGCATGTGATCTTGCAGGCGGAGGTTGCTGCTGTGATCTTGCAGGTGTCTTGCAAAAAGAAGTGAGATTGGTATTAGTAGTCAACATAAAAAATATTAACAAATGCACTCGTCAACTAATACAAAAGAAGTGAGATTGGTATTACCACATGCTTGTTTTTCCTCATAGCCAAATCTGGTTTCAATTGTTTCACGCAGTTGGTGTATCTATGGCCTTGGAGCCCACAGTTAAAGCATGTTATTGTGGCCATTCTACTGCTGTCCTTTGGCTTTGGCACTTCAAACTTGCCCTTGATCCTCTTCTCTTTCTTTCTTCCTCTCCTAACATGAAATTCTGGTGGCTCTATGTCTGGTCCAGGTGTCCTTATCCAATCATGTTCACCAGGAACAGGAAAGATCATAGGTTCATATGCTGCCAGGTAAAAAGGTTTTTTGAAGAATTTGCAAACAAAGTCCTCTGGAAACCTTTTAGCCTTGTTAATTGCTGAAATTGCATGGTTGCGTGGTATGCCACTCAGGTCCCATTTTCTGTAACCACATGTATAATTATCCAAGTTCACAGGGTGTGTTTGCTCTCCACTGGTCACTTGCCATAAATTAACACCA
This sequence comes from Aegilops tauschii subsp. strangulata, assembly GCF_002575655.3. Lineage (NCBI taxonomy): Eukaryota > Viridiplantae > Streptophyta > Magnoliopsida > Poales > Poaceae > Aegilops > Aegilops tauschii. Next base: position 462,256,951 of record NC_053039.3, read on the forward strand.
ACTTGAATGGGTTTGTAGTATCTAGCCCTCTCCTTTTCTAGCTCTAGCTTCTCAGCATAATGTGGTGTGATCTCCCAGAAAGCTGCCTTTCCTCTCTCTCTCTATTCCTATGCCACCTCGCCATTTGCTTGTCCTTAATACCATCAACCATAGTCCTAATAGACTTTTTCGTAAAATCAAGGATATACTTGTTGAACACCTCAGATAGGTTGTTAACAACCAAATATGTCTTGCAGTTAGTGTCAAAAGCATGCCTAGCCCATGTTTTCTTAGGAATTCCATCAAGCCAGATCCAAGCATCCTCACACTCATTTCTCAAATCATTCATAGCAATATTAAATTTATGTTCATTGTAAGCATATCTGGCATTATCCATGCATTTCTTTAGACCCCCCCCCCCCCCCTAAAACCAACGTTCTGGAAATTTGCATACAAGTGTCTAAGACAATATCTCTGGTGGCAGTTTGGAAATACTCTATTCACTGTATTTAGCAGCCCCTGTTGAAATTACACAGCAAACTAAGCTACTGACTACAGATATATTTGAAGATACACAGCAAACTATGCTACTGAATCACTCAGCAAACTATGTACTTACCTTCTGTCTATCAGACATGATAGTATAAGTACCAAATTGGCCAACTTCACCTCCTAGACATATCTTCAGTTGGTGTAGAGACCAACACCAAATTGTTGCATCCTGCTGACCAACAATGGCAAATGCAATTGGAAAAATGTGGTTATTGCCATCTCTGCCAGTGGCAGCAAGGATCTGCGCACCTGTGGTGAGCTTAATAAAGCATCCATCAACACCTATTTTTGCAAAGAAAGAACCAATTAAGTCTGTATATAGCAAAGAAACTAAAGCAAGGGTGTAATCATGTACAAGTTGATGTGTGTTATAGTAAATAAAGCAAAGGAACAACTAACTTACCAATGAAAGGTCTGCATCCATTGATAAATCCCTCCCTTGCTCCATTTAAGCAGAAAAACATTGCATGAAACCTTGGCCCTGGATGTGGTATTTTTTTGTTGCTTTAGGAACTAGAGTTGTAACTACAACCCTACTTCCAAGGTTTGTCTGCATGATGGTTGCTGCATAGTCCCTTAGCCTGGGATACTGCTTCTTGTGCTCTCCTAAGACAGCTTCCACAACAAGGTTTTTGGCCCTATAGGCCATGTGCTTAGGAACCTCAACACCATACTTCTCCTGGCAGGCATCAATCAGAGTTTGTATGCTAGTGGTTGGATCAGACCTGAACAACGACTCATAGGTCCTTGCAAGGCACTTTGCACTAACCCTTGATGACTGATCTGTAGTGGTAGGGCAAGTGTGCTCCAGGTTCATTTTTATAGCAAAAGTCTTTTCACCTTTGGTCACAGCAGCAACAATGTAGAACTGACAGTGCTCATGTGAAATGTGCAAGCTCAACAGAGCATCTCTGAATTGCTGCTGATTTGTGATGCACGTGTACTTACATAATTGCTGGTGTGGGTGCTTCATTTTGTCATTGAACCATATCCTAGGTTTTCTTTTCTGTGCCCTACTCTTCTTGCATTTCTTTAGGACAAATTGCAGTGGCTCATGCCCATCATCTTCACTATACAGCAGCCAACCAGTTTCTTCTTCATCTGATGAAGGAGTGAAATCTGGCTTCACCTCCTTTAAAACACTAGAATGTGTTCTAGTGGTTGGGCACCTCCTGACTGGCAGTTCCTGCCTCTTCTTTGCAGGTTCTACCTGCAATTGTTGACCTACCTCCACATTCACACTCTCCTCCCTCTCTTCATTCCCCCTCTCTTCCTCCTCCCACTCCTCCACCCCAAACAGATCCTGAACCCCAGTGTCACCCTCATAATGCTGTTGTTCCTCCTCTTCTGACTCATCATCTGAATATTCATCTTCATCATCTGCTAGTTGTTCCTCATCTGCTTGTCTCTTTCCATCTATTATCTCCGTGTCTTGAGAAATCATGTACTTCTCCATGTAGTTGTCACTGTCATATGCCCCTTCTGAGTTATCACTACTGTAATATCCCTCCTCCAACAAAACTTCATCCTCCATCACAGCTTTCAGCTTTTGTTTACCTAGGTTTTTGCTCTCTTGTGTGCAAAATCCACTAGCTTCAACATTGGTACTGCTGTTGCACTGACTATGAAAAGAAACCCCTTGGTCATCAACAACAAGCACATCTGGCTCACCGAGATCATACACAACTGGTGATACATAAATAATAGTTTGTAGTTCAGCATTTCTCTGACTTGCAGCACTGTGAGTGGCTGTTGGTCTAACTAACAGGTTCAGAACTAAAGTATGCTCATGCTGCTTCTTAAGTTGCTGCAATTTAATGTTTGTGTCAATCTAGTGTAGGCCATGCTCTCTCTGCTCTCCTATGCATGTGTTTTCGATGTGATACAATTCATCATAGAATATAAATCCTTGTGTATGCAATAGTGCATACACATTCAGAAAAGTGACATCAGATCTGCATATCTTCCTATCCAAATTATGTTGGGCATCAAAGTGAATCCTGACATCCCAGATAGTATCATCCACACTACAAGTGGCAGCAAATTTGGACATTTTCAGTAACACTAACCCTAGCCCCCAAATTGGAAGAAAGAAGAGAGGAGAGGGAGGAGGACTTACAACACTCCACCACATCCATGGGTCCAGTGATGGCTCATGAAAGGGTTGGCGACCCAGATCTCTGCCGTCCGCAGGCGCTGCTCCATGGTCAGCGGGGCCTCCTCCATTTCTTCCTCGCCACTCAAGTAGTACAACGAACTGTCGCCGTCGCCCTTGGCCAGTCCTGCGTGCGCATTGGCCCCGAGGCCAGAAAGATCTCCGTACCCGCCCACACCGCCACCGCTGCTCGAGCCGCCGCCGCACACACCACCGCCGCCCGGATTCGCCGTCGCCATTGCCAGAGAGGAGCGCGGGGAGGAGAGGGAGAGGGGAACGAGAGTTAGGGTTCGAACCGGCGCCTCAGTTCGACCTAGCCCGTTAGGTCGGACTCGTCCGAGTCAGCGAGCCGTCCATTCGCCGATTCGGCCAGTGTGTCGCCTGAGAGGTGGGCCCGACCTGCCGGATACGCGGTCAATACGCGTTTATACGTAGCTTAGCCCGTTATGCATCACTTAGGCCCTGAGTTGGTACTGAACTGCAAAACTTTTGACTAGTGGTACCAATCCGTAAGTAGGTGCTGAAGTGTGGTACCAACATGCAATTAACTCTTCTCCGTGGCCATGATTGTCCAATTCTGCAACCTCTGGGGCAAGATACAGTGGCAGGCTGTGCATATAGCGGAATCGCCGGACTTGTTTAGATGGATCTGATCGTAGGCGGGCATATATTCGGAGCGGCCTGCGTCCCGTGCATTTTTCTATGGCCTCACTGCGATGCCAGGCGCGCGAGAGATCTGGTCTTCACGGGCAATGCCACAGCAGAAATTCTTTGCTTGGCTCGTTTTGAACAACAGATGCTGGACTTCAGATCGTCTCACGGCGAGAGGACTCCCACACCAGCAGTGCTGCCCGACATGTTTGCAGGAGCCTGAGACACTGATCATTTGTTAGTGCAGTGCTTATTTGCGCGCGGTGTCTGGTTTGATGTTCTGCAAGTGAAAGGGTGGGAGAATTTCACACCGGTGTCCCAGGCTCAGGCGGTGCAATCATGGACGGAGACAAGCGAGTGAAGGAAGGAAATGAACACCCTTATCATTCTCGTCATGCATTCCATTTGGAAGGAGCGGAACCGGCGGGTGTTCGACAAGGTATGTAGCAGGGACCAAAAACGGGCCCACGGCACAATTTGGGACGAGTGGAGAGTGGCAATTAGCACGGCAGAGGAGGCAGGTGAACGCTATTGTGTAAGGTGGAGGTCTGTGAGTAGTAAGGTGGAGTGTCTTGCCTGGGTTCATATGGGCGGGGGAACGCTATTTGTAATGTAACAATTCTATTATTCTCTCTTAATTGAACGACGCGCGTGCAGGGCTCTTGCACGTTCCGGAAAAAATCTATAATTTTAAGATGAAATGGAATTCAGGTAAATTTATGCACTTTGATTACTACTAAACATTCTTCATGGCATTTTTTTCTGATCAGCTTGGTATGCTACAGAGGCGATCCTTCCCATGCACTGGTTGAAACAAATTGCTGCACTAGTCATCTAGTTCTTTACTCTCCATTTCACCAGATACTTCATAGTAGCTAAGGTGTTGATTAGAAGAAGATCCGAGTGATTTCCTTCGCGGATCCAAAGGTGTTCACAAGGCAGGCATACTTTGAAGGTAAATTTCAAATATAGATGATTACTAGCACTAACCATAAACCTTTCCTTCTTTGCATACATAAATGTTTTCGTGTAAGTAAGAATCGAGCAATTATGATATGGTGAGTAGAACATGCAAACTGCTCTGGTTCAGTTGTTCGCGCGGTCCCGTCGTGCGGAAAACGCAGAGGAACGGTCAGCGATGGTGGAAAAGAACGACGAGTGACCACGGTCAAGTGCCTACGTGCGACGGAATGGCTCCCATAGGAGGATTGACTGTGGTTGACGGAGTGGCAGTGGTTGGGGGAGGAGCAGATGGACGGGATGGGAGCGGGCGGTGGAGTGGAGATGTCCGACGGGGCTCTAGCATGTCTGACGGGGCTCTAGATGGACGGTGGATCAGGATGAGAGCTCATGCATTGCTACAGACTACAGAGACGAGTCTGGAAGCCTGCAGTCCGATTCAATATTGAGCTTTGACCAAGCCGAGTTCAAACTTAGTTTTCTGAGGTTTGACGAGTCAGGAAGGTCGACTTGGTTTGTTTCCACCCCTAGCAACAGTGTTAAGCTAGATACACATCATTGGGCTGTCTTCTTTTACACGGAGGCAGTGTGATGGATGCTACATTTTTTCCAATACCTCACAATCCAATTACCATTTACCACACGTGGATAATATATCATTGAACCCATATACCATAGAAGAAGAACAAAGAAGAATGTAGATCATATTGTGGTGGCCAGCATGCAAATTGTTTCATGCATTGCAAATGCAAGAGATGATGTATCTTGGGGAATATATAGAGTTGGGAATGTAATGACCATGTGCTATAGCTAAAAATTATGTATCCTGCTCCTGCACATGAATGTCCTGACACGGAGATAGCTCTCAACAACCACCTTTAGCCAATAATGATAAAATCAGTTTCTTTATGAGCACTGGGATACCCTTATATAAAGAAAAGACTAGATGCAATACCCACCTAGAGTGCTTCTTTACAACCACACAATAACCATGGTTAGGGCAACTCCAACGTTGATCACCAAAACGGACACACCAAATGTCGGCAAACATGGCTAGACATGTCCACAGACAGTGATAGGAGGGTCGCCATCCAATTGAAGTCACCAAATATTCGGCCAAATTCAAATCGGTATTTAATAAAAGTGGATGCAATTCATGGAAGCCGGATGATATTTTTAAAATTTTGATATATTACAACCAGAAGGACGAAAATTAACAAAGTTTCAACTAAACAGTAAAAGAATTAAATTACGTGAGATACCGGACAATGACCTCATATGCATGGCTTTCGAGACCTCCGACACCTCCATCTTCGTCCGCGCCGCCACTGCCGTCCGAGCCGTCGTCCTCCTTCTAGTGGCGGGACTGCTGCCAATCATCACGATAACCCTCGCTAGCCATTGTTGCTCGCTCGTGGCATAGCCGCTCGACCTCCTTTGCCTCAGCAGAGCCTTGGCTGCCTCGTCTTGCCAGCGACAATCGGCCACAGTCGCAGAATACGACCCACGCCGCTAGCCTTTAAGTTAGGCAAGAGCTCAGACTCGAATAACCCACTTTGAGGAGCCAGTCACCGATCTAGCTCCGGTGGCGAGCGATGGTGTGCGCAGTGGCCCTGGACCGGTCAATGGCCTAGGCCACCGCAAGCACGGGTCCGATAGGAACTAGGACAGTGCGACTTTGGACCTTGCAAACAACACCCACTGTTCTTTCTTGCACCGCTCCTAGCACACCACGTCATACACCACCATGGAGGACATTGTCACTGTGGAAAACGAGCCGCCGCCACCGAGATAGTAGGTCAGGCGGCTGCATGCATTCGCAACCACTGGGGAGAGTGCTTCCTCCTTCATGACAACCGGGTGCCACTGCACTCGGAGTGCCGATAGGGCAGGGATCGCGACATCACCTCTTTGCCTCAACGGAGATAGCTACCTGGCGGGGATGACGGCTCCTCCTTGACGGACAACGGGAATGGCGCATCCAATTTGAACGCCGCAATTAGGCCAGAGTGGTAGCGAGGGTGGCGAGACCATGGTAAGAGCGTGATTGCTCGTGTAACAGCTAGAGCTACCGCGCGTACTCCTTGTCCATCCTTGTGGACTCGGTGAGGACAGGCGGCTGCTGCTGCTCCTCATCGTATGAGGAGAACACCTCCATCTTGATCGTGGGAGCCGTCGGCGCCGACAGTCCCATAGGACGTGGGCTCACGCCACATACAGAGGGCGCATGATTCGGAGCTCACGCCACATACAGAGGGCGCATGGAGAACAAGTCTACCCACATACAGAGGGCGCACGGAGAACAAGTCGGTGCAGTCGACTTGCTCCGCAGTAGCGGCCGGTTGTGGAGGTATCCGGAGGAGAGGAGAGGAAATGAGCATCAATGGTATGGGTAGATCATTCCACCCACCGAACGACTTAAATAGCCGGGCCAGGCGGACCGGCACTACTTCAATGCGAGCGCAAATGACCGAAGTAAACTTCTCGGTCACCGCGATCGGTGTGAATGTCAGCGCGGTCAGTCCTCCTATCACGCCTATCTGACTGGCATTAATGATGATAGGAGGTTGTCCGGTTATGTGTGCTCTGAGCTGCATAATTAAATGTGGACGAATGATTCAAAAGGGGATGTGTCAGTGAAGGGTTTTAGGCGGGTCCAAGCTTTTAGATGCATATGTGGTGGATTTCCCAACACCCCCCAAACCAACCCCTAATTTGGTTCTGGTATGTCAATTTTCGGACATTTGGACCAGTCCATACAATTTTGGTGACTGCCATTGGATGGCCAAAAATGCGTGGACCGTCTGGTCCGGATATTTAGGGGCGATTTGGTGATCCGCATTGGAGTTGCCCTTGGCCATCTCGAGACTGATATCAACAATAGAGGATGTTTCCTAAGATGAAACGTGAAATGCAATTATACAAATATGGAAAAAAGAATACGATACACAAGACCAGAACACTTTGGTCGTGATACCAATATATTACGAAGCCATTGTTCATCAAGATCAGTGCTTGAAGCCTTGCAAAGTTGGATAAAAACGATGCACTGAAAGCTGTAGCAAAAACCCGGGCACCATCCTTGTTGGGTTTCACCCATTACGGACCATATGAAAAAAAAGGAAACCCTTCCGATCAGAAGTCTGATCCTAGAAAATTGTCAGACTAGAGCCCGGCCGTCAGATGAGAGCCATGCATCCAACGACTTCTGTTTGGGCTATATAAACCCACGTTCCATCTCCCCTTCAAGCCCATAACCCTAACCACCTCGCTGCCCTTGCCCCGACGCCGATCCAACGAGACCCAAGGTGAGCAGCATGTTGCTGCCCTTGCCCCTGCCGCTTATCCATCGATGCCGCCGTTCCGACGAGGCCCACGATGAGCAGGCCTCTAGGAAGCAGCGCGTACGCAGCCTCCGTCATCTAGTGATCTCGTTTCTCCTCGCCCCATCCCGGAGCATCACGCACCTCACTTGCCACCAGCGATGGTGATGATGATGTTGACGGGGAGCGGGGACCGCCAGCAGCCCCGCTACGACGAGATCGACACCTTTATTCCTTGGCGACCTGAAGATGTCCCTTTGCATGTGACATCGTTCTGATGCTTCCTGCCGTCGAGGACGACGCCACCGATTTCTCAACACATCTGCCTGTGCATCCGAGAGTTGGAATGCCGTGCTTCAATATCACAGATGCAATGCTTCGGAGTGTGTATATCCAAGCCTCTATTTCTGGGAGCTCTTTCGCTCCAAGATTCATCCACTTGGATGAAAAAGACTTTTGGGTAAATCGCTATGGGGCACGTGTATTATTTTGGTACCTGGTTGTGTACAAATGAGTTGTGGATTCAGGTTTTCGTTTGAAATTTTTTGAACGTGCGTGCAGCTTGGTTTGGTTCGTTTAGTATTTTCTCTGGTGCCGTTCTTCGTATTTGTGATTGGTCGCTGTCTCTTGGCCCTTCTTCGCTGTTGTGATAGGTCGCTGTCGGTCTCTGGTGCTGTTGGCCGAAGTCGCTTTCTTGTTTCCTATTCGTCATTGGGTTCTGTATTGGTTCCTGTCGCTGCCGCTGTTGGTTCGGTCATTGTGTTCTTCTGATAGGGCGGTACCGCTTCGGTGCGTTGGTTCTGGTGTCTCGATTCTCTCCCCATGCCCGGTCTTCTCTAGAAAGCCCGGGCAAAATCTGAGCACAACGCCACCGCCCTATAAGCCTGTATAAGAAGAGGCTCTCCTCCTTCCGCTGACAAGGCAGTGTACGCCGGCCACGGCAAGTATATACACACCTTGAGCGGCCCGGTGCCATGGCTCCACTAACCTCGAAGCTCTGCCGTTGATCGTGTTGCCATCGCCAGCCGGAGGACGCCTCCTGCGCCGGTACCGTCCCGAGATTCGCCCCAGGCACCGCCGCCAGCGCCTCACGGTCGTTGTTCATGAACCGCACGGTACGGTGCTCCTGCCCGCGCGTCAACTGGTCTTGCTCAGGCAGGACCACGAATACCACGTACCGCGCGCTTGCCGGCGAAGATGATGTTGAGGAATCCCGCGAAGCCCGCCGGGGGAGGCCAGCTTACGGAAGTCCCTGAGCTTGGCGCGGATGGAGGCTTCTGCTAGCTTCTTGGTCTTCTTCTAAGGCGCGGGCACGGGCGGCCCACCGTGAACGCCTGCAAGGTGGTGCCGATGGGGCGGAGGCGGCTGTGGTTGAACGGCAACCCGTCGTAGCTGGAGCACTCGAACGAGCTGGACGTAGTGGCGTGCGGCCCGGATCCGTGGACGCCGGCGCATGCGTCCGGTAGATCCTGGCGAGAGACGGCCTGTAGATGTAGCTATACTGTGGTGCAGGGCCTCCTACTGCTGCGGTGGCGGCCCACAGCACGCCTAGGAGATGCTCCTCGCCAGCGGCCAGATCACCGATGGAGCAGTGTCCTGATCTCTTCGGTGATTCCCCGAGGCGGTGGCGGCGACCACTATTGCGGACGGGGGACACAGGCTTCGGGCCAGACAATGTATGTGTACATCGCCGATGCCAGTCTTCATGCGCTGTCGGGCCGGCAACTCTGTATTTGTGATCGGTGGTGCTCAGCGCGTGCGGGGGCGGACTGCTCCGGCCAGTCGGGATTGCTGTTTCGCCGGCGCATGTCGCTGCACCTTGTGCCCTGCGTTACACCTTTGCAGTTGTCGCCAGCAGCACAGCTCTTTTCACTGCAGGTAGTTTATGTTTCTGGTTTCCTCACAGTTTTGGCGAACGGAGAGGTCTGGCTGCTTGGCTTTGTTGATCACTTCTTCTTACGCCAGATATTCAGCGTGCTAGCTTAAAAAAAAAGATCTTCAGCGTGATGATGCTGCATAAATTGTGGAAAGTGTAGCGGTTATCTTCTAAGCTCTGTGTAATTTGTTGGTTTATCCATTTTTCTTTTTCCTGGTATATAATAATTTTTGATATCGAACTTCAATCTCTCAGGCTTGGGACTCATTTATATTCAATGTTGAATGTCCGTCGACTGTGATGATTTTTATAGATGGTTCCATCTAGCTTTACATAGAGGTCTGAGGTACTGTCATAACCTTGTCGTATGTATTGTTATTTGCTTGCATGGTCAGTTGGGAGTACGATGTTCTCTTCAGAAAATAATTTTACTCTTATCATGCACAACCCCTTTTCAAACCTTTTTTCTCCAAATAGAAGCATAGTCGTCTATAAACTATAATAAAAAACATAAAGATTTTTTTAGGAAAAAATATCTTGAATAATATATTTTCCCTTACAATATTTAAAATTCTCAAAAATGCTCACCCGTGATTGTTTACACCATACATGCGATTGTTTGGTCCGGAATCAGTAGCCGCATGCAGCGGTGGGACATGGTTGTCGGGACGATGCCGTTTTCTTTTTTTAGAGGGGGGCTCAGGCGGATGCAACTTTTTTTTAGAGGGGGGCTATCATCGGGCTGATGTGGTTGTGTGCATGGGATTGGCAGGCGATGTGACTACGTGTGCATGGATTTTACATGAAATGGCCACCTGTTGCCTGCATGGTTGCTTGGTTGGACATCTTTCTCTTGATTCCTAATTCTTATTTCCCGTGTGTTTCGTGTAGGTGTACGATTAGGAGGTGTGATCGTCCAGGTTCTGTGAGAATGGTAATGGGGTATTCAGCTACCCGTTGGCAACAACCCCACGTACATACCTTGAGCACACCTTGCACAAGCTCAGCACAAACGCCATGACCTGCCTACGGTCTCCTTTCCACAAGTGCAATGTGTTAGCTTTAGTGCTACCAAAGAGACTACATGACTTCATGCAGCTGGAGTGCATTGCTGCTCATCATGCACAAGCTAAGCTACATATGTTATTGTTTCCTCGAGACCCTTTGTTGTTTCATGTAAATGAAACAACTCTTATTAATGTTTGTAAGTCAGATAATAAAGAACTTACAAAAAAGTTTAGTTGTTGTTTTGTAAAATAATAGCACTGTATACTGTTTACTGCGTAGAGTGAGCTGTATATGGTTTCAATAAATAGTTTTCCTTAAAGATATGTCAATGTTAACCGTGCTGTTTGTATGCATTTGCATGGCCATAATAAATTTAGTTATGTGTCATCTTCGGCCTTTTTATGTATTGTTCTGGATCTCTTTAATTAACAACAGATGATTATTCATTAATCTACTGCTTAGACAGTAGCTGACATATACAGTCGTGATTAATCGACTAGCGCGGTGTGTCGCCACGCGGGTTTATCTAGTAAAGTTCTCTAGTGCATGATTGTTTCGTTCTTTTTACCACAGCATGGCAAAGCTTCTATACTACTTGGTTCCTGCTTCAACATTTATCAAACTATTTTCTCATGTCTCACCAACAAATCAAATGCCTCAATATTACATTTGACAAGCTTCAACCATCATAAAATTAGCTGGCTATAGCGTCGCTATAGCCCGCTATAGCCTTTTCAGCAGGGTGCCGCTAAATAGTCGCCTTTACAAATAGCCCGCTATGGCTTCGCTATAGCTGATTGTAGGCCCGCCGCTATTTTTCATAGCCCGCTATTTAAAACATTGATCAGAATACAATGACACGTGCTTCAGAGCAGAAGTTATGATGCATGGTTTTTAGTACCGGAAGCAAGTTCATCATATGACGGAAACACGTACGTGATTATATGGACCTGGAGTGAATATTCAAAGGAATTCTGTGAATATTCTGGAAGCTTATTTCTTTTGAATTGAAGCAAATTTGATTCATCATGCTTCAGATTGAGGCAAACTTCAATTGTGTCGGAAGCACCGTCGACAAATGCCGGAAACAGAAAATATGTTCCTCACGTTAGAAAATCATCGTGCTTTCTAATTAATTAATTTCCTTACATGATGTAACAATTAGTTTCCATGAAATCAGGATCTAAGAGTGATCATTGGCAGCAATTCCACGCATGCATGTTGATTGGTTTGTAATTTAGAAACTCCCACGCCATGCAGGGTGGACAGCATGCAACCGCGCTCCATCTAGCACTAATCTAGAATTGCATCTAACGGCCTAGAACTGGTCTGATAGGAAGCAAAAATCAGTAGTCTGATGCCTAGTGGTAAAAATCACACAAACACACATGAATTTAAATGCTAAATAATGAGAGAGTTCATGGAAGTTACTCTGCCAACTGAAGTTACTTGAATGGTTATCTGTCGACAATTTTACTTATATATCCAACAAAAAGATGACAGGGATCCACTAAAAGATAAAGCTTCGGTCTTGGTCCAAGACAAAAGGTGGTCACCTCGGCTGTTTCATGTGCAGGAACGTGAATATTGGCCTATTTCGCCTCAGAATTAGATACCCAGCGGACAGGTGCTCTGGCGCCGGAGGATTGCATGGGTCTCTTCAGGCAAGATGTTATTTTCATGCTGGTAGGAGTTAAATCATTGTGTTGATGCTTTTGAATCTGAAACTTCGACAATGTTCGATGGTGTTCGGCCGTCAGTTCAGCATACTCATCTTCAGCTGGTTGTTTAGTCAGTTTGTATAGTTTTCATTCAGTGTGTACAATCGTGCTCCAAGAATAGAGCTCGTCTAGGCCACACTATAAAAGTAATTAAGTATATGTTGGGGGAATATGGTCAGTTTTTCTCGAAAGAAACTTTGCCGTATGTTAGAAGGGAGAGAGAGGATTGGTGAAATAGTTGTTGTATTGCTTGAGCCTCGTGGGCATATAAATAGGAGCACAAAGACCAACTTGGAGTACAAGACAAGGCAGGACCAAATCCTAGTATATCCTATACTTCCTAATAATCCTTATACTCAACATCTCCCCGCAGTCACAACAGTAGCGACGCAGATGGTGAGACTGGAGAAGAATCCGAAGGCAAGCCCATGGACACACCCCCCAAAGTCGTAACGGTCGATGCATCGCGGAGTCGTGGCTGGAGTGAAAACCGACGAGGTTGCTCAAGCAGGCGGTAGCCCTTTGTGCCGTTTGTCGATATAGCCGAGAGCGTGGGTGGTGAAGCCGTGGTCGAGGTAGTCGTGCAAAGAATGCCGTGGTCGATGTCGAGTCCGGGTGGCCGGTGTCGAGGAAGTCGCCGTGGAGCAGCGGGCGTAAGGGGGCGCCGAGTTAGCATGGGCGCAGTGGTGTCTAAGTAGTGGTGCGCCGGAAAGAAGATGTTGTTGACGACGCGTCACGGCGGATTTGCCAAGCCCGGGACACATCATGGACGAAGGCACACACCGGTGTTGCCAGCACCGCGCATGCGTAGACGGACGAAGACGAAGTTGACGAAGCGTCAACCAGGGTTGCCAGGCCCGGGGACACGTCGTGGATGAAGGCACGCATCGGTGTTGCCAGCACGGGGCATGCGTAGACGAGGGACCTGCACGAGCTGTACGCCATGTCGGAGAAGTCGGAGGGGCCAGCAGAGAAGAACTCGACGACGATTGCGGCGTCCATTGGCGTGGGGCCGATGTCACCAAAGGTGGTCGGAGTAGACGAAGTGGTTGGGGTAGATGACAGCGACGCTGGCGACGGGCTGGTGCTGGACGAAGATGAAGGAGGTGGACGGGCGGCGGCGGCTACGTGGGTAGCGGCGCAGCGGCCAAAGGAGAAAGGCGGCGTCGGCCCAACGGCGGCAGCGGCGGCTGGGTTAGGAGCGCGGCAGCGATGCTCGAAGTAGGCGAAGAGCCCTGACAGCGTGATGAAGACCGGCACGGACGGTGGCGTTCCCGTGCCAAGGGAGACGGCGCGACGCATACCACGGGAAATCGACGCGCGGGGACGGCGAAGTTGACCACAGCCGCAGCGCTAGGTCCCGAAGGGGCGACGCAGCGGCGGCAGGCGGGTCAGGATGACGGTGGGAAGACCTCGGGGTGGCGGCGGGGACCGCGGGCCGCGAAGCTGCGGCCCGAAGGGGCAACGCAACGACGGTTCGCGAGTCGGTGCAGCCGCGGGGACGGCCTCGGGGCGGCGGCGGGACCGCGTATCGCAACACTATGGCGCGAAGGGGCGACGCAGCGGCGACGCGCGAGTCGATGCAGCCGTGAGGAGAATCACGGGGCGGCCATGTTGCGGTCCAACAGGGCGACATAGCGGCAGCCCGTTGCTCGATCGGTGGAGGGGCGCGCTGAACTCGGGACGGTCTTCACGGGGCCTGCGAAGGCGCGCGCAACCAAGGGGCCAGGTCGGTCGCCCGGCGTAGATGAGCGGTTCGCGGCGGCGGGCGGGTGATCAATCCGATCACGCGCGAGGTCGGCGACGCTGCCCGGTGAAGGCGGAGTGGGGGCGGAGTCCGAGATGAAGCCGGCGACAATGGACGGCGTGGGACAACGTGCGAACGAGCGCGTCAGCACCGGCACCCGGGCCACCAAAGCAGCGCCGGCGCCCAGGCAGTGAGGCCCGAGCGACCAACGGAGCAACGATGCCCGAGCTCGAGGCAGCCGACGGGCCTGACGCAGCCGGCCCAACGCAGCAGGGACAAGGCCGGCGAGGCAACCCGCAGGGCCGCCGTGCAGAGGCGGGTGGCATGGATCGATTGGCGGGACGACGCGCGAGCGGCGGCTATGATTGGCCGCCGCATGGCGCGAGGTCGCCGGGTGGAGGCGATGCAGGTGTCCCGGTCGGAGAGGACGGAGACGGTCGGCGTAGGTCGACGAGCGGGCCGACGCGCAGACGACGGCCGTGAGGGGTCGCTTGTTGCGCGAGGCCGTCGGGTCGGTGAAGGAGCCGGCTGGTCGCGACGGTGTCGGAGTAGAGGCGCACGGGGGTCGACGGCGGCGGCGGACGACACAAACCGATCAACCATAGATCAAAAAACCAAAAAGAAAACGCCGATCAAGACAACTGGCGAGAGAGAGAGAAAAACCCGGATCAAAGGTCGGGAAAAAAAACTCTCTAGGGCAGCCGGCCAACACGGCCGGCGGACGAACCCTAGGTACGGGCGGCGCGGCCCCCGACGGCGGTCATGTAGGCCGACCGTTTCGGTGGCGGCGCGCGGGTGCGGAAGCGGCGGCGGCTAGGGTTTGGATCGTGATGAGGCTGATACCATGTTAGAAGGGAGAGAGAGGATTGGTGAAATAGTTGTTGTATTGCTTGAGCCTTGTAGGCATATAAATAGGAGCTCAAAGACCAACTTAAAGTACCAAACAAGGCAGGATCAAATCCTAGTCTATACTATACTTCCTAATAATCCTTATACTCAACACCGTAATCACAATACGGTTACAAATTTGTTACTGTACTTGTTAGCGTCATTTGCTAGGGAGGGAGATCCACTGGACTAATGTGTTGTTGCATGGGTCTTCAGCATTTGTGGCAGATTTAATCGCTCCTGATTGTTATCCTATTTTTGAGTAATAAAGTTCTCATGTTTGATCGCCAATTTTTACTTTTATTTTTGTATCTTCGCGAGTACTATCGCATCACTAAGAACCTGCTCACAACCTTTTGTTCTATCAAGCCACCTAGTCGAGCATGTCAACAACAACAATACTAATACCAGAAGTTAAACTTAGTTTCAGAGTCTCTGTCTGTAAAAGCACCCTCGCAGTCTAGGTTCAACTGCCATGATCCACACACACAACGTTTGGCTTTCTTTTCTGTACTCATGAGCATGTTGGCTGTAGCTACACATTTCCCAATACCTCACATTCCATTTAGTGTTCACCTCGGGTGGGGAGAACATATATTGAATCCATGTGCCGCCATGGGAGATGAACAAATGTGAGTATAGATCATGTCATGGTGTCTGGGATGAAGATCATCGCATGCATGGCAAACATGATGTGCCCTGGGAGATACATATAGAGAGATCGTTGGGCATGTAATGTGATCACCATGTGTAGGTCTAGCTAAGAATGTCCTTGATTATACTTCACATGCTTGCGGAGCTCTCAACCACCTCAATTGATTTGCTTAATTACGCGCATTGGGATGCGCTCAGAAAAAGAGAAAAGAACACGGAAGCGGCACATGCTGAGCATGCTTCCTTAGAGCCATGCTCCAAGCACGGTTAGTTATCTCAAAACTGATAAATAAGGTCAATCCGGTTCTGCCAAGCGATAAGCTGTACCACTCTTTCCTTCTACAGAGTGAGGAGTTTTCAAGCAAGAGTTCTCCCAAGTTATGAACAGAGGATGCTTCCAAAGAGTATCTACAACCCTTGGAGCTAAACCTCCATCTCTGCAATGAACATTTTAATTATTTTAACTCCATCAATAGCACCACTGTAGTAATAGTTAAGTAAATGAATTTAAGCGGTTTTTAGTTAAGGTTGAACTCATCTAATTCACCCTTGTTCAGTAAAACAAAAAGCTAGTTTAAGACGAAAAGGGAATCATATAACGTAATGAGCATTGATTAATACTAGTAAACAAATTGTTATCCTAATAAAAGATGAAATCATTGTTTATTCTCACAATTAAAAAGATGATCAATGACTTGATTAATAAAGATGTACAATGATCCACCTAGAAAGGCAAGGATGGCACACCATGTATCTGGAATTTACTTATGGATGGTGACACGTTCCAACAATGATCATATATATTTGTTTGCTTGTTGACAAGGAAATTAAAGCTAATCCATATTCATGAAATATATTCAAACATGGTTCATGAAAGTAGTCTTCTCCAAGGAATAAAGAGTCTTGTTGGACGTTCTACATTTATGCACTGCGATTCTGCATTCATCTTGTATATTTTTTGCTCGGTAAAAAGGAGGAATATACCTTCTATTTCGATCACATGAGTACAACTTCCAAACTGTCCCGCAAATTTCAGAATACTTGAAGACATGATACCCTGGAATCATGAAATGAAGCTTCAGCAGAATTTGTAGGCTGCAGTCAACTGACAAGTTAGCTAGGCTATGTCTGAGTGGCGGCATCGAATGGATTGGCTGTAGCTGAGGCAGCGGCAGTAGCCGGCTTTGTGGCAGCAGTCGACGAAGGAGCAGATGAAGATGGTGGGGGCGGGGCGTAGAGTGGCGATGGCTGGCCATGTCTCTTGCTTCTGGTGCAGCACCTGCGGTGGTCGGGATCAGGACGGTAGCTCGTGTGCTGGCGCATGATGGAGAGATGAGCTGAGCACCGGTTGGAGTTGTTGGGCTTGCGAGTGTCCCGAGCAGACATTAAGCTTTGACCAAGCAGAGTCCAAGCCCTGTTTGGGGAGCTTTGATGAAGGTGGCCAAGCCGAGCCTTGAGCTGGCTTGACTCAGCTTGTTTTCAGCCCAAGCGACTACCATTAGCTAGGCAACCAGCGTTTAGCTTTGTACTTTTAGATGATTAACTATCGGTTGTTGATGCATTTTCCCCAATGCCTCGCAATCCGATTACCATTCACCTCCACGTGGGTAACTAATTCTGAATATATACGTCACGGGAGAAGAACAAAGCAGAATGTAGATCATACATTCATACTGTGGTGGACTGTGGTTAGGGTGATACTTGTTGCATATATTGCAAGACATGATGTATCTCAGGATATATAGAGGGAGATGGCTGGGCATGTAATGGCCATGCTCCCATATAGCTAAGTAATATGTAGCCGGGGGATATATATAGAAAGAGCTAGGCATGTAATGGCCATGTGCAGTTCTAGCTAAAAATATATGTAGCCTGCGGGTACAAGTCAGAATGTCCAGGATTATAGAGCTCTTAAACACCTCAAGTCAATGCTAAATTGGTTCGCTTGCGAGCATTGGGATGCCCTACAAGAAAGACGCAACACAAACCTAGGGTGCTTCCTTAGAACTGCAGGACAAGCGGGGTTCGCCATCTCAGAACTGACATTAACAATAGACGATGCTTTCTTAGAGCATCCACAACCCTTGGGAGCTAAACCGCTATCTCTCCCCTCAGAATACTCCCACCATTCTAAAATAACTGAAGTTCTAGGATTTTTCGAAGTCATTTTTTTTGACTAAGTGTATAGAAAAATCAGCAAACACCTATGATAAATATATATGATATGAAATTTCATTTAATAATGAATCTAATGAAGTAAATTTGGTTCTGTAGATGTTTATATGTTTTTAAATAGTGTGGGTCATATTTAGTGAAGTTTGACTGAGAACAATCCTAGAACTTCAGTTATTTTGAATGGAGGAAGTATAAAATAACTTCTCATATCTCTACAACACCCTTTTAACCTTATTTTACCCCAGTGATAGAACCATCGTAGTAATAATCGAGAAAATGAATTTAAGTGCTTTTTAGCTAAGATGGAATTCATAGAATATATGCATATTGAGAGAAAGAAAGCTATTTTAAGATGGAACAGAAGTCAGATAAGCTTTGATTAGTGCTAATAAGCATATAGTTACACAGTTCCGAGTAACCTCTAATGATACAATTGGCTCGCTAGCTAAGAGCAACCAAACACTTGGAGCTAAAAAATTTATCTATGTTACCCTTGTTTAATATTTTGTTACTCCATAGCTAATGTCATACTAGTATAATTAAGTAGATCAAATATCGCGAATCCAGGCGCGAGGAAGAAGGCCATCACGAACCGAGCAGGCTTTGCGGTGGCGCTTCAGCACCATGGCATGAATCAGCGGGGCTATCACCATGACTCATTAGCAAACAATTCAGTGATCGCTCCAAAAACGGCAAGAACGGTTGTCGCCCAGGGTCCAGGATGTCGAGGCTTGGAAGATAAAGTGGATGTCAAGTTCAAAAAGGATATGTAGGTGCTGCCAAGGATGCGCCGGGTCGGTCCTCTGAAGCCACATCTAGCGAGCATGGAGGGACATGCCCATCCGCGCTGCAAGTTCTGAATGCCAAGGCCGCCGAGGGTGATCGGCCTGCATACCTTGCCGGCTTGCCCCTGCCAACAAGGCAGTGGCTGCCGCTCGCATCCTTTCTCCCATACTACAGGAAGTTGCGGCTGAGTCGCTTCATTAGCATCAGGATGTGGGGGGTGGGGGTTTGAGTTTGATAGCCATGGCGATGAGGATATGGACCGGCATAGTGCAGAGCCCGTGGTGAGCGAGCGCCAATCGTGAAAGGAGTCTTCAAGTTGTACGAACAACACCTTAAGTGGATACAGTTTTCCCAATGCCTTTGAATCCAATTATGATTACTCCGTGTGGGTAATAGATCTTGAATCCGTATGCCATATGGGAAGAACAACGGAGGATGCATCTCATACCGTGGTTGCTAATATCACCATCATAGTAATATTTCAGTAAATGAATTTAGGTGCTCTTTTGAGTTTAAGATGAAATGTAACTCGGATATATTAAGGGCTTCTTTGATTCAAAGGATTCTCAAAGGAATTTTGGAGGATTCTAATCCTTAGGAATTTTTTCTATCTTGGTTGTTTGATTCGTAGGATTGTAAACCATAGGAATTTTTTCATAGGATTCATTTGCACTAGATTTCATAGGAAAATTCCATCCACTCAAACCTCTTTGAAAGAATCCTAAGTTTTTTCTATGCACAATCAAACACTCGTACAATCCTGTAGGATTCAAGACGACATTCCACTCTAATCCCATGTTTTTCCTATTCCCGCGTTTTGGAAATTCTACGAATCAAAGAGGCCCTAAGCTTGTTGAACGATACTAGTGAATATATGGTTATCCTAGTCAAAGATCAAGTCATTGCTTCTTCTCGTAATACTCCCTCATTTTCGGTTTATAGGGCTCAATTCAAAAGTCTCATCAACCAAGATAGATGGTGAGTGATGGAATACTCTTTATAGTTACAAAAGCACCTAAGAGAGAGGATACGTGTGCTTAAATCCGGATTTGACTAACCGCTGAAGTGACTAAAATAAGGAAACCGATTTAGAGCAACCGACTGATAACACCGAACCTTATCTCTTTCCCCGACCATATCTCTTTCCATCCACCTACCGTCTTGTTTCTTCCCCAATTCCCTGCCCACGGCTCTCCCAAATTACTTCAAGGTTGACCGGTGGAGAATCTGCTGCTGCAACGGCTGACAAGATGCTTCCACGGCAACGGGAAAAGACGACCACGGTTCTAATCCCCATGGCCACGAGTGGTATACAAGCCAAGGCTGCTATTGTGAGCTCGGTCTCCATGTGGATCCATTCCCCATGGCCACCGTCAGGTGTACAAGCCAAGGATTCTATCAAGGTTGCCTGATGCTGCAAGGCCTACTGCCGCAAGCGGACCACCAGATAGTCGCACTTCCGCAGAGCAACCACCGGTGGCGTTGCTACAAGCGTAGTTGCCAACCTCCATCTCCTCGCATGCAGGGAGCCGGCCACCGGTGTGCTACGAGGGCCGATCTTTCCTGCAAGGTCTTCGGTGCGGTGCTCGCGCGTGAGGCGAATCAAGGGTGCCGAAGGCCGAGGAGCCCGGCGCTCGCCACGGCTGCCGAACCGCTCCAGACTGCAGGGCGCCACGTCAACCGTTTCATGCCGCTGACGAGCGCGGGGCCAACTATGCAAAGGTGCCTAGCTAGCTCGCGAGCCGTGCTGCAAGGCCTCTTCGGCGCTTCAAGGGTCACTGGTACTGCAGGGCACACTGGCTGTGCAACCGGTGCTGCAGCCGGCATTGTGATGGAACAACCGATGGAAGCATGCCACGGGTGCTGCGGTGGAGCTTTTCATGCTTGGCCGCCGGCGCTGTGATGGACCATCGCGTGCAGATGCTGGTGCTGCAATGGAGCATCATGTTTGGCAATCATCGGCGACGATGACAACGATAAGGCGGCCGATGGCGCTGCTACTCCCATGATGTTGCGCGGCCGCCCGTGCTGCAATGGAGCATCGCGTCCGGCTATCATCGGTGACGGTGACCACGACGGCACGGCCGATGGCGCTGCAACTCCGATGATGTTGCGCGGCCGTTGGTGCTGTGATGGAGGACCGCCTTTGGCCATCGTCGGTGTTGGAGACCATGACGGGGCAGCCGATGACGCTGCAACTCTGGTGATGTTGCATGGCCGGCGGTGCTGCAATGTAGCATCGCGTTCGGCCATCGTCGGTGATGGTGATGACGACGGCACCGCCGATGGCTGCAGCTCTGATGATATTGCGCGCCCGCCGGGGAGCATTGCGGGCTCTCGGCATGGCGAGCTTGACTGTGTTTTGCTACGAGCTGGCCGGGGACGGCCTCTCGCCGGAGTCACGTGGATGCTGCATTGTAGTATGCTCCGTAAGAGTTGGAGATGGAGCACTTGAGCGACCAAGTAGGCAGCGGCTGGGCGCCGCCGGAAGTGCGTCCGAGGAGGGCGGTCGCTGTGCTAAGATCTGCACCACCACCCCCTCGCACATCCGTGTGTTGCGTGATGTGGCAGAACAAAGCAAAGACAAAATCCTACTCTCTGTTCACCAGATCAGATGGCCACACCATGCGTCCTAATTAGAGCAATCAAAGGGATGCCCACCCGACTGATTTCTAGGGGAAAGCAGTCGGATGACGCCTAGAGGCTCCCTAAAATAATCGAGTATTGCCATTTAATGGTGAAAAATACACAACAAAAGAGGGGTGAAAACGACACGACCCAATAAGTCAGGAACGATGTACACTTATCTTTTTTAAAACAAGATAGATGTAATTTTACTTGATTCTTTTTTACGAGAAAACTTTCGTTCTATTCATTAACTATCAAGGTAGTACAAACATCAGAAGTAAAAAAATACATCCAGGTCCGTTGACCATCTAGCGACAGCTACAACCACTAGAGCGTGCCGAAAGCGCGCCGCTGTCTTGGCCCCTTCCTCATTGGAGACGGGCAAACCTTATTATAGTATACATCGGGAAGTCGTCGTGATAAAGACCTCATAGGACCACCGCACCAGAACAGCAACCGCACTTGAATTAACGGTTTCGTACATCCATACTAGGTTTGTTTTAGTATCAGAATCTACCTTAATTTCAGGAAAATTTCAAATTTCTCAATATTAGACAGAACTTGAGATGTCAAGAGTTGCGATCAAGTCGTACCTTGACCTATTATATGTACAAAAAACTAGCAAATAAATTCTTGGGGCATTTCCAATACATTGTATCTTAGGGCATCTCCAAAGCTGACCCGCAAATGTCTCCAGTATATGTACATTTTTGTGCCCGGACGTGGTCCGCAGACATGATGCCGGAGGAAGTCATTTAAAGCTATTAACAAATTAATACGGTTGGGAGAAGAGAGTAGAGGGGGGCCATTTATGTGATGGGATTTGTGGTGTGATGTCTGGTTGGAAGGAGAAATGAGAGGGGACCATGCATGTGAAGAGAGAGAAAAAAGAGGAGGACAACATGGAGGCTTTTGGTTGGTCAAGTGGATGTCCGGAGTCCGGCAAAAACCCCACGTTTATCTCTAGGATACTAGAATTCGTACGTTCGGACTGCTAAGCAGACATGTACATGTCTCTGTTGAATGGTAAAAATGGTCCGGACATAGTAGAGGTTTGAGGGTCCGTTTTGAAGATTCCGTCATGCATGAGCGTATATTTGTTTAAGTGCTACTCTCTTCTCCTGACTTGTATCTCAGTGCTATAGGGCTCCGTATAAGATAATATGGTTACCGCCTCTACAATATAATGAGCATCCGTTACTTCTCGCAGGGAGCCGGAATTACACCTGGGCAAATTCAGCATAGTCGGATGTGGCTCAGCAGTGCCAAGCCAGAAAGTCTACATCTTCAGTGTGATACCAACTTTTTTTTTGGCGGGTTGGTGATACCAACTATTTCGAGAGGCATCCATGTCGAGCTATGTGGTAGGTGAAAGATATCGTAGCACATAAGCTCCTAATACCTCACAAACCGACACCTTATATCACTGTATACAATATTACAACCGCAACACCTAGGTTTGGAAATGTGAATGGGAAACATTATCTTGCATGCATTGTCATGGAAGAACATGTGTAGGCTTATGTATTGCGGAGAACTTCACTAATAGCCTTCTTTTTCCTCATGGTGGCCAATGCCTTGGCTCATTTACAGATCTAGGTATGGAACCATGTGTGCCATGATTATGCTCTCGTGCTTAATTACGTTACGTTATCCCCCATCTGGACTAACTCCTTTCGTGTATTTGTTGTGTTGGCCAGCTTTATAGCTTGGTGGCCATTCATTATAAGCAAGGCTCCCACTTTAAGACCCGATAATATATATTCTCTCACAAATAATCCAATAAGTTTTTCATTTGACAAAAGGTGACATTTAGAGATGAGTAGAGGTCAAGCACACATGTTAAATATATGAAGTATGATGGATCGGTCAAACATGCATGCATATCATCATCCATGGTCCGTAGGGGAAGGTGAACACGGTCTAACACATCCAAACCAAAGATATAAACATCAATCAATCATTGTCTAATTCGCCTTTCACTCCCTCCTGCGTCAACAAGAAAAATGAAACTGCTTGATACCTCACCAGGAACCAAACGGAGGTTCCAGATTGTAGTCTTGTCATGGGACACTTGCATGAAAATGTTGTGCTGGGAGGGTCCCCCCCTCCCCCCCTCCTCCCAGAAGAAGGACCGACCTCCCTACGAGGCGACTAGGGTTCCCCCTCCTCCCCTCCCGCCGCCGCTGGCCGCCGGCCTAGGCCCCCTCCTTCCCCCGTCCTGATCCGCCTCCCTGGGAGGTGGCCGGGGCGGAGCTCGAGCTCCTCTCCCGCGGGCTCCCTCCTCCCCCGTCTCCCCCCGCCACCGCCAGCGGACGCCCCCGGCGCTGGCCCGGGTGGTGCCGGCGACGGCGGGCCTTCTTGTCCCCGCGCGCGCGTGCTCCCTTTCCGGGGCAGGGAGACGGTGGCGGTGCTTCGGTTTGGCTGCGGTCTGGCGGCCCTGCGGCGGCGGCCGGCGGCAGGTGTGATATCTGCGCCGCTCCTTGGCGGCGGGGCGGCGTGGTGGAGCTGGGTGGCCGGCATCGCGCCCACGGCCCAGATCTGGGCCCGGCGGGCGCCATTTGGGTCCTGTTGGGAATAAGCCATGGCGAGCCCGGGACGCGGTGCACGTGCGTGCACGCAGTGAACGCGTTGGGCTCGGCCCGTGGCAGCCTGGGCCGCGTGCGTACGTGACCAGGTGTGTGTGGGTTGCTTAGACGGACGCGCGGGGTGTGGCCGTGCCGGGTGTTGGAACCAGTTGCGTCCCGTTGGCGTGCGTGCGCGGCGGGCGCAGGAGCTGAGGAGCGCAGGGCGTGGCGCAGTGGGCGTCGGGGCTGGGCGGAACCAGCGGAAGAGCAGCCGGCTCGCGCCTAGTCTCCAGGAGATCGTGTACGTGCACGTGGAGCTCGGCGGGCAGGCGTTGCGTCCAGCTGCATGCATGCATGAGTTTGTTAGATGGATTAGGTCAGCTAGCTTAGTGCGTGTGTGTGCGCCCGTGTATAAGTCTTGACCCCGCGTGTTGTAGTCTGCAGAGCTGAGTACCTGCTCAGGAAAAAGAGAACCCCGTTCGTGCGGCGGGTGGCGTACGTGCGCCGGAATACACTTGTGTCCCTGTGTCCTTCTTCTTCCTCCAGTCCTCTTCTTCCTCGAGTGCAGAGAGAGAGAGAGAGGTAGTGCTCCGGTGAGTGAGGGAGAAGAGGGTGGCAACAACAGGTCCTAGCGGGCCGGCCCCCCGGCGTGGCCTCATTGTCTGTGGCGCGATGAGGAGGAGGTGCGGCTTGGATGTGGGACGGCGGTGCCGACAGCGTGCCGGCAGCAGCGCGAGGGCGGGAGCTTTACGGGCCTACGAGGGCTCGGCCGGGCCTGTGGGCCCACGGGCCTGATGTGCTCCTGCTATTGCGTCCGGATGGCTACCGTCGCTGACGGTGGAGGTGGGGCCCTCCCGCATGCCGAGGGTGTTGTTGCCCTAGTCCCGGCTCTGATTCTTTGCCGTGATGTCCTCACTTGGCGGTGCCGTGCTGAGACGGCATGGGGGCCTCAAGACCGCGTTGGCGCAGGGTGGTGGTTGGTTTGGTGGCAGGCTCCGGAGCGCCCGAGGTGCGGGTTGGGAACGGGGGAACCCCTGTCGGCATGGCCGACTCCAGCGCGGTGGCGCCTGTGGGTGCCACCTGACCTTCTGGGAGGGCGTCGGGGGCTACCCTGCCTCTCACCTCGTCATGTACCGGGGGAATCCCTTGGCAGCAGCGTCGTCATCGTCGCGATCCTTCTTGGAGGTGTTGATAGGTGCCGGCGCTTCGGAGTCTTGGAGCCTAGTGGAAGATCCCGGTGGGCGCAGCGATGGCGAGGCTTCTTCGTTTTTGTTAATCCGCCGTTGTCGGCATTTGTTTCTTTTGCTCTTTCTCTGTCGCTTCTTTTGGGCGTGACTGTGCTGCTTCCGCCCCAGCGCCTATTTCTGTATGGTTCGGTTGGTTGCTTTGTATACAAAGCGGGGAGAAATCCTTTTTCGGCAAAATGTTGTGCTGGTTGCTCTCATAGCAGATAAATGAACGGAGATGCATCCATGACTGTTTCTCAGTTTATCGGACCGGATTCCTTAATTCTCATCTGTGTTCTATTCCCTTCCATCTTAGCGATGCGGTAGCCTCTTTGTGTTTTATTTATGCTTGATCCGAGCAATTTTGGCCGCCGCACAATAACATAGATGGAAACTGAACGAGTTCTTAGTTAATTAATCTCACCATCTTGGTCATAATACGTCCGTGTATTTTTAACCTTATGACATGGCCATGTTACCCTTGTCGATCAAAGGGGTAAGTTCTAATCTTCACAATTGATTTCAATATTTATATACTTTTCTGCGGATGGTGTTCCAAAGGAAAAATTCTATTTTCCTTGTACTTTCTCGATCCCAAAAAGCTTGTCACTCAAATGGGCTCAAATAAATATATCTAGCATTAAATTAATGCTACTACATCCATTTGAGCGACAAAATTTTTAGGACGGATGGAGTATTAAGTATGCCTCTCCGATGCATGTGAACAATGGGCTAGGTCTATGTGGTTAATTTGCCAAACAAACAATAATACCTCTCAATGGAGCTACAGGAAGCTAGAACGTACAGCATCAGTAGGTACAAATGATCTGGACTTCATCCTGAGATCAAGATAGCACGTGAAACTCATAGTGAAATTGTGCAAACGAAGGATGCACCGTGTGTGAAAGACAGCTTTTGTAGCACCAAGACTCCCAATACCTCAGCCTCACAATCCTAAACAACATCACTGTTCCGTCTACACAATAATGATCATCTGTTACTTCTTGCAGGGATCCAGAATTACACCCTGAGCAAATTTAGCTTCGTTGGATGGCTCGGCAGAAATCCTACGTCTTCAAGGTGGTACTAACTAGTTCGTGAATCATCCATGTCGACCTATCCGGCCGGGAAAAGATATCGTAGCACATACATCCCAATAACTCACAAACATACATGTTATATCATTGCATGCAACATTACAACCCCAACACCTAGGTTTGGATATGTGAATGGAAAAACATTTGTGGGCTTATAGATTGTGAAGAACTTCACCAATAGCCTTCTTCTTCCTCGTATGCCTCATTATCTTATTTCTAGAGCTAGGTATGTAACCATGTGTGCCAAGATAATATCTACCTCTTTATTTTCCGAAACTACGCTCACATGCTTACCTTAGCATTTCTCGGTATGCACTAAACTCTCGTCGTGTATTTGTGGTCTTGGCTAGCTTTAGAGCTTTCATGGCTGTTCATTATAAGCAAGGCTCCCACTTTAACACCCGACACGCAAAAACCCTTATTCATCTAGTTTTTTCGTTGCCAAAAGATGAGATTTAGAGATGAATAGGGGTCACAAGCACACATGTTAAAATATATGAAGTATGATGGATCTGTCAAATGTGCATGCATATCATGGTCCATGGTGCGCATGCCAACATTGTCGCGCACATCCTAATCAAAGGTATACACATCAATCAATCATCAATGATTCGCCTTCCATTCCTTCATGCCTCGACAGAAGAATGTAAACTTCTTGATACCAATGGAGTTTCGAGAGATTTTCCTCTTCTTTATGATCAGTTGGTCGATCAATGGTTGGATACCCCACCCAGGATCCACGTGGAGAAATTATATTGAAAATATCTTCATGGGGAACATGTACAAAAATATCGGGCTAGTTGCTCTAGATAGATCAATAAAGATGCATCCATCCCTGACTATTAGTTTGGTCGACTGGCTTCCTCGGTTCTCATTTCAGCTCCGTTCATGTGCAGGCATCTTGGTGATGTGGTAGCCTCTTTGTTTTTTTCTTTATGCTTGATCCGAGCGATTTTGGCATGCGCACAAAAATATAGATGGAAATCGAATGAGTTCTTAATTAATTAATCTCACCATTTTGGTCACACTATGTCTATGTATTTGTCACAATATGAGATGACCATGCTACCCTTCTCAATCAAAGGGGCAAGTTCTAATCTTCACAATTTGTTTGCATAAATATTTGTAAACTTTTCCATGGATGGCGTACCCAAGGAGTTCTTATATTTGCCTTGTAGTAAGCATGACTCTAAGATGCTTGTGAACAATGTTCTTGGTCCATGTGGTTTCTTGGCCAAAAAAACAACAATGCATCTCAATGGGGCTAGGAAGCTAGAACTGTAACAACATCAGCATGTACATTGATCTGAACTTCATCCTGAGCTCAAGATACCAGTTCGGGTGAAACTCATACTGGAAATGTGCAAACTAAGGATGCACTTTGTGCACAAGGCACCTATTGTAGCAGGAAGACTCCCAATGCCTCACAATCCTAACTATGACATCCGATAGAACCACTAAACTATGCATAAATTGGGAATCGAATCGTGCACACATGGATGCCATGCGTGAGCATGGCCCAAGTGTCTAGGCTATATATCAAGAGACTCCACCAGTCAACATTAATTCTTCATGGTATGTGGTGGCGTGCATTCCCCGGATGATTTATTGAGCTGGAAATAGAGAAATGTGTGTCCTATTTGTGCCGATTGATGCAGTAAGTAAATGAACATGCCTGCACTGAAAGTATCATACACATCCTCTTGAATGGACAAGAAATTCACTATATTGTTATCATTGGATTGGTTGAATCATTTGTCCACAAACCTTAACAATGCATTGATCAAGTGTATAGCATCAATACACCTCACATGCATCTCATGAATTCAAATCTTGATTTATTCATCTGGATGCTGCAGAGGGACCATAGAAATTAATACCACTGCGTTGATATTTTAGACTGCCATGATAATATTTAGAGGTACTCCAGCTAGCGGCAATCAAAACAAAGCTTAGTTAGACTCCACCTCGTCAGGAAATCCGGACACACCGTCTTTGAAAATACTCCCCTATAAAATAAACAACACACATATCATGTTGATCCCTTCTTCAAGATAGTTTTTTTTTTAAATGAGGCAATACCCCTCTCAGCCTCCGCATCGATTCATACATATATTCAGCCAACATTTATTGCAACTGGTCAAGTAAAAATTAAAGTCATACAATCCTGATGATCGGCCAAGCCAACCAAACAAACAGATTAAATGCTCCCTCAAACACTACTAATCTATTGTTGGACCTCCATCCAAAGTGGTTGAATAAGGCCAGGGTGACGTATCCAAGTGGATGCACCCAGAAGATAGAAGTTTGCGCGCCTCAAATTGATGTAGTGAAGACTATGTACGGAGTCAATGAGAAGCTAATATCCCCAAGAGCATCACGAATATGTTGGAGAATTGGTTAAAGAGAATTCCCCCTAAGATTAAAACTCAAATCCATGCGGGAGTATGATGTATAGGTTGGGCTATTTGTAAATGTCGCAGCAATTTTCCTTTTAGCAGGACTGACGCTTCTAATTTTTTGCTGGCCATCTTCATTAAGCTAAGTCATACCGCCTATATGATGATTCTGCTGCTTTGCTGTCATGGAAAGTAGACTATATATTCCCAAGAAAGACACTACTTACACGAGGACCGGGTGGTCGGTGCAGCGGTGATACTCTGTGTGGTATTTAGCAGCAAAGGAATCCCGGTCATGGCAACAATACGTCACCGCATGCCAGAAGCTCATAAACAAGCTTCTATGCTTAGATTTACAAGTGAGAATGGCGGCTGTGGCACGCAGAATATTCCTAATACCTCACAATCCTGGATCGTACGCATGAAACCGATAGTTGGCAAACATATTAATCTGCATACATGCAGTGCCACGGTATGGATTATTTATCGGAAATGATAAATCCCGAACGTTCGGATATTAAGCATGGAAACCTAAACGTTTTTCATGGCAACTTTACTTCACGCGAGGTTGGCAAACATGGCAATTTCCTGACAAAAAAATGAACTGGGACAAAGTTAACATGAACTGGGCCACTCGATGCGGCAGGTAACGAGCCTGCAAGTCTGCAACTAATAGGAGAGCCAGGAGCGCGCTAGCTCACTGGCGCAAAATCAAGTCCGGCGAGGTCATGAAGATATTCCAGCAATGCTTCCCGATCAAGAAAAACTGTAAAAATGATCAGGGCCTGGTAATACTTCCGCTCGATGCATAGAAATACTTTCTTTTTGCGAATACGCAAGAGCTTGCGTATCCTTTCATTGATATAAGGAGTGAAAAATACAAAGTGGGCGAGATCAGATACGCACAAGTACGATTCCCGGAGCAGATGAAATGGGGTGCTCAGCCCAAGTACAGAAGGATACGCCTCAGACACGATTCTATCTAGCCCTACACCACCCGCACTGGCCCAGGTGCGCGTGTCGTCCTGGATGGCATGCACGAGGAGGGAGGTGGAGGGGCCCATACCATGCCATGAGAATGATCTCCGAGGAGATCCTGCGTCGAAGCAAGATAGGAGGAATCCCACCAGTTCGGAAGGTAGTCTGAACGTCTGGGAGTATTGCAGTCGATCGGCACCACGTTAAAGGTTGGAATCACATAAACACGATTAATAGTCGGATGCTTGTTGTCGCTTGATCGAGACTTGATATGGGTGGTTCGAGATGCACAGTCGAGGAGTCACTGAGTGTGCGCATGTTGGGGCGGCAGCACTTGTCCATAGGCTGGATAGTTTTTATTTTTTTTACATCACCATAGACTGGAAAGTTAAATTGTCTAAACTACCCATGGGTAAATGTAACTGGTACTCGGGTAACATGGTAGGGAGTGCCTGGGTACCGTAAAATAGCTCTGGCACTGAGCCACGCCACAGCCATGTGATTGCCTTGCTCCTTTCCCATGTTAATAGTAACTCAGCTCAATCATCTCGTTGTACTCCCTGGGTCAACATTTGCTATTTGTACATACTTCTGTATTGCTGCATGTACTATCATCCTCGATTGTAATTTTTTGTTCCTACAAGACAAATATGCATGTACCTGTTCTGATTTCTCCACAAGCACATAAATACATCACTTTTACTAAGTTTCAACTGCCATATCTGTGCTCACTCCGTCCGGAATTATTTGTCGCAGAAATGGATAAAATAGATATACTAGAAGTAGAATATGTCTAATATGTCTAGATACATCCATTCCTATGACAATTAATTCCGGATAGGCGAGAGTAGATCATAATTACCTAAAGTTGCACTCTTTAAATATGTGCAACTTTAGTGAAATATGGCGCGTTTTAGTTATATAAAATGAGTTGGACAAGATGATGATGGTCGCATGTTGATCCAAAGGCTTAAAATATGGGAAAATTTTGTTTTTGCTAGTCTAACTTTTGCCAATTTTAATTATGCCACTCTAAAATTTGACGTTTCACTTTTGCCACTCTAGCTTTTTTCAATGTATCACAATTGCCATTTTGTGGGAGAAGATACTTTTGCACATAAATACATTGCCAAAACCTAAGAGTGGCAAAACTGAAATGTCAAATTTGAGAGTGGCATAAGTAAAATTGGCAAAATCTAGAGTGGCAGAAACACAATTTTCCCTTAAAATATATGAAGGTTTAACTATTTTCTAAATATAAAAATAGAACATGTCTGAGGTATATGTATACCTTCTTGTACAAACACATAAGTATATTAGATTAGCAAGATCCTGTAATTTGTAACTACATTCGGTCATATTTTTCCTAGCCTGCGGAATTTTTGCTTTGATGTTTCCTATAAAGTAGTTGTATTTAAGACGCCTACAATTATATGATTTGGTTAAGGAATGTTATTTATCGTTATACCTATTCATTGTTAACTTTATGATTTAGGATACACCTAGCTAGTATGAGTACAACTCCACGCTACCAAAATATTATGGTAAAGATTGCTTCCTTATGTTTTATGCATGAGAGTCCCCGCTTAAAACAGATTTCCTTCCAGAATAACTAAGGGTGTAGTTGTTGTAATGTTTCTACTATTTAAACCTACTTTCAACGCACGATGGCTGGTTGCTTTACTGTTCATCATTAATCAAGTATCCTTGGCTTATGGTATGTTTATTTTAAGTCTTTAGTCTGCTGTGCATGCTCATTTTGTGCTAATATTGGCTTGGCAAGACAAGTGAACTAAATTGGACAAGAATACATATATTCATAACGGAATGGTTGTATTAGTAAATTTATTTACATGTATTAGGTCATATACCAGAGAAACTTGTACAATTGGATGGTAAATTTATTGTATATATATCCCAGATTGCTTTCAATTCATGTTCATATAATACTATGCAAACTTGTCAATCCATATGATGAGAGACTCTAGGCTAGCAATCTACCTTCAGGTTAGACTCATATTGGTGCCCGAAATAGTCGCCTACAAAGTAAGTTTTGTTTTATTTTTATCAACGAACTAGATGGGCAAGGTAGATCAGCTATCATAAATATCACAAACTCTTCAATACCATGTCATAGATCCAAAAGGGGTGGTTCCTTTAGATATTGTAGTTCTATAATTTTCTAGTGCAATATGTACACTTGCATGCCATAAAACAGAGTATTATTGCATTTACACTTTACACAATGATCTTGTGAACTGTATTTTTTTTCCTCAAAAGGAGGATGGACCCTGGCCTCAACATGAGGACGATGCATGCAACTATTTTTATTAATTATTCACCAAGACCTTATAAAGTAATACATCAATAAATCTAAAGCCACCTTGCTGGCAACATTTTTCGCTACTCCTATCAACTTGATGAGGGGGGCTGGTGCACATGGTCGGGGCCACCTGCCCAGACCTGACACCAAATCCCACCAGGTAAAACCAGAGGCCTCAACCAAACCAGTCCAGCGGACTCTCAACGGGCACCATGCACATGAGCACGTTGCAGAGGCCGTCTACAACGTCTTCCGCCGATCCATCTTCCAAACAGTTACTGACACGTTAAGCTGGCCAGGCCTGCTGTCGAGGACGGCAAACAGCCCCACCTCCCTACACGCGTCCAACCTGACACAACCATCGCCGAGACCCTAATGCGCCACGCCACCAAGACTTCACGTCGTCAGTGTGTCACACGGAACGTTGCACCACTACAGAAATGATCCACTGGGTTTCCCCCAGTTGCAGCCGGAGGAGTTGGGAGCTTTGCCTCGATGATGCCTTCAAGCAGGAAACGGCTCCAATGCGTCGCCATCACCGGCTTTAGCCACGAGCCAAAGACAAGATCTTCACCCAGATGTACCATATGAAACTCCAACCGACAACAGTGCATCTGCCAGACCACCTTCAAAGGGGCCAATAGCCCCTGTGCGACGTTTTTCATGCGAATTGGAAGGAGTGCGACGTTGTTGGAATGAATGGCTGTGATGTGATGTTTTAGAAGCAAACAATAGCTCCAATGCGACATGGCTCTGTTTAACCATGAAATGAAAAACAGGAGGGGTTAGCGATTCGAGTTATGACACGCGGGCCCTAGCAGTTACTCGCATGCGGGTGGGACCCACAACTTATCCACGCAAGCATGCCCGTGCTCATCAGCGTGCCCCGACCCAAGCCAGCCACGAGCCCGAGCCAGCCCACCCACCCCCCCCCCCCCCCCCCCGCCCTCCATTGCTTGCCCTGCCCCGTTTCCTTTCCCACCTTCTTCTTCCTCTGCTCCGGCAACGAAGCGCGCCGCCGGCGAGTGATGTCTAGCTCGACTTCGGCCTCCCGCCAATCATGGACGCAGTACGGTCCACTGCCGTTGACAAGATGCCCCGATTGCCCGCGCATGGAGCCTCTGAAGCGTTTGACTTGTGTGAGGGAAGAAAATGGCAATCGTGGGCGCGAGTTTGTGAAATGCTTGAGCAAGCCACAACCGGGGCAGGTTAGATCTGTGTTCTTGACCAATCCTATGGTCTAATTTCTCCCGATTTCTTTATTTTTTTCCTCGAATTAGGGCGGTGGATCTGGGTGGTGGATCTAGGATTCATGCGCCGCCGCCCCCCTGTTTTTCAGGTTCTGAAGAAATGTGGGCATTTTGAGTGGCTCGATGACTATGTTGAAAGGTTGAAATTGGAGGGATCAACCGGAACCCAAGAGCTCAATTTTGGGGGGCGGCTTGCCGTGGAACAAGCCCCCAATTTGGCGGACAGAGCCGATCCGATGATGCACAGTGCAGAACTGAAGTGTGAATTGAAGAAAATTGGCAAGCAACTAAAGCATCTGATCGATTTGAAGCAGCAAGCAAATATGATGGCTGGAGCATTTTATGGTTGTGTCATTGCTATGGGTTTATTTTACTTGATGTTCATCAATCGCTAGAATTTGTTATAGTTTCAGTTAGTGTGTCAACTAGTTTCAGGGGTGCCTAGTAGTTTGAGTTAGCCAGGGATCATTTGTTAGATTAATTTGAATTAGTGTGAAGCAAAACTTGCTTGAATTATTGTAATGATATTCTCAGGGGCCCTATTCAGTGTTCATGCTCTGTTTCCTCTGTTTTTGTTCTTCAGTTAACAGAGTACACACCCAAATTCAGTTTCTAGTAAAAACCAAAACTGGGCTGCCCAATAGATGTTGGGCCGTGAGAAAATGGGCCCTGAGAAAATAACCATGGCCAAGACCAGCCCACCCGCGTAGGGGCACCAGCCCACCTCTAACTTCGGCAAATAAAATGGGGCCCAATAAAATGTTACTTGTTTTTATTTTGGCCTTTCTCTTGCACTAAATTTTGTGATGGATCATTTTTTGATGCACTAAAACTAAATGTTAATTGTTTTTATGCATGTCTACGGTTCCATGAACTAAATGAGTTGCATGCTTGCATGAAGTGCCCGAAGTAAATTAGTTTGCATTTCCTAGTTGCACCCATGTCCATATATAGTGGATTTGCATGGGGCTCCTAGTTGCATGTCCATGGTTTGGCCAATATTTTGAAGATGGTGTGTGTGGTGATTGGGGTGTAGCAACCCATAGCAATACACGAATAATAAGCAAGAACAACCCATAGCAATCCACAAATAATAGCACGAAACACACAATATATATAGTAGCATAACGATTATATAGAAGCATAACGATTGCAACCCATAGTTCCACGATAGCCTTACAACTCCATGATAGCCTTACAACTTAAAGTACTAATAAAACTTAATAATAGTAGCATAACGATTACAACTTAAAAAAACTAATACGATAGATCTATAGCAAGCTAGATAGATCGGGGGGCACCAAACGCAACGCGGGTTCTTCTTCGGGTTCTTCTTCTCCTCCTCCTCCAGGCCACCTCGCTCCTCCGGGTGCCTCCCTTCACTCCTCCCCGTTGTTGATGGGGTACGGGAGCGTGTGCATAACGCCGTTGTTGGGGAAGATGCCGTTGAAGTCAGTGAAGATATTGTAGGTTGTGAAAGCTATGAACTCACAACCAACCCAATACGCTCGCCCTAGGAGATGGAAAGCATCGAAAGGGTTAGTGAACGTGGTGAGGAGCCCAACCACAACGCCGTTGTGGTTGACCTCCTCAAGATGGTACATCCGAGGAGAGCCGCGGGGGAGGTGGCGGAAGCCGACCGCAAGGAAGAACTCCGTTAACTCCCTTGCGCCCCTCCACCTCGAGATCGCCCAAACCCTAAGGGTTCTCTCTACATACACTCCGGCCGGGTAGAGCCTTTCCGGCACGGTTGGGGGGAAGCGGTAGGTGGGGCCGTTGTACTGCATGGTGGCGGGGTGGCTCGAGGGCTCGATCGGGTTTGATGGAGAAGAAGGAAGAAGGAGGGCATAGGAGGCAGAGGATGGGGTGTGGATGAGAAGGGAGAGGAAGACGATAGTGCCCGGCTTAAATAGCCCAAGTGCGACGTGGTTTCACCCCGTAGAATTAATGGGCGGGCGGCGTTTGGTGGCGCCCCATGAAAGTGTGTACACGAGCGTGGGAAACGGGCTGCGATCCTTGTCGCGGGTCAAGGGGGACGGGCTCACGGACGCGTCTGTGCCGTCATGGGTCAAGGGGACACGCCTGCATGAAGTTCTCTGCGTGTGCCGCCCGTGCATTCATGCCGTAGCCCATTAATTTGCACATCTTTGCTAGGGCCTGGCTAGAGGGCAACGTTTGGTCGATGGGAGACGTGACAATAATGGACGCCTTCATTTGCCCATCTTGTAACGGGCAGCACACCGTTTGAACCGGGCATCGATACCCCATGCCAGTATTGCGTCCTCAAAGAGGAGCACGCCATGTACAGCACGCAATGCAACGTTGGCTTTTTGGTTGTCTTCATCGGGCTGCTGCGTTGTGGCCGGGCGCATGCTTTCATGCGACGATGCATCAATTGTAATGGTAGGCATGCGACAGGTTACTGCGTCGATAGGGGTGGCGGAGCAGGGCTACGTCGAGGGCATGCAGCATGCAACGCACGGGCGCAGTTCTGCGGGTGGGCATGCATGCTGCGGGTAGGCACGGGCACGCATGCAACGATGAAAAGGGCACTGCGTAGGCTTGGTCCATGCACCGCGTCAACTCTTGCCGTTGGATTCAAATGAACGGTCCTCATGCCCCAACGAGAGAGGCTGATCCAAACCCCACTGATTCAACCAATCAGCGCGTCTCATGCGGATCGATGCACACTGTAGCTAACCCTAGCGCCTGATCTCAACCGTCCACGCACAACGATCGACGACCCGGTAGTGTGCGGGGTTTTGAGGGGTTTTGAGAGGGGTTTTGAGGGGTTTTGACTGATTAGGGTTGAGCATAACTAATTCAAAAAAAATCAAAAAAATATAAAACTTGCGCACTTAGTCTTATTATGTCGTATAGTAACGAGAAAAAAAATATAAATATGGTTTACATACATTTTTACGAAAAATCCTTCACAAAATTGTCATTCCTCGAACAATGTAGTATGGAGTTCAAGGGAGAGAGTAGTGGGAACCCGAGAGTAGGTGGGGTTTTGAAAATGAAATGTGTGAAAACCTCACCAAAACTTCATTTTGGATTGACTAAGAAAGATCTTAACTTACTTTTCTCATTTTCATGTTTTAAACTTGTTTTATATATAATTTTCTATTAAACCTTGTTTTTTCAAAAAAAAAGAAAATAATAGAAAATTAATTCAATAAATAGTGAGACTTTAGATTTACACTATATAGGTAGAATAGATGTGTAGAAAAATTATTTGGCTGGTTTAGATAAGGTGCCAAAAAAACTTGCTTAAATATGAGGCCGTTTATCCTACCTTTGGAGGTCATTTGAGACACACTTTTCATGACTATGAGTTCAACTTACCAAAAGGGCTCGGAATGATCAGCAAGCAAACATATTTCAGTTGAGGTACTTTAGATAGCATTAAAACATCAATATCCCATCCCTAATTCAAATTTGAGTCCAAATTTGAATTTGAATTTTAATTTTATTTGGCTGGTTTAGACAAGGTACCAACAAACAAGTTCGAATAGAAATACGGGGATACATAGTGACTACCAGTACGCACCAAGTTACAAATATTATTACATGTCCCAAATTTTCAAACTGTTCTCCGTTCTACCTCTTCCTACCACGTCGCGTGCCCTTCTTCGCCTTAGCACTTCTTGTTTTTGGTTCTACTACACACACAAGTTCACTGATCATCTAGGTTTTCTTCACTGGTCTTTCCAACACCTCGCCAACACCCTCATGATCAGTGTCTTCAGTCTCAATGTTGACAGCAGTTTCAGTTTCTTCGGTGTGTACCCCAACATGGTTTTCTTCAGTCTGAACCTCGACACGCTCAGGTTCAGTTTCTTCGGTGTGTACCTCAACATGGGTTTCTTCAGTCTGAACCTCGACACGCTCAGGTTCAGTTTCAACCTCGAGAGCAGTTTCTTCAGTCTGAATGTTGACTGCAGCAAGATTTTCTTCAGTCTGCTCAGGCTCAGGCACACTTCTCTTCTTTCTACCGCCATTGACTCTTGCTTTTTTTGTTGGCCAACACTGTTCAAGAACAAGGGGCTGACTTGCTCGCTTCCTCCTGGGCATTGGGAAAATGTTATAGATATAGTAATTGGAAAAAAAGCACCAAATCAAAACACAAAAAATACACAAGAACATACTTTGGCTTATCAGGAGTGTAACGGCATTTGACAGACCCCACTCTGTGCCCAAGTTCCTGGCACAACTTGCATCTGTTTTTGTTACCTTTTTGGGCCCTTTTTGGCTTTCCATCTTCCTTTCCCTTCTTACTACTCCCACCTTTCTCAAACCATGCCTTGAATCTACTCTGTTTAGGCCTGCCAGCCTTTCTTTTCGTCAAGGGAGGACACATGGAAAATTCAATGTCCACTTCAGGCCACTGAGACTGATCTGTAAGTGCTGGAATTGGAGTAGCATATGCAGCTTTGAATCTTGCTACCGAATAATATTCATGCAAATATGGGTGCATGTTTATCTTCGGTTGGGATGCTAAGAAGAGAATGGCATGCTCACATGGTTTACCAGTGTGTTGCCACTCGAGGCAAGTGCAATCATGCAATTCAGTGTTAACAACATGTCTCCTTCCAGTTTTGTTATCTCTAACTTCAGCACCCCAAGGTGAAGATTTTTCAACAAACAAATGTGAAAGACATCTGCTCCTATTGACCACCTGTTGTACCACTGCTGGAAGCTTATCACCTTGCAGACAATCACCTATCCTTCTTCTCAATTCCCACAACCGCATGAGCATGATCCTGATTTGGTCAACCATGTCATGCACAGGCAAATCTTTTAACTCCTTCACCTTGTTGTTGAAACTCTCTGCCAAATTGTTGTTGATGTGGTCACACTTGATGGCAGTGTTGAATGCTGACCTGTACCATAACAAAGAATGGTAGGTGTTCAGCCATGGACCAAACTCATCACATGCTGCCATTATCTTATCAAGATGATATTTGTGTGTCTGTCTAGTGTAAGATCTTGCTGCTGGCCACATGCGCCCAAATTCTTCTCCTCTAAATTTTTTGATCAAATTCATCCACAAATGACCGAAGCACTCCCTCTGCTCAGCATGTGGGAAAACATTTTTCACTGAATTTTCAAGCCCCTTACATGCATCTGTGTGTATAGCCAAAGG
The DNA here is from genome assembly GCF_002575655.3 of Aegilops tauschii subsp. strangulata. NCBI lineage: Eukaryota > Viridiplantae > Streptophyta > Magnoliopsida > Poales > Poaceae > Aegilops > Aegilops tauschii. Next base: position 462,295,043 of record NC_053039.3, read on the forward strand.
TGACACTGGCCCTAGGCATCTTTTCAACTGGATCATGAACCATGTCCATGAAGCCTCTGTTTCTGACTGAAACAAGCCAACAGCAATAGGAAACATCCAGTTGTGTCCATCTAGAGCATTGCATGCTGCCAACTGACCATTCCACTTGACTGTCAAAAATGATGAGTCTATACTCAAATATGGACGGCACCCTGCTTTGAACCCATCGATGCAAGGCTTCAAAGCCATAAAAAACTTGGAGAACTTGACTTCACCTTCGGCTGATACCTCTGTATCTATCTCCACAACACTGCCAGGTGACCTCTTTTCCACCTCTGCTTTGAAGTTGTAAAGCATCCTAAATGTATTTGCCCAATCACCATATAAATTTTTCATTGCCCTTTGTTTTGCCTTCCACACTATGGTATATTTCAGTTTAATGGGGTACATCTTTTCCAAGTCTACTTTGAGTTTCTTGGCAGTAGTGTTTGGTGTTTTGGCTAAAATTGGGGTGATCTTTTCTGCAACCCAAAGTTGTGATGTCATGGTTGATACTCTCTGTGAACTTGTAATACAAGTATGTTGATTGGGGATTTGGTTAACCCTGACAGTACTTCCATCAGGTTGCAGTCTAGCAGATATGTACCACTTGCAAGGCTTCACACTACCATCAAATCCTCTGCACCTCGCATAAAACTTCTTTCTATCAGTCCAAACAGTCTTGGCATCAAACTCATGTTTCACTGCATAAGTCTTGAAACACATCCTAAACTCCTTCATGCTTGGGAACAACTTGCCTACTTCAATGACAGGGTTTTCTTTGTCATACACATGCACCAGCTCATCATCATGTGCATCATCTACTTCATCTGCAGCTTGTTCCATCAACTGTCCATCTACTTCTTCATCAGCATTAGCAGGCAAACTAGATTCGCCCCTCTCCTGCTTATCTCTGTCATCGACTGGAATGCCAAAAAATTTGGCCATCTCAATGTCAGGCATTGGTGCAATGACCAAGTCAGTAGGCTCATCTAATTCAACTACATTCCAATCAACAGTTGCTGCAGTTTCAGTTTCAGTTCCAGTCACCTGTCCCTCTTCGGCTATTACTGTAAGTTCAGTACACATGGGAATCAATGGCCTCTGTGTAGCCCAATCATCATCTACCATCTGCGCAGCCAATTGTGATGGCACATATCCAACCTTCGAAAAAATGTTCAGATCAACGAGCTCAGCAAAAAAATTAGCCCGTTTGCTTGTCCAGCCGTTTTGCCGATCGATTTCTTCAACAATCTGTTCACCATCTTCTATTCTCACATACTCTCCTTTCCAATCATCAAACCGCAACAGTGATACTTCTTGCTCTGGACCCCAAACTATATTCTCCCCAATTTTTTCCACCCATTTCTTCACTGCCGTCTCTCCCATGTTCTGTAGAACTTGTGGATCAATCTCTGTAAACTCAACCTCCCATTTAACAATTGTGTCTCTCTCAATGTTCTGTATGCTACCATCAACTAATTTTGCCTTTGATGGAAAGAAATTGACTATCAATTCGAAGGTCCGAGCGGCAGCATCCCCTCTGTCAGTGGCGGACAGTGTGAGCCCGTGAGAAAGAGCAGACGAGGCTACCCCCTAATTGCATGCAAAATTGGATCGGAGAGAGGCGCATTACCTATTCGAAGTTGAATCTGGCGGCTCCATCTCAGTATGCTCACGGGCTCCCCTCACAACCTATCGATTCCGCAAGCAAAAACAGAGGAAACGAGCTGAGATCTACAGGCCCGAAAGAGGAACGGGAGGGCGACTAGGGTTTGAATTCACTCACCATTTTCTGAGGACGAAGGCTCCGCCGCCGTTGAGAACGAGGGCTCCGCCGCCGCCACCGGAGAAGAAGGGGGGCAGAGTGGCGGGCCCGGCACGATCGGGCGGCAGGGCACGGTCAGCTGTTTTGAGGAACAATTAAGTTGGACCCACATGTCCTAACATAAACGGGCGGGCTTGGTTGACGACCAATTTAACCACATTTAACACCCCATGTGGCCCTGGGCTATTTACACGCTCAAATGTGTCGCACCATAGCCATTCGCTCGAACAACGTCGCACTCCTGCCAATTCACCTCTAAAACGTCGCACAGGAGCTATTGGCCCCCTTCAAAGCCCTGGATCTACCTTCCTAGCTCCGGCAACCATCCACAGCCGCACTGCCACCGCAGGACCCTGACGCTCTGGCCGCTGCTGGAGGCGTCACCACTGGAGCATGGAGGGAGGGCTTCAACCCCACCACGACATGCCAGAGGAGCCGTTAGGAAGGATCTGAAGCACATCTTCATCAACTCTGTACCGCCCAAGAATCGGAGTCGAAGCCACTGGATCACTAGAGAAGCTCACCATAGAGGGATCACCAACCACCACCTCCCGGGACCGCCGCGCAACAAGCAAGCCACACTGGCCTCGCCATGACCGGAGTCCACACCCGCATGCAACTGGGCCGATCTGCCCAACTAGGTCCTCCACGACGTCCTCTCCATGTTGCCGCCGCTGGCCCGCCGCCAGACAACCCATGCCACTGCCCAAGGCCGCCGCCCCGAGCAGACCGCCGGGTTGCCATGGTTGAGATCGCGGCTGAGCCACCAGGTGCAACGATGTCCCTCCCCACCTCCAACATGATCCAGGGAAGAGAACCTCCACTACTACCGTTGTCCACCTGGATTAGCCCAGTAGCTTCCTCCCGTGGTGACGGAGTGAAGGGAGGACGAAGATGAAGAGCCTGGTGGCTAGGGTTTGGGGAACCACCCGAGTCGCTCAAGCGGGGGCGACGCGGGGGTCATGGGTCCTCCTAGTTCAGACTTCCCTTTCTCAACATGATCTTGTGAACTGTTAATAGCATGTTGTTATTGAAATGAGAGTTGAATCAGTTTAGCACTTGGTTTGCTAATACCATACTCGTCCACCATGTCGTCAGCAAGTTGAACCATGACACTTCCATTCTAGAAGACATTCATGTTGATCCACATAGTTCGTGGGATAATGTGTAGCAGTAAATTCCCAATGCCAACATGACACATATACCCAACATGTTGAAAATGGATAGTGAATCTTGCATGCATCGACACATTGCCAGGAAACCTAACTAGGTGTGCACTAGTGAGATCGCTTGGCCACAGCCACTCACCAATCGCTTGCTTTACAGTCCGTCATTAATATATTTTCTTCGACTTATGGTGTGTTTGTTTGAGACTTTAGTCGAAGCACATGCCCATTTTTAGCCAATATTAGCTTATCAAGACAAAGTAACTAAATTAGGAAAGAATATATTACTCCTATAAAGGATGATGGAGTACCCACCTCCCTCTGGGCGCCTCATGGGTGAAGAGAGCCTCTCGGCCGTCCATTGTCGGGTGGCTTGCCGCGGGGGCCTCTTGCGGCAGCTCTGAGCCGTCCGATCTACAATGATGGCTCGAACCCGGACAACCCGGCTAGGAGTTCCATGACAAGTGGACCACGGGTGCATGCCAAGGACCACCGTCATTGGGCAGCTTCAGCGGGCACACGATCGCCATGTCGCTTCCTTTTTCATGCGCGACGAGCAAGACTAGGCCTCCTACCAGACAATTAGGGCATCCCCAAAACGAACCGTAAAATAGCCCACAACCGTCCAGACAGCGTGGTCCAGACGTATTTAGCTATCCAACGCGGGCTTGTATCGGTCCGCCGACCGGTCCGGACAAACACTTTTGCCACAAAGTCAAAACAAACTTGGGAGGGAGGGGGGGCTTTGCGAGAGTCCGGACCGCTGGCACGCAGGTCTCCGACACCCCCGGCTCACCCAAAACCCACCGCAGACCCTGCGCGTCCATCCTCACATCTTTCTCTGCATTCGTTCTCTCTCTTGCCTCTATTGCCACTCCACCACCCCGGCCGCCACACCACACACTTGCCGGAACTTGATAACTCCGGCTCCTCCGGTGCTACTCCCGAGCTCCAAGATGCTTCTCCTCTGTCGCCGTTCCATACCTCTCCTGCGTCTGCCGCATAGGTACCACCCGCCCCTATGATACTCGCCATGCAAGGCAAATGTTTAGTGATGCCCGTTCTATATTTTTTTATCCCTTCTTATTTGAAGCAATGGATTCGGATATGCAGTACATATACGGGCACTTTGTTGAGTCGTCCAGCGGCTCGTCAGACAAGGAGGACTACATGGATGAGAGGGCGATATGTAGGTGGTCTTGCAGACGCGGAGCATGCTGAAGAGCATGTTTTAGCTAAACTGGAACAACTGCTGCATTTGAACATTTTTTAGCTAAAGGTTAACTATATATGTGATTATTTTGAGCATGCGGACATTAAAACGAATAATTGGGGGCAGATGTATGCGACTAGCGTTGGATGGCCGGCTCCCGCATCCGTGTCCGCTAACGGATGCGGTGTCCGGTTTGTGTGTCATCTTTGGAGATGCCCTTACTTTAGATATCTGCCATTGGATATGCTCCACCGAGAGATGGCAAATATGAACAATATCTTCTGTTAGATAAAGCTTCCATCCCATCAAATTTATTCTAATAGAAGCAACATCTTCTTCCCATGTCAAAAATTATATTCTCCAATAAAAGAGAAAGAGAGATAACTATCTTGATTCTAGACAGTTGGGCCCTGTCTAATATGATCCACATGGAAGAAATAAAATGTTGACAATGCATTTTTTGTTGTTGTGCATTATATTTGATTACATGCAATTTCTAGTCATAGTAGTAGTAGAGGTCAAACATATTTTGGAGGTTTTGGCTATCAAAACAAGAATATCAATAGCAGAAAAAACATAGTTACATGCATCCATAGGCTATAGAGATGCTCTAAGGCAAAGCCCTATTGTACCCTCGCAGGTTGGTTGCAACCTGTTTTAGCCGGGAATCCAGAGTTTAGCTTTCCTCTTCTTACCGAAAAGGAGAGTGACGGTACATGCATCTTTCCCAATACCTCGCAATCTGATTGCCATTCAACTCGGGTGGGAGATAGATCTTTAATCTCTATGTCATGGATGAAAAACAAAGCAGGATGTACATCATACCGTTGTGCCCTGGGTGCTCGTTGTTGGATGCATTGCAAGAGATGATGTATCATGGGAGATATATAAAGATATATATAGAGGGATCTAGGTATGTAGTGACCATGTGCTAGCTAAAATGTATGTACGCTACAGGTGCAAACTGAATGTCCGGGCTTGTAGAGCACTCAACCACCTCTAGTCAATGATACGATTGGTTTGTTTATGAACATTGCGATGCCCTCACAAAAAAGGGGATGCAACACACGCTGAGCATGCCTTTGTGCTGCACGACAAGCGTGGTTAGCCATCTCAAAACACATATTAAATAGATGATGCTTGTTTGATGCACTATCCGTTAGCTAACTACAAGTACAATCTTGCATTTGATTTGCTACTTTTACTAATCAGCTGCATGAGTCAGCCGCCGCCTCCTCTCGCCAAAAAAGCTTAGGGTTCCTCTGTGTCCCTTCGGGTTTGCCGCCAGTCCGCCTCGTCTCTGGTAGCCTTAGGGCCATGTGGCGCGGTGGATCTTGGCCCTTTCATACTGAATAGTTTGCCCCCCCCCACCCCCACCCCTCACCCAAACACACACACACACACACACACACACACACACACACACACACACACACGACACACACACAAAATTTAGTGATTGTTACAAATTTGGATTAATTCCATTAATCCCCAGTTCTATGACCATAGATATTTGCATGGCCATGAAGCTGGTATTAGCTCCAATGGCAATTTTAGCGCCAGGAGTAGCATGAGTGTTGATTAGAGGGCTACAAAGGAATCAAGGAGTGAGATGAGGCTGGCACAAGAGTACGCGCTGAGGGAAGCAGAGATCCCAACTCCCACCAGCGGGACATCCGTGGCTATCGTCCTTTACTATTCATTATTTTGCCACATACTCCCTCCATCCCAAAATAAGTGACTCAAGTTGATACCAACTTTGTACTAAAGTTGGTATAAACTCGAGTCACTTATTTTGGGACGGAGGGAGTACTTCATAGTAACAAAGATATTGATGAATGAAATGACCACCAGTACTAAACATCCCTTTCCTTTTTGCATCAAAAAATATCATTTGATTAAGCATAGAGCAGTGATGATATGGCGAGTACAACTTCCAGACGGCTGTACACATCAGTTTGATTAACATGATTGTTCAGTTGTTCCCACATCCCACCATGCAAAGAAAGCGGAGAGACGATCAGTCATGATGGCAAGAACCGCAGGCGGCGGCGGTGGAGTGTCTAGGAACGATGGACCGGCGGCAACCAGGGCATTGACAGTGATTAACGTCGTGGTCGTGGCTGGCGCACGAGCCGATGGACGGTGTCGGCGTGAGGGCGGGCGTTGGACCGGAGACAGCGGGTGGTGATCTAGCATGCGGTGCATCCCGTGCATGCGGGGATCGCGTACGGGAAGATAGCTCGTGCATGCAGCTCTCATGAAACGGGCACATGGAGTTTTAGGGCCCACGTACAGTCCACGTCAAACTCAATCTTTGACCCCCAAAAATGAGTCCAATCGCGGTGTTGTGAGCTTTCACAATCCTAGAAGAGCAAGTCATGAGCCCGCTCTGCTAGGCTCGTTTCCACCCCTAGCATCAGCGTTTCAGCCAGTGTTCATCTTTCATTTTTTACAAGGTATGCTGGTGAGTGTGGCTATATTTTTCCCAATGCCTCCTATTCCGAGTGCCACTCACCTCTCGTGGGCAATATATCTTGAATCCATATACCATAGGCGAAGAACAAAGGAGGATCTAAATCATACCGTGATGGCTAGGGTACTATTGTTGCATGCATTGCAGGAGATGTTGTATCTTGGGGAATATATATGAAATAGAGATCTGGGCTTGTAATGGCCATGTGGAGACGTAGCTAAATAATACATAGCGTGTAGGTACAAACTTGAATGTCCTAATTTGTACAACTCTCAACCACCCGTAGTAAATGATACAATTGGTTTATTTACAAGCACTCGGGTGCCCTCACGCTAGTGTAAAATGGTGCTATTAAGCCCCACCTGTCATACAACGTAGCGTCAAAGTGTGTGGCTGAAGGCATCTCATACGTTGCCAAAAAAAACATGTTCCTGACAATGAAACATGTGCAATGGCTGGCTCATCGCATATGATTTATAAAAAAGGAGACTCGTGCGCTATAGAGGGCACCGAGTTTGATCATGCAATGCATGTGCGATAACTCATAATAATGCACACAATTGTTTTGCTCGAGTGGTGTGTGCTACATGGCAAACAAGTGGGATAAAAGAAAGACTCATTTGCGATGATGGGGAGAATCGCAGACATTACATGATATGCTCACTGGGTAAGAATACACATTTTTCTAAGGCCAACTTGTGTGTGATAACTCGTGACAGCACACAGATGTGGCTGCCATCGGAGGAGTGTAGCGCCATGGAGCTTCAGCCCGAGTTGCTCGGCGGAGCAATATCTTTCCGTGTCGCCTCCCCATCACGACTGCCTATGGAAGTGACAGCCAACGGCCTGTCTCCATGTGCTATGGTGGTGGCCGGCAGCAACGCCCTTGAGCATCACCATGGAGCGGGCCCGCGGCCCCGACGAGGTCTCTTCCTCCTGCACGGCAAACGGCCAGTCATGTGTGTAGTCACTTACCCAGTTAGCATGGTTAAACACAATACCATCTCAAATCATGAGCAAAACCAAGCTAGGGGAAGATTTATCCGGTTTTGCAGATTTGAGGGCCTTAAATAACCGGGTTTTGGACCTTGGGGGGTATTTGGAAAACTATCCTTTTCTATTATTCAGATATTACAAAAAAAAGTTTTTCTCCGACCGAGCGGACCACCCCAAACCCTATTTGGCGCTGTAACACCAGTAATAGACATTTTCGCAACTGCCGCAGACACACTCCTTCATGTTTGATTCTTTTGGGCCATCCGTTTAAGTGTTTTTGAAGAACAGCTTCGTTCCTTTTTTATATGGTTTTTTGCTTTTTTTTGTTTTTCTCTCTGTTTTTTTCTTTCTTTCTTTTTGATTTTTTCTTTTTCTTTTTTTCCGAATCATGAACTATTTGCAAAATTGTAATTTTTATTTTTCCGAATCATCAACTTTTTTTCTATTCACGATTCTTTTATATTCATGAACTTTTTCAAATGCACAAACCTTTTTGAAATCCGAGAAGTTTTCCAAATGTATGTTTTTCTTTCAAATCAATATTTCTTAGTGCGTGAAATATTTCAAATTCGTGAACATTTCTCAAATCCGCGAACATTTTTTTGAACCTTGTGAGCTTTCTTGAGTGTGTGAAATTTTATTTGCAAATCCCGTGAACTTTTTTTGAACTCGTGAACTTTTTGAGTTCTCAAACTTTTTTTGATGTCCGTGACAATTTGTACTTGAATTGATGTTTTTCTGAGATTTTTTATTTGTTTTTTAAAACGCAATGGTCAATGGTTCAACGGTCAACGGTGGACCAAGGGATGAAGAAACAAACCACCCATTGTGAGCGAGCTCTTCGGCTCGTTGTTGGGCCGACACACATGTAGTCGGGCGTGTGTTGGCCAAGGAGCATATGCGGTGCAAGCGCTCGGGCCGTGCCTCTCGCGGAAGAAGACAAACATAAAACATATTTTTTTCCATTTCTGAGAGGCACGGCCGTGCCTCTCGCTAAAGCAAAACCGTGCCTCTCGCAGAAGCAAAACCATGCCTTTCGTAGAAGCAAAAAAACACGGTTTTTCATGCAATTTTTTTTCCCGATATTGTTTTTTGTCCGAAAGCTAAGAAAGACTGATGAAAAACCGAAAAGTCAAAAAAATGAAAAAACAACCGTTTAAAAAGCCGAAAACACATGCGAAAAAATAAAGAAAAAACAAAATCTGGAGCGAGCATTCAGAGCGCGACATGTGGCGGTGATCGTTACGGAGCTCCCGAAGGAGCGCTCGTTAACTGCTCCCAACAAGCTCACATGAGATCTGTATCGAGGCAAATCCTATTGGACGCTCGTGTGCGTCCTGTAGCTATGGCTTCGCCGAAGATTTCCTCCCTTGCAGAGTGAGGTGGGCCGACCCATGTATGCGCATCCACTGCTTGTTCTTTTTTGGTCGCTTTCTTTCCCGTTGCCTTTCAGTTTTGTGTTTGGCTTTTTTTCTTTCTCTATTTCAGATTTGTTTTTTCTTATGTTTTTTTCTTACGGATATTTATTTCTGTTTATTTAGTTTTCTTCTCCATTTTTTGTGTTATACAAAGAGTTCGCCGTGTCCTACAAAAATGTTCATCATATATATAAAGAAATGTACCCCCTAAAAAAATATAAAGAAATGTTCACTGTATATTAACAAAATGTTCAACGTATTTTAAAAATTGTTCAGCATATATCACAAAAAAGTTTAATTATTATTTAAAAATATGTTCAACATATATCACAATAATGTTCAATGTGTGTTAAAGAATTGTTCAGCGTATATTTAAAAAATTTCATCATATATATAAGAAATTTCAAAAAATGTTCGGCATTTGAAAAAACAGTCTTTTGAATTTTTTTATGTTTTTAAAGTTTATTAGGATTTTGAAATTTGTTCACGATAAGAAAATATTGTTGACATTTTTTTCAAGAGATGTTGATTATCTTATTGAAAAAAAGACCTGCCACTCTTCCTAGGACTTTAAGCCTAGTGCTTCCCTTTTGGCAAATCTTGGTCTGTTAATTCACTGGGTTGGCAACGCTGTTCCCCAGCGCAACATCGGGAGTTCGACTGCATGTTTTATGCTTTTGTTTTTCGTAACATGTTTTAATTTGCTTAACGCCTGCCAACGGGCCGGCCTGTTACACCGCGGCCTTCAGCGAAAGCACTTCTACTGGACGCGAGCGTCCAATAGGAGCTCCTCTATTTTGAAGCCGGGGGAATCCCCTCGCGTTAGGTTTATTTACTCAAAGCTTCGTGAGATTGCCTAAAAAAAGGTTTATTTACTCTCGCTGACTTCCATGGCATTGTTTTTCCTCCTCTCCACTCCTCCCTATAAGTGATCAGGCGAGTGGAGTTACCGAGTTTTTTTCGTCGATTGATTTCGACGATAGGGCAGAAGTTTGATCGGCTGGAATCTATGGACCGATTTGGAGTACCACTGTACCGTTTGGTTTGAACACGTGGATGAAGGAGCTAATACTCTCGGAGGAAGTTCATAATGTTGGGGACAAGGATCCATCAGATGTATGGGCGACTTGGGGTTTGCTTCCGGGATTCAGACTGGCGACAACGACAAGGCATGAGGCATCGCTTGGACTCAACCGCGTCCTTGACCATGATCAGGCAACCGGAGCTAAGAGAACTACCAGCTCGAACATGGGACAACCGACAGGAGGGCCATGCCTTTGCCATCACAGGGGCGGAAACCAGCTTCATCCAACTCCACCGCCGAAAGGAGCCTCCTGCTGCTTCGCCCTGGCTCGAAAGGCTGCCGCACCATCGAACGAGGAGATGCTCATCACCCTAGAGCAAAAAAGCTGGAGTTTTTTTTGGGTCCAGTTTAATCGTTGCTACGGAGTCCCTCTCAGATTAGAGACCAGAAGCACAACAAGATGGATAACAACATTGAGAACAACAATGGCAAGAAGATGGACATCAAACAAAATCAAATTACCCAAGATCGGTGGGCTGCCTTGAAGAGTGCCGACAGGCACAATGATGGTTGGAATTATCGAGGTGTGGGCAATGCCACGACAAGAACTTCGCGATATCATGAACAAGTTTGCCCAGTCCGTGCTTGGTATTGTGTTGAGACCTAAATTAGTAAAGTGCGGGTTGAAGCTTTAGCTCCGTCACTTGGTTTTGATTCTTCTTTTTCTGTTTGTAGTTCTGGTCGTAGAGACGGCCTCGGTTTGTTATAGAATAATTCAATAAAGTTAGAGATTCCTGGCTATTTTCAGTACCATATAGGTGCAATGATAGTTGATGTGGGTCCTCATCCATGGCGTTTTACTCTTATGTATGGCTAAGCTCAAACCTCACAGGCGTATAAAACTGGGACAAGATCAAGGGTATTGCCTCTTCTTGTGATCTCCCCTGGATTATGATGGGCGATTTAACGAAGTTTTAAAACATCGTGAATATGACAGTATTACAAGCTTTACCCAGGTTCAGCTGGATGATTTCCGATAAACAATTGATGTTTGTGCTTTACATGACATGGGATATATAGGCAATTTTTGGACATTTGAAAAGAAGGTCGCCGGGGGCACCTACACTTGTGTCGACCTGCTCGGGTGAGCTGGTGAGTTTGTTGCTCGCTGAGACGCACGCGGTCCCATGCCTGGACGCGTCATATCTGGTGCGCCACTACTCGTGGCGTTCACGCTCCTTGCTGTGTTGCCCTGTGCCGTGCACACATCATGCTCGCTTGCTTCGTGTCTAATTTTCCACACGTCTTGCCTGGTCTTGCGATCTTCTGGCACAATCATACTGAAAGCCTAGCATCGTGGACTTCTGGTGCCATGCCTTTACCTTCTACTAGCGTAACCACATCATCTCTCCATGTGTCGTGGAGTTCTAGCACCGTATCTTTGTGAAACATGATCATGATGTCAAACTTTTTCTTCCGCAAGCGCGACAATTTCTTTAGTCAATGCTTGAGAGTCTAGATCCTCCTCATCCACCAGCTTGCACATGAACATCATTTCTCTATCATCGCCCTCCTCGGCAATAAGCGCTCTCTACTTTGGTGCTTCCTCACAGTCATTCATGAAGATACCGAGGAGGCCACAATTTTAACACCTTACTTTCTTGACGTCAAACTTCGTTCTCGCAGTACAACCTCGTCGTCCGGTCAATGAAAGTTCTTTTTTGTAGATCGCTGCTTGTCGTTCTTCGTACGGTGCTCATGGATCCTCCTTGCTTTTCTTTTGAGAGGATCATCCACTACTTTTTGTGAGGATCACATGCTGATCATTCCTCATGTGCCCGAAAATATAAAGCATAAACTTGTCGTGAGCCTTTTACCATCCGATGAAATCATCTGTGGAGAGAGTCGCGAGATCGACACATTGTTCGTCCACCATGAGGATATGCAGGTCGCGCGTAAGAACGACGGACAACAGAGGCTTCCATGAGGTTTTCTCCAAACGCGCGTGTACGACTTACTAGAGTTACTAATCATGAAGCAAACACGTCCACGGACTCATCGTCACTCATGACCAAAGTCTCATAGTTCGTTGGGAGAATTTGGAGATTGTCCTGCTTGGCGATCAGGTCCCATGCATCCTTTGCCATTGCTTTGGCGATCGGGACCTTGAGGATATCCATCAGCATCACTGAATAAAGCACTGATGCCACCGGGCGATCCTTGTGGTGGTCAGCTCTCTCCTTCAACGTGTTGTCACCTAGATTGACCACGTCCCATAACACTCTGTTATTGCCTACCAGACGCCAATGTTCTCACGGTCAAATAACGGGTACGATGAACCGGGCATGCTTCCATGATCTCCTTGTATCCATGACCTTTCAATTGCTTTCCAAAAAACTGGTCGATCTGTCAAAGCTGTAGATACCGATTGTTGGCACAGGACCAACCTTATACACACTACTAGGAAAAAGCTTATAGGCAGATGCTTACTAGTAACGTGGGTTTATACCCCTCGCTGCTGCTACTTACTAGTAGCGCGGGTTTATAACCCCCGCTACTACTAAGTTGATAGTAGTAGCGTGGGTTTATAACCCTCGCTACTACTAAGTGGTCTCTGCCGTGCCCCCTCGGGACATGCCATAGTAGTAGCAAGGGGTATAAACCCGTGCTACTGCTAAGTTGATAGTAGTAGCGCGGGTTTATAACCCTCGCTATTACTAAGTGGTCTCTACCGTGCCCACCCGGGACATGCCATAGTAGTAGCGTGGGGGTATAAACCTGCGCTACTATTAACGACCCACCAAGACATGTGTACACATAGCGTGCGGAGGCCCAAATCCAAACCCACACTCTTCTGATTCCCCTTCTCCTCCCGCCCGCGATTCCCTTCCTCACCCACCACCACTGCCGGTCTCGCACCTCGGCGCCACTCACAAATCCGGCGACCTCCTCTCGCACTGTAGACCCCTCCCCTCCCCCTCCATCCTCCTTCTTCTCCGCTGTTGGAAGGAGAGGGAAACCAGCAGAGCGTCATCCATGGTGGCGGCTAGATCCGTCATGGACGCAGCCACTTGCACCTCCTCGCCGGGTCAAGGGTCCCACGACAAGTAGCAGCAGGTCACCAGGCTTCATCTAGGGTTTCGGCGTCGGCTCCAACTCCGGCGGCCACCAGTGAGTTCCTCCTCCTACTGCTCTCTATCTCTCTCTTCCTCTTTCTAATAATTTTCTCTTCTTTTGTAGTAGCAGTAGACGAGAGGTGCGGGCACAAGTTGGGTGGCGAAGCACCATCACCATGGACAACTTCATCCCCTCCAGGACCAGTAGCAGCCATGGATGGAGAGGACTAAAAGTTAGCTGTAGCGTGGGTACCACCCGCGCTACTGCTAAAAGTTAGCTGTAGCGCCCTAGCAGTAGCGCAGGCCCCCGCACTACTGCTAGGCAATTACCCGCGTTACTACTAGGGTTTTCCCTAATAATGTACATTAGCTCGGCGAGTACTCTCCGTCGAGACTGCAACAGCCGCTAGAGACACTAGCTAGCATTCTATGAGGCACACACACGTACACAAAAACAGGCTGGCAGGCAGGTGAATTGATTCCTCAGCCTAACTAGGAAATGCACGTATCGAAAAGCAAGCCGGCATCAATACGAGCAAGCAATATGCTGAAACACAAGACGCGATATGATAGCCACAGGTGCCTGGCGCACCTGTTGATATCTGTCTATTGATCTGGCTGAGCTTACAGGGTAGGTTACAAGCATATATAAAGCACCAAGAGTCCTAATCATTATGCGAGTCCTATACGACTGGTGTACAAGCTGGACATGGATACCACATCGTGGTTAACTCCCATAGCTTGTTCAGTTGTTCCAACAATCCCACCATGCAGAGAAAGCGGAGAAATGGACAATGATGAAGGCAAGAACCGTAGGCGGCAGCGGTGGAGTAGGTACAGATGATGAAGTGGTGGCGATAACGGGATTGCCAACGGTTAACAGCGTGGTGGTGGCTAGCAGAGTGGATGGACGGGATGATCTCTGGCGGTGGAGTAGAAACAGCAGGTGGTGGTGCTCTAGCATGCTGCGCATTCCGTGCGTGGGTCGGGATCAGGACCAGAGCTCGTGCAGGGAACAAACAAGCACAAAAAGTTTTATTGCTCGCGTGCAATCCACGTCAAACTCAAGAGCCAAGTCATGAGCCTGTTAGCTAGGCTTGTTCCCACCCCTTGCAACAGCCTTTAGCCAAACAAGGAGTGTTTTGCTTTCACTTTTCACAAGATCCGCTGGTGGAGGTAGCTACATTTTTCCTAATGCCTCCTATTCCGAGTGCCACTCACCTCACGTGGGTAATATATATTGAATCAATATGACATAGGAGAAGAACAAAGGAGGATCTGGATCATATCGTGGTGCCTAGGGCACTATAGTTGCATGCATTGCAAGCGATGTTGTATCTTGGAGAATATATAGAGAGAGATCTGGGCTTGTAGGCATGTGCAGAGACCTAGCTAAATAATATGTAGCGCTCAGGTATGAACTTGAATGTCCTGGTTTGTACAACTCCCAACCACCCGTAGTCAATGATACAACTGGTTTGTTTACGAGCACTCGGATGCCCTCACACTAGTGTAGAATGGTGCTATTACGCACCTATCGCACATCCCAGCATCGAACGTCGTATTTGTTACAAAAATGAAACCGTGTGCCTGAAAATAAAATGTGTGTGATGTCTGGCCCATTGCACATGATTTATAAAATATAGCCTTGTGCGGTAATGTGATAACTTGTAATGATGCACATGGTTGTTTTGCTAGAATCGTGTGCGCTACATGGCAAACAAGTGAGATAAAAAAATGAATCGTGTGTTCTGATGGGCCGCATCGCACATACGATGTTATGCATATATGCATAACGTTTGTGAAGTTTCACACACGCGGTTGTGTGGGGAGAATTGTGTGCACTACTGGGAGTGAATTGCAAAAACCATCGATATTGAATGCTATGGTTGCAGAAACCAGAATTCTATGAATTTATGCCAAAATGCCCTAATTTTGAGCCTTTTTTTTGCAAATAACACTAGTCATACGTTTTGCTTGTTTTAATCGTGTTTATGATAGGTGGGACCTGCTGGAAAGGGTGACATGGCATGACATAACAGATCACAAATAGATATAATTGCATAGACTAAAGTGTAAAGGAGTAAGATAGTAAACTTGCAGCCACCAAGTTGCTTTGATAAATATGTATACTTCTACAGAATGCCGTGGCAACAGGTGTTTTAAACTTACAACCTGTGTTTTTTTCATCCTTAAACAAATTTGTATTAGCTTTTTGTTTTTGTTCATTTTCAAGGTCCAAGAAAACAAACATGGCAAATCTGGCCTCTAACAGGGTCTCTGCTGCTGTCTTCCTTGATCACAATCTGCCTCTCCATTATATATCCTCACTAACAATGAGGTTGATCCAGTTTGCTGCTAGGCTCATGTAGTATGGTTTCTAACCCAGATTACAGAGTTATTTGTGGTGCTTTTGAAAATCAGATTCACTGTTCTTGACAACAGCTCTTCTAATTCGTGATGTTCAGGTGAGCATCAAGCAACTTGGCTGTAATGTATAATTGACCCTGAGCAAGTAGAAAACCTCTGCTTTACTGATGTTTACCTTCTTCTATAGTCCAAACATCTTCCGGCTAAGGAATTTAATAGTGTCAAAAAACACTCTTATATTATAGGACAGAGGGAGTACGTCACAATGTATTTTGGCACAGCTCCTAAATTCCGGAGATACATCATCCATCGGACAAATCAGTAATAATCAATATGCTTTGACCACATCAGGTTGAGCCGCTCCACCCTATAGTGGCCTGCAGACCTCTCTTGCCGCTGCAGCCGGGCAGTGCGCTGGCGGCTGGTCTTCAGGACATCTCTAGCTGGTGGGAACAACCCAATAGGCAATGAAGAAGATGAGGATGAATTTTTTGGTGACTTTGAGATTTGTGAAGCCACGTGTCATCTAATCGATGGGGTCTTCCAATATGGTGCATACGACCAGGCCGTATAAGATTTTCTTCCACGTGGGAGGGTGATAGGTTAGGATGTTTGCATGTGTGACTTGCTGAGTTGGCTGCCCAGTCAGCTTTTTGACATGGTGAAAACCGTTTGACCTGACCAAAACCGAGTCATGGGTTGTTTTTTGAACTTTGTGGCAACTAGAGGGTGCAATTCGATCAGTTTGACATATGAGGGTTGTAAATCGAACTTAGTGGTTAGTTGAGAGTTGAAATGTTGGCATTTCTCTTGCTAGTATGGTTGCCGTGAGTTTGATTGTGCATTGTCTTGACCGAGTTAATGACGAAGGAGTTCCGCTCATGGCCTTTGAGTCGCCAACCTTATACCAACTAGTTAGGGAAGGTTGGAATAAGTGCAAACAAGCCGAACAGCTAATATGTCCAAAGGATCCGGTAGCCCGGATGGGACCGATGACAACCGGTTCAAGCGTCAGGTTCACACTAAGAGGGTGAATGGCCTTACGCGCGTTTTGGAGCAGTTTGGTAGCTAGAGGAGGCTATTTTGGGCTGCCTGCTGGAAAGAGGGGGGCGCCAAAATGGAGAGAAGGCTTTCGCCGGGTACATGGCGACAAGTTCGACTAGGCTATGTGGCTGGTGCAGATCCGGCAAGCAGGCTAATGCGAGTTTGATGTCCTTTTGATGGATGTGTGGTGCAACCTTGCCCGATCGGACTATTGGCGTTGCAGCCCCCGGTCCGATGTCATCGTTTGGAATGTCGGTCCATCTTCTTGGCGGCACATTCCTACCCGTTGAAGGTAGACTTGCTATGGTGCATCCATGGGTAGTTCCCTGAGGTAATCCTGGTTCCTTCTTACCATTTATTATATATTTTTGTTGCGATGGAATGTTCCCGTTCGATGCTTACTGAGTAAAGGGGTGGAACAAACACTATTCCCATGTATCATGGCATGTGTATGCTTATTACGAGATATACTGCCATGAATCTCGAATACATACCGTTCATGCTGATACAATTAAGTGTATCGGTGCCGCCTGAAGTGAATGTGTATCATTTGGCGTAGTGACAATGCATAGTTTGAAGCGGGCATCATCGACCAGACAGTGACCTGCTAAAAATGACGATCATGTTTCCGCCGGAACCGAAAGTGTGGGCACGTCTAGGACATATCACTCCGTCTGCCGTATCCGCTTCTTTCTTTGCTCGTGCTCTCGTTTCCGGTACATAACACATGTGGCCTCCACTCTCCCTTGTTCTGTGTTACAGTCTTGGTTTGATACGCTCAACTTGCAACACAATGTTATATTCTGGTGGCTCATCCACAACATGCAGTATGTAGATTGTTCCCAATACCTCACAATCCAGTACCGTACTCATGTATGATACTCATTGTAGGCGAACAGATTAATCTGCATGCGTGCAATGCTCGATCAAAACAATTAGATATCTGTACGTGCAAAGATAATTTCCAAGAGCTTCAGTTGGCCGGATTCTTTCTTTTTCCTTCTTTCCGCCTAGTGTATATTGGATGTGCTTGGAAATGCTATGCATGATTTATAGAGCTAGGTAGGCACCGAACCATGCCACGGCCATGTGATTGCCTTGCCTCCTTTTTTCCTTATTTGAAACTCAACTCAATCATCTTGCTGTACACTCTGGGTCTACTTTCTCTATTTGTACTTCTCTTGTTGCATGTAAAAAACTATCCTATACCCATTCTGATTTCTGCACATGCACATAAACACATCGCTTTTACTAAGTCTCAACTGCCACTTTTGTACATCTTAATTACCTAAAGTTTCAGTCTTTGAAGATGTGCAACTTTGTGAAATATGGTGCATTTTAGTTTACTAGTAATAATGTACGTGCAATGCACGTTTATATTAGATAGGATATTAGTTGCACGTTATATTAGGTAAGATATATCTGTTGCACGTTGATGTTTGGTAATATATCAATTACTTTTTCTCGGGAATGGTAGGATATTAATTACATGGCAGATTTTATGGGATAGCGTTGAGTCAAAACGTGTTTATAACTAATGGCAGTGGTGGGTAATTAGAGCGTTAACCGTGTTTGGTGCTCAACATTGGAGCGATTTGAACCGCTAGATAACATGATTTGATGGTCGAGACGGTTTGGATCTACCCATTTGGGTCTTTTTATATTGGTATAGATAAGTTATATGTACAGAATGAGCTGGAGATAATGATGTTACATGTTAATCCAAGGGCTTAAAATATAACCGAGATTTAACATTTGTTGGCAATATATGAATAGACAATATCTGATGTATACGTCAGTTTCTGCTTGTGGAAACACATAACTATATTAGATTAACAAGATCCTGTGATTTGTAACTACTCTCTGTAAATTAATATAAGACCTTTTAGATTCTGTCATATCTGTTCTAGCCCTGGGATTTTCTGCTTCAATGTTTCCTATGAAATAGTTGTATTTAAGAAATTTATAATTATATTCTTTGGTTAAAAGAATAATATTAATCATTATACCGACTCATCGTTAACTCTGTTATTAATCCAGTATTATGGTATAAATCCACGCAGCCACAAAAATATGATAAATGTTGCTTGCCCATGATTTTGGAACAAGAGTCTCAGCTTAAAACATATTTTCTACCAAAATAATTAAAGGTGTAGTTTTTATAATGTTTCACTTTGAAAGTGGTGGTTTGTTTCTTCATCTTTCATTGTTAACCAACTCTCTTTGGCTTATATGGTGTGTTTGTTTCAAGTCTTTAGTTTGCTGCACATGCTCATTTTTAGCAAAAATGCTAGACCTACGGCCTGCTTCTTACAAACTAAACGTACGGGCTACTTCTTACAAACTCTAGGTATGGGCTGCTTCTTACGAACTGTACGTACGGGCTCATATGTCACTGTGGTGCGCGCCCCTATCTCTATCGAATCTGAGTACATGATGCCGATTCTCTGCAATTTGCGCCCTGTGGACAGTTAGGCTACATGCGACCGGCATATCACTGATGCTCTCGTGGTCTGAAAATTGAATGGTCTTGGAAGGCCTCTAGGGCAGTTGCCCAAAACTGTCTTGAGGCAATTTCTCTGCATCTCTACCTCTGGATTGGCTACTGCACAAGGTACTCTGACTCTCCCTGAGTGTCTAGTCAGTGTGTAAATTAGAAGTAGTACCTTCTGCCTCGGTCGGCGCCAGGTTATGTAACTTTTATAGACTAGAGCCAACAAGGAAAACTTGAAAGTGATACATGTTACTGGCTTGTTCATGCCACATTTTTCATGGCCTTGGCATATGCACTTGTTGAAACAAAATTGCTGCTCTAGTCATCTCGTCCTTTACTCTACATTATTTTTCTGCATATTGTAGAGTTCCCAGTGATAAAAATAGCGCCCTATAGCATTCTGAACAAGGCCTTGCTAAATAAATCAGTGTACAAGGACGCGCTATTTTGTCATAGCATGCTATTTTTTTCAATGAGAGTACCTGAGATGTTGATGAAAGAAATGGCTACTAGTAATAAACATACACCTTTCCTTTTTGCATCCATAAAATTTTTAGTTGATTTAACATAGACAAATTATGATACGACGAGTACAACTTTCTGACTGTACTACAAAACTAAAGAGTGCTTCGGCATACTATACATCCCGGTACCCTGGACATATACTGAAGCAGGGGAAAATTAATAAGCTGCAGTCAACAAAGGTATTAGCTAGGCCGCAGCAGAGATGCAACAGTCGGCAGAGGAGCAACTGAATAGGGTCGAGGACGGCCAGGGCGGTGGAGTTAAGAAAACTGGCATGCGGAGCATTGTTAGAATTATTGGGATTTAAATCATCTGTTATATCCAATAATTTCTAGGAAAATCCCATAGGCCCATGTGGCACGTTCATGCATGACAAGAAAAAAGTTCAAATATTTGCGCTAGTGGAAAATGAAACCGAATGGTGGTGAATGACGACATTCATCTCCTCATTGATGGCATCAATATTTTGGTTTTGGTTTCATTTCTTCATTAGTACATTGGTTTCTTCATACCGTGCGTACTAGCATATTTTGTCATGCAAGAACTTGAAACGATTTGCCTGCTAATGGGAGACGAAACTGACTACTTAATAGGATTTTTAGTGCGTCTGTTTCTCCTCTCCTTAATGAGAATTAGTGCGTCCATTTCAGTTTCATCTGGTTGCTCCTATAAGAGGTCGCTCCTCTTTCCAACGAGACACAACTCTTCGCATTGTTCCAGAGCATTGCACCGTCTACCTCTTTCCCATCTCGCTTCCTGGCGTGCACCGGAGAGTGAGACAGCAGCCTCCGAAACCCCGCCTCTTGTGATCCGGTACGGGAGAGGGGCGATCAGGTTTTTGGGGAGCGTCCTTACGCGACTGCTGGAGTCTTGTTCATCGTGGCTGCAAACGGCGACATCACCGACGACGAGTTCCCCAACGACGACTTCTTCCCCGACGTCAAGGACCTCTTCAGCGACATGACGATTGGGACATCTGCACTTCTGCTACTGCGCCGTATGCCATCTTATCCTCACTATTAGGGCTAGCATTTGTTTTATTGCTAATAGCAATTGACATGGATATGATGCATTTTGCTTATGATTTTGATTGTATGACTAGTCTCAACGAATTGTTGCTAGTTTCTAGTTTCATCAATATATTGCTATTCATGTTTTATCCATTATTTTTCTGGATTAAACTAAACGGGAAAATTCCTAATTATTCAACGATCCAAAAACCTGAAATGTGTAGGCAATTTTCTCTTATTGGTTTTGCTACAACTCTCAAGCCCGTACCACTTGAGGGCGTGAACTATAAGAGGTGGCGTGCGAGGGCAGTTCTTTGGCTTACCACCATGAACTGTTTTCACGCCTCTAAAGGCAAGCCAGGGGGAGAGCTGACTACCGAGCAGGAGCAAGCTTTCCAGGCTACAGACACCCTCTTTAGAGGTGCTGTCTTGAGTGTTCTTGGCGACAAGATTGTCGATCCAGTCATGACCATCATGGTCGGTAAAGATATGTGGGATGCACTCGAAACCAAGTTTGGAGTCGCGGACGCAGGAAGTGAGTTGTATATCATGGAACAGTACCATGACTACAAGATGACTGATGACCGCTCCGTTGTTGAGCAGGCTCATGAGATTCAGTCGCTCACTAAAGAACTTGAGCATCTCAATTGTGTGTTACCGGACAAATTCATCGCCGGAGGCATCATTGCCAAGCTTCCTCCTTCATGGAGGAATTTTGCTACCTCTCTGAAGCATAAGAGGCAAGAGTTTACTGTTGTCAATCTAATTGGCACTCTTGATGTAGAAGAGAAGGCGAGGGCAAAAGACACACGTGCTCGTTTCCATGAGGGGAATTCCAGTGCCAATTTGGTACAAAAGAGAAATTTCCAAACCCACAAACCCAAGAACAAAAACTATGCGGGCAAAGAAAAATTTGATGGCAAGTACAAAGCCCCACAACCTGTCAACTTCAAGAAGAAGAAGGATACTTATAAGAAGAAAGGAAAGTGCCATGTATGTGGCAGTGAAGAACATTGGGCTTCATCCTGCAAGGACCGCTGGGACATGCGTCGGAATGAGAACAATAGCAAGACCGCTAATGTTGTTATTGGCGATGTTGACATGAAAGATGTCGGGTATGGTAAATTTCCTACCATCCTTTCAGTATGTCATTCTCCAGATTGGTGGATTGGCACCGGTGCCAATGTACATGTGTGTTCTGACATAAACATGTTTTCTTCTTATCAGGTCGCAAGAACTACACCCGTGCTGATGGGAAACGGGACACATGCTTCTGTTCATGGTGTTGGTACGGTCGATCTGAAGTTTACTTCGGGAAAGATCGTGCGACTGAAGAACGTGCAGCATGTCCCTGCTATAAATAAAAATCTTGTCAGCGGTTCTTGTTTGTGTCGAGATGGTTATAAATTGGTATTTGAGTCCAATAAGGTTGTAGTATCTAAGTGTGGACAATTTGTTGGGAAGGGCTATGAGAGCGGAGGCTTGTTCCGCTTATCTTTGTCAGACTTTTGCACTAAAGTTATTAATCATGTTTGCAGTGAAACCGAATCAAATGTTTGGCATTCACGACTTTGTCATATTAACTTTGGTCTCATGACGCGGCTAGCAAATTTGAGTTTAATCCCAAAATTTACAATTGTCAAAGGTTCTAAGTGCCAAATTTGTGTGCAAGCAAAGCAACCTCGCAAGTCTCATGCAACTGTTGAGGCGAGGAATTTGGCACCACTTGAACTCATACATTCAGATCTTTGTGAGATGAATGGTGTGTTGACAAAAGGTGGAAAAAGATATTTCATGACTCTAATCGATGACTCTACTAGATATTGCATGATATATTTGTTGAAAACAAAAGATGAGGCTTTGCACTACTTTAAAATCTACAAAGCCGAAGCAGAGAATCAACTCGATCGCAAGATCAAAAGGCTTAGGTCGGATCACGGTGGAGAGTATTTTTTCAATGAGTTCAATTTATTTTGTGAGGAACATGGTATAATACATGAGAGAACGCCTCCCTACTCTCCCCAGTCAAACGGGGTTGCCGAACGAAAGAACCGAGCTCTAACTGATTTGGTTAACACCATGTTAGATACAGCGGGACTTTCCAGGGAATGGTGGGGGGAGGCTTTGATGACTGCAAGTCATGTCCTAAATAGAGTTCCTACGAAGAATAAAGAGATTACCCCGTTTGAAGAATGGGAAAGGAAAAGGCTTAAACTTTCCTACTTACGAACTTAGGGTTGTTTGGCGAAAGTCAATGTACCAATTACCAAGAAGCGTAAGCTTGGGCCAAAAACAGTTGATTGCGTTTTCCTGGGTTATGCTTTCCATAGCATTGGCTATAGATTTCTAGTGGTGAAATCTGAGGTACTTGACATGAATGTTGGTACCATCATGGAGTCGAATGATGCGACTTTCTTTGAGGATATTTTTCCTATGAAGGATATGCCTAGCTCATCTAGTCAGAGGTCACAGACAACTCCTGGACCTACTATTCCATTGGAACATTCCGAGAAGAAACACACAGATATTCCTGAGGAGGATGACAATGAAGCTCCTAGAAGGAGCAAGAGACAAAGGACCACAAAGTCATTTGGTGAATATTTCATTGTGTACCTCGTGAATGATACTCCCACTTCTATTTCAGAAGCTTATGCATCTTATGATGCTGATTACTGGAAAGAAGTTGTGCGTAGTGAGATGGATTCTATCATGGCTAATGGGACATGGGAGATCACTGATCGTCCTTATGGGTGTAAACCTGTAGGGTGTAAGTGGGTGTTTAAGAAAAAGCTTAGGCCCGATAGTACAATTGAAAAGTACAAGGCACGACTTGTTGCCAAGGGCTATACCCAAAAAGAAGGTGAAGATTTCTTTGATACTTATGTGCCTGTGGCCAGATTGACCACCATTCGAGTACTACTCTCATTGGCCGCCTCACACAATCTTCTCGTTCGTCAAATGGACGTTCAGACAGCTTTCCTAAATGGAGAGTTGGAGGAGGAAATTTACATGGAACAACCCGATGGTTTTGTAGTAGATGGTCAGGCAGGAAAAGTGTGTAAATTGTTGAAATCTTTGTATGGTTTGAGACAAGCACCTAAGCAGTGGCACGAGAAGTTCGAAAGAACTTTGACATCTACGGGCTTTGTTGCAAACGAAGCCGACAAGTATGTGTACTATCGCCATGGTGGGGGCGAAGGAGTTATATTATGTTTGTATGTTGATGACATACTTATATTTGGAACAAATCTCAAGGTCATTCAGGAAGTGAAAGATTTTCTGAATCAAAACTTTGAGATGAAAGACCTTGGAGTAGCTGATGTTATCTTGAACATCAAGCTTTTAAGAGGTTGTGATGGTGGGATCACTCTCTTGCAGTCTCACTATGTGGAGAAGATCGGTTTGGATATTCAGATTGCAAACCTTCTCCGACACCTTATGATCTGAGTGTTTTAATTCGGAAGAACGAGGGAGAAACAAAGGATCAATTGAGATATTCTCAAATCATTGGCTCGCTTATGTATTTAGCTAGTGCTACGAGGCCTGACATCTCGTTTTCTGTGAGTAAACTAAGCCGGTTTGTTTCAAACCCGGGAGATGTTCATTGGCATGCACTTGAGAGAATAATGCGCTATCTGAAAGGTACTGCGAGTTATGGGCTTCACTATACCGGGTATCCAAGAGTACTTGAAGGTTATAGTGATGCAAATTGGATATCTGATGCTGATGAGCTTAAAGCGACAAGTGGTTATGTGTTTACACTTGGTGGTGCTGCTGTTTCCTGGAAGTCTTGCAAGCAGACCATCTTAACAAGGTCAACAATGGAAGCAGAACTCACAGCATTAGACACGGCAACAGTTGAAGCAGAATGGCTTCGAGAACTTTTGATGGACTTGCCGGTGGTTGAAAAACCAATACCAGCTATTCTAATGAACTGTGATAATCAAACAGTGATCGTCAAGGTAAACAGTTCTAAGGATAATAAGAAGTCATCAAGACACGTGAGAAGGAGACTGAAATCTGTCAGGTTCATGAGAAACTCCGGAGTTATAGCGTTGGACTATATAAACACATCGAAGAATCTGGCAGATCCCTTCACAAAGGGTTTATCACGAAATGTGATAGACAACGCATCGAAGGAGATGGGATTGAGACCCACTACATAAGCTGTTCATGGTGGTAACCCATTCTTTGTGATCGGAGATCCCGCGAATTAGAATTGGCGAGACAAACTATTGGATAACTGAGAGGAGAATATTTATTTGACAAAAATCCACTCCGTTATGATGCAATTCTATCCTAATCTGTATGGTAGGCTGATACTTATCTTAATGTGTTTTGAATGGCTTGGGTAGGCAAAGATGTTTTCCTACAGAACATCTAGAAATAACACACCTATATGAGTTAGACTGTTAAACGTCGTGGTCTGTAAGAGTTGGATGTTCTCTAATAAACTCATGAAGAGGCCCCGAGTATGACGCATATGCTCCTACCCGCGGGAAAGTTTTCAGCGGTCTAGTATCGGTCAAGGCTTTTACGTGAAACTTGTTTGCACAAAACTTGCAGTTCAAGGCGTAGTCCACTGTTCAAGTTGTGAACGAGTGTAGCGTGGAGTTCTAGGTGGAAGTTCAACTTAACAGTCTCCACCGAAACACCGGTATATAAACAATGTTTTGGAACCATAGGCAAACTTGATCTGCCTCTGGGATCTGGTGGGGGATTGTTAGAATTATTGGGATTTAAACCATCTGTTATATCCAATAATTTCTAGGAAAATCTCATAGGCCCATGTGGCACGTTCATGTATGACAAGAAAGAAGTTAAAATATTTGCGCTAGTGGAAAATGAAACCGAATGGGGGTGAATGATGACATTCATCTCCTCATTGATGGCATCAATATTTTGGTTTTGGTTTCATTTCTTCATTAGTACATTGGTTTCTTCATACCGTGCGTACTAGCATATTTTGTCATGCAAGAACATGAAACGATTTGCCTACTAATGAGAGACGAAACTGACCACTTAATAGGATTTTTAGTGCGTCTGTTTCTCCTCTCCTTAATGAGAATTAGTGCGTCCATTTCAGTTTCATCTCGTTGCTCCTATAAGAGGTCGCTCCTCTTTCCAACGAGACACAACTCTTCGCATTGTTCTAGAGCATTGCACCGTCTACCTCTTTCCCATCTCGCTTCCTGGCGTGCACCGGAGAGTGAGACAGCAGGCCTCCGAAACCTCGCCTCTTGTGATCCGGTACGGGAGAGGGGCGATCAGGTTTTTTGGGAGCGTCCTTACGCGACTGCTGGAGTCTTGTTGATCGTGGCTGCAAATGGCGACATCACTGACGACGAGTTCCCCAACGACGACTTCTTCCCCGACGTCAAGGACCTCTTCAGCGACATGACGATTGGGACATCTGCACCTTCTGCTACTGTGCCGTATGCCATCTTATCCTCACTGTTAGGGCTAGCATTTGGTTTATTGATAATAGCAATTGACATGGATATGATGCATTTTGCTTATGATTTTGATTGTATGACTAGTCTCAACGAATTGTTGCTAGTTTCTAGTTTCATCAATATATTGCTATCCATGTTTTATCCATTATTTTTCTGGATTAAACTAAATGGGAAAATGCCTAAATATTCAACAAGCATTGCGTAACAGGGAGCTCGTGTGACGGTGCAAGACAGAAGAACGAGCCGTGCATAGGAGGGAGTTGCTGGGCTTGCGATTTGTCTCAGCGGAACTCATGCTTCGACCAAGCCGAGCCCAAGCCCAGTTTTGAGAGCTTCGAGGAGCCTGGCCGAGCCAAGCCACAAGCTGGGTCAGCTAGGCTTGTTTCCCTAGCAAGTGTTTACATTTCATTTTTCATGAGGTATATGCGTGATACTAGCTACATTTTCCACAAAGCCTCTCAATCCGATTAACATTCATCTCACAAGGGTAGGTACATACTTTGAACCCATTTATGCTATAGGAGAAGAAGAAAGGAGGAGGTAGATCATACCATGGTGGCTAAGGTGCGAGAGGTAACATGCATTGGAAGAGATGTTGTATCTTGAGGATTATATAGAGAGAGCTAGGCCTGTAATGGTCATGTGCTAGCCAACAATTATGAACTCTCCAGTTACAAACCTGAATTTCTGGCGTTTAGTGCCCTCAACCACCTCAAGTTAATGATACAAATTGACTCGCTTACAAGATTTGGGACGCCCTCACACAAGATAAAATGTCCTAAGATGCAATACACAATGTGGATGCTTCCTTACAATCCCACGACAAGCATGGTTAGTCATCTCAAACTAATCTCAACAATGGATGAGCTTCCTTAGAGCATCCACGACCTTTGTGCTAAAGAAAGTCTCCCCCTTACAAAATCTCTAGCTCTACAAAAAAAATCATCTTTAACTCCATTATTGCCCCACTGTCAAAATAATTGCGTCAAATGAATTTATGCAATTTTTAGTTAAGATCAATTTCATAAAATTTATACTTTCTAAAAGAAAGAATCTTATCTCTGTTCGGAAAATTCCGAAGATGAAGAGAAATCTTATCTCTGTGAGTGCCCTTGATGCAAAGGGGTACAAGTATTCAGGTGGAGATAGTGTTTTGAAAGTCACCAAATGTTCTCTTATTGTGATGAAAGGTGATTTAAGTTCGACCAATGGTCTTTATTGTTGGGAATCGTAGCATAATTTAAAAAAAATTCCTACGCTCACCAAGATGCATCTATGGAGTCTACTAGCAACGAGAGGAAAGGAGTGCATCTACATACCCTTGTAGATCGCGAGCGGAAGCGTTCCAATGAACGTGGATGACGGAGTCGTACTCGCCGTGATCCAAATCATCGATGACCGAGTGCCGAACGGACGGCACCTCCGCGTTCAACACACGTACGGTGCAGCGACGTCTCCTCCTTTTTGATCCAGAAAGGGGGAAGGAGAGGTTGATGGAGATCCAACAGCACGACGGCGTGGTGGTGGATGTAGCGGGTCTCCGGCAGGGCTTCGCCGAGCTTCTACGAGAGAGAGAGAGGTGTTGCAGGGGAGGAGGGAGGCGCCCAAGGCTGTAGGTTGCTGCCCTCCCTCCCTCCCCCCCTTTATATAGGCCCCTGGGGTGTGCGCCAGCCCTGGGAGATGGGATCTCCAAGGGGGGGGCAGCCAAGGGGGGGAAGGGGTTGCCTTGCCCCCCAAGGCAAGGGGGAAGCTCCCCCCTAGGGTTCCCAACCCTAGGCGCATGGGGGGAGGCCCAAGGGGGGCGCCCCAGCCCACTAAGGGCTGGTTCCCTTCCACTTTCAGCCCACGGGGCCCTCCGGGATAGGTGGCCCCACCCGGTGGACCCCCGGGACCCTTCCGGTGGTCCCGGTACAATACCGGTAACCCCCGAAACTTTCCCGGTGGCCGAAACTTGACTTCCTATATATAATTCTTCACCTCCGGACCATTCCGGAACCTCTCGTGACGTCCGGGATCTCATCCGGGACTCCGAACAACTTTCGGGTTTCCGCATACATATATCTCTACAACCCTAGCGTCACCGAACCTTAAGTGTGTAGACCCTACGGGTTCGGGAGACATGTAGACATGACCGAGACGCCTCTCCAGTCAATAACCAACAGCGGGATCTGGATACCCATGTTGGCTCCCACATGTTCCACGATGATCTCATCGGATGAACCACGGTGTCGAGGATTTAATCAATCTGTATGCAATTCCCTTTGTCAATCGGTATGTTACTTGCCCGAGATTCGATCGTCGGTATCCCAATACCTTGTTCAATCTCGTTACCGGCAAGTCTCTTTACTCGTACCACAATGCATGATCCCGTGACTAACGCCTTAGTCACATTGAGTTCATTATGATGATGCATTACCGAGTGGGCCCAGAGATACCTCTCCGTCACACGGAGTGACAAATCCCAGTCTCGATCCGTGCCAACCCAACAGACACTTTCGGAGATACCCGTAGTGCACCTTTATAGTCACCCAGTTACGTTGTGACGTTTGGAACACCCAAAGCACTCCTACAGTATCCGGGAGTTGCACGATCTCATGGTCTAAGGAAAAGATACTTGACATTGGAAAAGCTCTAGCAAACGAAACTACACGATCTTTTATGCTATGCTTAGGATTGGGTCTTGTCCATCACATCATTCTCCTAATGATGTGATCCCGTTATCAATGACATCCAATGTCCATAGTCAGGAAACCATGACTATCTGTTGATCAACGAGCTAGTCAACTAGAGGCTTACTAGGGACACGTTGTGGTCTATGTATTCACACATGTATTACGATTTCCGGACAATACAATTATAGCATGAATAATAGACAATTACCATGAACAAAGAAATATAATAATAACCATTTATTATTGCCTCTAGGGAATATTTCCAACAGTCTCCCACTTGCACTAGAGTCAATAATCTAGTTACATTGTGATGAATCGAACACCCATTGCGTCCTGGTGTTGATCATGTTTTGCCCTAGGGAGAGGTTTAGTCAACGGATCTGCTACATTCAGGTCCGTGTGTACTTTACAAATATCTATGTCTCCATTTTGAACACTTTCACGAATGGAGTTGAAGCGACGCTTGATATGCCTGGTCTTCCTGTGAAACCTGGGCTCCTTCACAAGGGCAATAGCTCCAGTGTTGTCACAGAAGAGAGTCATCGGGCCCGACGCATTGGGAATCACCCCTAGGTCGGTAATGAACTCCTTCATCCAGACTGCTTCCTGTGCTGCCTCCGAGGCTGCCATGTACTCCGCTTCACATGTAGATCCCGCCACGACGCTTTGCTTGCAACTGCACCAGCTTACTGCTCCTCCATTCAAAATATACACGTATCCGGTTTGTGACTTCGAGTCATCCAGATCTGTGTCGAAGCTAGCGTCGACGTAACCCTTTACGACGAGCTCTTCGTCACCTCCATAAACGAGAAACATATCCTTAGTCCTCTTCAGTTACTTCAGGATATTCTTGACCGCTGTCCAGTGTTCCATGCCGTGATTACTTTGGTATCTACCTACCAAACTTACGGCAAGGTTCACATCAGGTCTGGTACACAGCATGGCATACATAATAGACCCTATGGCCGAGGCATAGGGGATGACACTCATCTTTTCTATATCTTCTGCCGTGGTCGGGCATTGAGCCTTGCTCAATTGCACACCTTGCAATACAGGCAAGAACCCCTTCTTGGACTGATCCATATTGAACTTCTTCAATATCTTGTCAAGGTATGTACTCTGTGAAAGACCAATGAGGCGTCTTGATCTATCTCTATAGATCTTGATGCCCAATATATAAGCAGCTTCTCCAAGGTCCTTCATTGAAAAACACTTATTCAAATAGGCCTTTATACTTTCCAAGAATTCTATATCATTTCCCATCAACAATATGTCATCCACATATAATATGAGAAATGCTACAGAGATCCCACTCACTTTCTTGTAAACACAGGCTTCTCCATAAGTCTGTGTAAACCCAAACGCTTTGATCATCTCATCAAAGAGAATGTTCCAACTCCGAGATGCTTGCACCAGCCCATAGATTGAGCGCTGGAGCTTGCACACTTTGTTAGCATTCTTAGGATCGACAAAACCTTCCGGCTGCATCATATACAACTCTTCCTTAAGGAAGCCATTAAGGAATGCCGTTTCGACGTCCATCTGCCATATCTCATAATCATAGTATGCGGCAATTGCTAACATGATTCGGACGGACTTCAGCTTCGCTACGGGTGAGAAAGTCTCATCGTAGTCAACCCCTTGAACTTGTCGATAACCCTTAGCGACAAGTCGAGCTTTGTAGATGGTCACATTACCATCCGCGTCCGTCTTCTTCTTAAAGATCCATTTGTTTTCTATGGCTCGCCGATCATCGGGCAAGTCAGTCAAAGTCCATACTTCGTTTTCATACATGGATCCTATCTCGGATTTCATGGCTTCTAGCCATTTGTCGGAATCCGGGCCCGCCATCGCTTCTTCATAGTTCGAAGGTTCACCGTTGTCTAACAACATGATTTCCAGGACAGGGTTGCCGTACCACTCTGGTGCGGAACGTGTCCTTGTGGACCTACGAAGTTCAGTAGTAACTTGATCCAAAGCTTCATGATCATCATCATTAACTTCCTCCCCAGTCGGTGTAGGCACCACAGGAACATTTTCCCGCGCTGCGCTACTTTCCGGTTCGGAAGGGGTGACTATCACCTCATCAAGTTCCACTTTCCTCCCACTCAATTCTTTCGAGAGAAACTCCTTCTCCAGAAAGGACCCGTTCTTGGCAACGAAGATCTTGCCTTCGGATCTGAGGTAGAAGGTATACCCAATAGTCTCCTTAGGGTATCCTATGAGGACACATTTTTCCGATTTGGGCTCGAGCTTTTCAGGTTGAAGTTTCTTGACATAAGCATCGCATCCCCAAACTTTTAGAAACGACAGCTTAGGTTTCTTCCCAAACCATAATTCATACGGTGTCATCTCAACGGATTTCGACGGAGCCCTATTTAAAGTGAATGCGGCAGTCTCTAAAGCATAGCCCCAAAATGAGAGCGGTAAATCGGTAAGAGACATCATAGATCGCACCATATCCAATAGAGTGCGATTACGACGTTCGGACACACCATTTCTCTTAGGTGTTCCAGGCGGCGTGAGTTGTGAAACTATTCCACATTTCCTTAAGTGTGCACCAAACTCGTGACTTAAATATTCTCCACCACGATCTGATCGTAGGAATTTTATTCTCCTGTCACGTTGATTCTCAACTTCACTCTGAAATTCCTTGAACTTTTCAAAGGTTTCAGACTTGTGTTTCATCAGGTAGACATACCCATATCTACTTAAATCATCAGTGAGAGTGAGAACATAACGATATCCTCCGCGAGCCTCAACACTCATTGGACCACACACATCGGTATGTATGATTTCCAATAAGTTGGTTGCTCGCTCCATTGTTCCGGAGAACGGAGTCTTGGTCATCTTACCCATGAGGCATGGTTCGCACGTGTCAAATGATTCGTAATCAAGAGACTCCAAAAGTCCATCTGCATGGAGCTTCTTCATGCGCTTGACACCAATGTGACCAAGGCGGCAGTGCCACAAGTATGTGGGACTATCGTTATCAACTTTACATCTTTTGGTATTCACACTATGAACATGTGTAACATCACGTTCGAGATTCATCAAAAATAAACCATTGACCAGTGGGGCATGACCATAAAACATATCTCTCAAATAAATAGAACAACCATTATTCTCGGATTTAAATGAGTAGCCATCTTGAATTAAACGAGATCCAGATACAATGTTCATGCTCAAAGCTGGCACTAAATAACAATTATTGAGGTTTAAAACTAATCCCGTAGGTAGATGCAGAGGTAGCGTGCCGACGGCGATCACATCGACCTTGGAACCATTCCCGACGCGCATCGTCACCTCGTCCTTCGCCAGTCTCCGTTTATTCCGTAGTTCCTGTTTTGAGTTACAAATATGAGCAACCGCACCGGTATCAAATACCCAGGAGCTACTACGAGTACTGGTAAGGTACACATCAATTACATGTATATCACATATACCTTTGGTGTTGCCGGCCTTCTTGTCCGCTAAGTATTTGGGGCAGTTCCGCTTCCAGTGACCACTTCCCTTACAATAAAAGCACTCAGTTTCAGGCTTGGGTCCATTCTTTGACTTCTTCCCGGCAACTGGCTTACCGGGCGCGGCAACTCCCTTGCCGTCCTTCTTACCCTTGCCCTTCTTGAACTTAGTGGTTTTATTCACCATCAACACTTGATGTTCTTTTCTGATTTCCACCTCCGCTGATTTCAGCATTGAATATATCTCAGGAATGGTCTTTTCCATCCCCTGCATATTGAATTTCATCACAAAGCTCTTGTAGCTTGGTGGAAGCGACTGGAGGATTCTGTCAATGACCGCGTCATCCGGGAGATTGACTCCCAGCTGGGATAAGCGGTTGTGTAACCCAGACATTCTGAGTATGTGCTCACTAACAGAACTATTCTCCTCCATTTTACAGCTGAAGAACTTGTCGGAGACTTCATATCTCTCGACCCGGGCATGAGCTTGGAAAACCATTTTCAGCTCCTCGAACATCTCATATGCTCCATGTTTCTCAAAACGCTCTTGGAGACCCGGTTCTAAGCTGTAAAGCATGCCGCACTGAACGAGGGAGTAATCATCAGCACGTTGCTGCCAAGCGTTCATAACGTCTTGGTTCTCTGGGATTGGTGCTTCACCTAGCGGTGCTTCTAAGACATAATCTTTCTTGGCTGCTATGAGGATGATCCTCAGGTTCCGGACCCAGTCCGTATAGTTGCTGCCATCATCTTTCAGCTTGGTTTTCTCTAGGAACGCGTTGAAATTGAGGACAACGTGGGCCATTTGATCTACAAGACATAGTGTAAAGATTTAGACTAAGTTCATGATAATTAAGTTCATCTAATCAAATTATTTAATGAACTCCCACTCAGATAGACATCCCTCTAGTCATCTAAGTGAAACATGATCCGAGTCAACTAGGCCGTGTCCGATCATCACGTGAGACGGACTAGTCAAGATCGGTGAACATCTCCATGTTGATCGTATCTTCTATACGACTCATGCTCGACCTTTCGGTCCTCCGTGTTCCGAGGCCATGTCTGTACATGCTAGGCTCGTTAAGTCAACCTAAGTGTATTGCGTGTGTTCCGAGGCCATGTCTGTACATGCTAGGCTCGTCAACACCCGTTGTATTCGAACGTTAGAATCTATCACACCCGATCATCACGTGGTGCACAGTTAGGGTGAACACTTTCTTGAAATTATTATAAGGGATCATCTTACTTACTACCGTCGTTCTAAGCAAATAAGATGCAAAAACATGATAAACATCACATGCAATCAAATAGTGACATGATATGGCCAATATCATTATGCTCCTTTGATCTCCATCTTCGGGGCACCATGATCATCTTTGTCACCGGCATGACACCATGATATCCATCATCATGATCTCCATCATTGTGTCTTCATGAAGTCGTCACGCCAACGATTACTTCTACTTACATGGCTAACGCGTTTAGCAACAAAGTAAAGTAAATTACATGGCGTTATTCAATGACACGCAGGTCATGCAAAATAATAAAGACAACTCCTATGGCTCCTGCTGGTTGTCATACTCATCGACATGCTAGTCGTGATTCCTATTACAAGAATATGATCAATCTCATACATCACATATATCATTCATCACATCTTCTGGCCATATCACATCACATAGCACTTGCTGCAAAAACATGTTAGACGTCCTCTAATTGTTGTTGCAAGTTTTTACGTGGTTTGTAGGTTTCTAGCAAGAACGTTTTCTTACCTACGTATGACCACAACGTGATTTGCCAATTTCTATTTACCCTTCATAAGGACCCTTTTCATCGAATCCGTTCCGACTAAAGTAGGAGAGACAGACACCCGCTAGCCACCTTATGCAACTAGTGCATGTCAGTCGGTGGAACCTGTCTCACGTAAGCGTACGTGTAAGGTCGGTCCGGGCCGCTTCATCCTACAATGCCGCCGAAACAAGAAACGACTAGTAGCGGCAAGAAGAATTGGCAAACTCAACGCCCACAACTGCTTTGTGTTCTACTCGTGCATAGTAACTACGCATAGGCCTGGCTCATGATGCCACTGTTGGGAATCGTAGCATAATTTAAAAAAAATTCCTACGCTCACCAAGATGCATCTATGGAGTCTACTAGCAACGAGGGGAAAGGAGTGCATCTACATACCCTTGTAGATCGCGAGCGGAAGCGTTCCAATGAACGTGGATGACGGAGTCGTACTCGCCGTGATCCAAATCACCGATGACCGAGTGCCGAACGGACGGCACCTCCGCGTTCAACACACGTACGGTGCAGCGACGTCTCCTCCTTCTTGATCCAGCAAGGGGGAAGGAGAGGTTGATGGAGATCCAACAGCACGACGGCGTGGTGGTGGATGTAGCGGGTCTCCGGCAGGGCTTCGCCGAGCTTCTGCGAGAGAGAGAGAGAGAGGTTGCAGGGGAGGAGGGAGGCGCCCAAGGCTGTAGGTTGCTGCCCTCCCTCCCCCCCTTTATATAGGCCCCTGGGGGTGCGCCAGCCCTGGGAGATGGGATCTCCAAGGGGGGGCGGCGGCCAAGGGGGGGAAGGGGTTGCCTTGCCCCCCAAGGCAAGGGGGAAGCTCCCCCCAGGGTTCCCAACCCTAGGCGCATGGGGGGAGGCCCAAGGGGGACGCCCCAGCCCACTAAGGGTTGCTTCCTTTCCACATTCAGCCCACGGGGCCCTCCGGGATAGGTGGCCCCACCCGGTGGACCCCCGGGACCCTTCCGGTGGTCCCGGTACAATACCGGTAACCCCCGAAACTTTCCCGGTGGCCGAAACTTGACTTCCTATATATAATTCTTCACCTCCGGACCATTCCAGAACCTCTCGTGACGTCCGGGATCTCATCCGGGACTCCGAACAACTTTCGGGTTTCCGCATACATATATCTCTACAACCCTAGCGTCACCGAACCTTAATTGTGTAGACCCTACGGGTTCGGGAGACATGTAGACATGACCGAGACGCCTCTCCGGTCAATAACCAACAGCGGGATCTGGATACCCATGTTGGCTCCCACATGTTCCACGATGATCTCATCGGATGAACCACGGTGTCGAGGATTCAATCAATCCGTATGCAATTCCCTTTGTCAATCGGTATGTTACTTGCCCGAGATTCGATCGTCGGTATCCCAATACCTTGTTCAATCTCGTTACCGGCAAGTCTCTTTACTCGTACCGCAATGTATGATCCCGTGACTAATGCCTTAGTCACATTGAGCTCATTATGATGATGCATTACCGAGTGGGCCCAGAGATACCTCTCCGTCACACGGAGTGACAAATCCCAGTCTCGATCCGTGCCAACCCAACAGACACTTTCGGAGATACCCGTAGTGCACCTTTATAGTCATCCAGTTACGTTGTGACGTTTGGCACACCCAAAGCACTCCTACGGTATCCGGGAGTTGCACGATCTCATGGTCTAAGGAAAAGATACTTGACATTGGAAAAGCTCTAGCAAACGAAACTACACGATCTTTTATGCTATGCTTAGGATTGGGTCTTGTCCATCACATCATTCTCCTAATGATGTGATCCCGTTATCAATGACATCCAATGTCCATAGTCAGGAAACCATGACTATCTGTTGATCAACGAGCTAGTCAACTAGAGGCTTACTAGGGACACGTTGTGGTCTATGTATTCACACATGTATTACGATTTCCGGACAATACAATTATAGCATGAATAATAGACAATTACCATGAACAAAGAAATATAATAATAACCATTTATTATTGCCTCTAGGGCATATTTCCAACATTTATTACCTTCGAGGTTCTACCGTTTCAGGTAACGCTACTCCAGTTGTTTCAAAGAAGTCTGATTGTGATGTTGCTAACCTTTGGCATATGCGTCTTGGACATATGAGTGAACTTGGTTTGACAGAGTTAAATAAGAGAGGTCTTCTTGATGGATATGAACCTGGTAAATTGAAATTTTGTGAGCATTGTATCTTCGGCAAGCACAAGAGGGTGAAGTTCAACACTTCGGTTCGTACAACTGAAGGTATTCTTGATTATGTTCATTCTGATTTTTGGGGACCATCTCACATAAAGTCACTAGGTGGTGCTAGTTACATGCTGACTATTATTGATAATTATTCGAGAAAAGTTTGGCCCTATTTCTTGAAGCATAAATATGAAGCATTCTCAACATTGAAGGAGTGGAAGATTATGATTGAGAGGCAAACCGAAAGGAAGGTAAAAATACTTCGCACTGATAATGGTATGGAATTCTGTTCTAAGCAATTTAAGAATTATTGCAAGTCTGAAGGCATTGTCAGACACTACACCGTTCCTTATACTCCTCAACAAAACGGTGTTGCTGAGCGTATAAACATGACCATTATTTACAGAGCCTGTTGCATGTTGTCCAATGCAGGTTTGCATAGGCGTTTTTGGGCTGAGGCCGCTTCCACTGCTTGTTATCTCATTAACCATTCACCATCAATTGCTATTAATAAGAAAATTCCAATTGAGGTATGGTCTGATTCACCTGCTGATTATTCACAATTCAGAGTTTTTGGTTGCACTGCTTATGCTCATGTTGATAATGGAAAGTTGGAGCCTAGGGCTGTTAAGTGCATCTTTCTTGGTTATAAGTCTGGTGTTAAAGGATTTAAATTATGGAATCCTGAAACCCAGAAGGTTGTTATTAGCAGAAATGTCATCTTTAATGAATCTACTATGTTACATGATGTTCCATATACTAATGTTCCTTTTGAGAGTGAACAGCAGCCTACTGTTCAGCAACCTACTATTCAGGTGGAGCATGTTATTGATTCAGGTGATACATCTAGTAAGGAGAATGTTGATGACATGATGATCCCATCGTTGATGATGAACATGTCACTCCCACTCCAAATCAGCCTATTGTTCCACCCAGTTGAAATCTCGCACGTGACAAAGTTAGCGGGGTATTAATAAACCTGACAGGTTAATTGAAGAGTGCACTATTGTTTCTTTTGCTTTATCTGTTGCGGAAGTAATTGAAGGTAATTCTGAACCTTCTTCATATTCCGAGGCCATTATTTCTGGTGATAGTAATAAGTGGATGACCACTATGCATGATGAGATGGAATCACTTGAAAAGAATCGCACTTGGGATTTAGTAAGATTACCTAGAGAGAAGAAACCTATTCGTTGCAAATGAGTTTTCAAAAGGAAAGAAGGTGTTTCTCCTAATGATGAGACAAGATATAAAGCAAGGTTAGTTGCTAAAGGTTACAGTCAGATTTCAGGTATTGACGATATGAAGTCTTTTCTCCTGTTGTGAAGCATAGCTCTATTCGCACTTTACTCAGTATTGTTGCCATGCATGATTTTGTGCTTGAGCAATTGGATGTTAAAACTACATTTTTACATGGAGAATTAGAAGAGGATATTTATATGGAACAACCTAAAGGTTTTGTTATTCCCGGAAAAGAAAAGCTTGTTTGTAAGTTAAAGAAATCTCTGTATGGATTGAAGCAGTCCCCTAGACGGTGGTACACGAGATATGACACTTTTATGCTCTCTCAAGGTTTCAAAAGGTCTAATTATGATAGTTGTGTTTATTTGAAAACTGTCAATGGTTCAACTATTTATTTGCTCATTTATGTTGATGATATGTTAATTGCTGCAAAGAGTATGTCAGATATTGATGAACTAAAGAAGCAATTGAGTAATGAATTTGAGATGAAGGATTTGGGTGCAGTAAAAAAATACTTGGCATGGAAATATCCAGAGATAGACCGTCTCGAAAAGTATATCTAAGTCAGAAGGGATATATTGATAAAGTTCTGCATAATGCCAAGCCGGTGAGTACTCCGTTAGCTGCACACTTCAAATTATCATCAGATTTATGTCCTAAGTCAGTTGCAGATATTGAGTATATGTCTGGAGTTCCCTATTCAAGTGCAGTTGGTTCACTTATGTATGCCATGATTTTTTCTCGTCCGGATTTATCATATGCATTGAAGGTTGTCAGTAGATACATGGTTAATCCTGAAAAAGAGCATTGGAAAGCAGTTCAGTGGATTTTAAGATACCTGTGATGTACTTCTAATGTTTATTTATAGTTTGGGAAAACTGGAGATGGACTTGTTGGTTTGTTGATTCTGATTTTGCTGGTGATTTGGATAAGAGAAGATCGCTCACGGGTTATGTTTTCATCATTGGTGGTTGTGTTGTGAGTTGGAGAGCAACTTTGCAGTCTATTGTGGCTTGTTCCACTACTGATGCCGAGTATATGGCTATTTCTGAGGCATGCAAAGAAGCTATCTGATTGAGAGGTTTGTACGCTAAGCTTTGTGGAGATTCATCTTGCCCTACCATATTTAGTGACAGTCAAAGTGCTATATATCTTATAAAGAATCCAATGTATCTGGAGAGAACAAAGCACATTGATGTCAGATATCACTATATTCGAGATGTTGTTGTTGCAGGTGATTTGAAGGTATGCAAGATAAATACTCATGATAATCCTGCTGACATGATGACAAAGCCAGCTCCTACCAATAAGTTTGAGCTTTGCTCAGGTTTAGTTGGTATTTCTCACTAGTCCTATGGACTTTGACGTACAAGGTGTTTATGCTGATTTGGATGGAGTTATTCACTTTGTTCGACTACTGGAGGAAATTTGGCTCAAGGTGGAGATTGTTAAATCGTGATCCAAATTCTAGTACCGTGTTGGACTAGACGTAGTACATACAGTGTGGGCCTTTGCGTTGGTACCGACGCGTACGAGTACAACTCGTTTACTTGTCCTACAAGGACTCTCATGTATTGTCCTCATACATACCCCAGGTAGTCGCACCTTAGACGGTCTGTCGTCTCGTGCTTATAATACTTCTCTATCATAGTGATTGCACCTTCGTGCGTCCGTGGTTTTCTCCCGCAAGGGTTTCCACATAAAAATCCATATGCTTTCGTGTGGGCCTTTGCGTAAGTGTGGGCCTTTGCGTTGGTACCGACGCGTACGAGTACAACTCGTTTACTTGTCCTACAAGGACTCTCATGTATTGTCCTCATACATACCCCAGGTAGTCGCACCTTAGACGGTCTGTCGTCTCGTGCTTATAATACTTCTCTATCATAGTGATTGCACCTTCGTGCGTCCGTGGTTTTCTCCCGCAAGTGTTTCCACATAAAAATCCATATGCTTCGGTGTCTCGTTTATCTCGTTTTATCTAACACCATGGATAAGACGAAGTTAGTCTGCACTCTATGAAGACGCGTTCACTAGCATTCTTCCTGGCACATGATACGCGTGGGTGCATTATATATGAGTTGGCTCCTGTATCTATTGTTTCTTGACGGTTGGTTTGGCACAGTAATAGTAGTGGTGTACATACTTAGAGACACACCCTTTTATGTATGTATATCTCTATTATTAAAGGAGGATCGAACATTGTAATGGTTCAACATGGATTGATGGTTCGACCTCGCCTTCGCTAATCCTCCCACCCCTTCTTCCATCCCCGCGTGCCTGAAAAAAAGGCCAAAAAAAGAAAGAAAAAACACGACCCACGAAGGCACGATCCCACACCCACGCAGCCTCCTCGTCTCCCGCACCCCATGGCTCCTATCCCGTCTCTCTCCTGGCTCCTGAGAAAAAAATATCTCCTGCTCTCGCCTCCTCGTCCGCCCCGCGGTCGCGGTCCAGGCCATCGGCGTTGGGATCCAGTCCCATGAAGAAATTCTCTACTCCTCCCTCTTACCTGTACCACTCTAGATCGCCTCCAACCATCGTCGAGCTTGGCGGCAGCGCAGAAGGAGAGCGCTGGTACGTCGGCGCTAGAGGACGTACTGGGCCTGGGGGTGGTTTGCAGGTGCAGCCGTACAACTCGGCCATGGCGGATGTGCTGGCCGTCGGGAACGCCATTACGCCACCGTACCGTTGGGGACGCCGTTAGGAAGGGGTTCTCGGTGTGACGGAAGGTCGGCGCCGAGTGGTGCGGCGAGTGCCAGGCTTCTAGAGGGCGCCGCGGGTATGACAGCGGGGTGCCGGATGATCACACGTGCTTCTGCTCCAGCGGACAGGCTAGCAGGTCGTGTCCTACTACTTCTTTAGGTTCAGGTACCCTTGATCGATCCAAGTGGTAATTGGTTGGTCAACGATGTTTGATTGATCCAATCAATCTTTTTTTTGAAACTGATCTAATCAACCTTGAGATGTCCTAATTTCTCACCAGTCTATTTAGGAAAACTTCTCTTCTTTTAACCTGACACTTCATCTGCAAGTATGTATCACGCTTTGACTACAGGAAATCTGAACCGTGCCCACGATGCGCCAGGGCTGGGATCATCACGGCGCCTGCACAGGGTGATATGAGTGCAGCGCAACCGATGCATCCTCTCCACCCGCCGCCGGTGAGGACTCTGAGGATGGGTACCAATGACGGTTTGCGCTTCCCTTGTCGTTCCTCCCATGACCTCTTCTTGTTTCTCATCGGCACTCCTCATTCTCTGATTACAAGGTCTCTTTTTCATCATACAAGCAAGGAGACTCATCGATCAGAGAACCGGTGCATGCGTGCCGCGTGCGGCATGGCATTGGAGAATAGTGAAGCAAGCCCATGGATGAAGAATCATTGGCACCGGCCTATGGCAGCATTACCAGATGCGTACGCAGTTCGTGCGAAGGGACCCCTCATTGCTTCGACGCTGATTCAGTGGGAATCACCAGTTCACCGCCGCCACTGTTGAAGGCGTGTAGAAATAGCTTGTGTTTTTTCCTGTTCCCCTCATTGGTGTTCTCGTCCCTTCCTCTCGACTCATGCAGATTCCGAACATGGCGTTTTTTGTTTGTTTGTTCATATGCAGGTTCTCTCCTAGATTTGGTGGTGCAGAAGTCAGCGGTGTTGGCGCGCTGCAGCCTGCAGGTCATGGATGTGAAGAAGCAGGCCCTGATTCTGAACTATGGGAGGGTAAATTAACAATTACTCATAGAGGTTGATTTATTTAGGACATACAACCATCTCTCTCATGCCCTCTTTCTCTCACTTGTTTTTCCTCTCTTAACTGCAGCATGAAGGAGGCCAGGACAGAGTGCAGGCCTGCGACTAGGATCAAGAGCATGAGACGACGTCACATTGTGGCTGTAATGAATACAATTTTGACCAAAGGTTTTATTGTTGTTTCGCAGATGGGGACTTGATCATCTTTGTTGTAGCACGGCGACTTGTTCCATATATTGAACATGTCTTTTTATCTATTCTTTGTTTGTTCTAAATTTGGACGCTTTCATGCAGATCAAGTTATTACGGAGGACAAAAAAGAAGAGGTGCATTGCAATCTATATTTGACTATTAAATGTGTGGCACAATCTGTTGACAAACACATTTAGGTATCTGTAGTATGCTTCAGGTAATTAATTATTGTATCTGTTTCGTCAATTATTTCCTTTTCATTCAGTGAATTAACTGTACTTTGGTTAAAAAGCATGAGTCGAATGTGTAAGTACGGAAAAAGTTCTCCCATTGGGTTGCCACTACAACGAAATAAACATGTAAATGACTGCTAAACATACTCTATTTTCGTAATTGAAAGGCAATGTTTCTGCCAGTCTCTTGAAAGAACTATAAGAAATGCAGCCTTGATAACTGAATGTCTACATTCGTTTTTGGAGATCACAGAGCTATATATTAATGAGTTATTATGTTGATGCACACTACATTCAGTTTAGTGAGCTTGTTTCTTTTACCTGATTCAGTGGTAATGTAATTGGGTGGTGAAGAAAACTAGCAAGCTGCATAGGAGAAATTCATACGTGCACCTGCGTGGAATAATAATTTTCCAAATGTCAAACAGTTTAAGAAAAACTATACATACAGATATCTGCATCATCTGTGTCGTTGTAAAATTTCGTGGAAAAATGATTTGGGAGAATGAGCTTAGGAGGTAGTATGCTTGGGCAGGAGGAAGGGGTTGCTTTAGTCTTGACTCTTGACCACGAAGTGATCTGGTAGCATTGTAGCGGCCAGCCGGCCACTCGCTCTCCAAATCCTGAACCTGCCCATGGGTCCGATGGACACGCACAGCGACTCGGATCTGCGGGCTCCATGATCACCACGGCTGCCTCCAGGGCTTGCCGCTGGCAGTCACCGAACCCTCACCGGATTGACCCCACAACCGACCATCGTCCTCCTCTCATTAGTTGGCTTCCCTCTACCGGATCGGATTTTTTTGGTTGGTTTGCAAAGTGCAGATGCTGACCTCCTTCATGATGAAGGAATCGAGGAGATGAACTTTTGCTTCTCAAGCTCTGATTTAGTTGAGATGTTTAAATAATATTGGTCACTTCCAAGTAAATTTTACGATGATGTGATATATGTCTACAAATTTCTGTTTTTCTTCTCGGTTCAGGTATCTATACTAAAGGTTGCAGTACAACACTAGCTGGCTACAATTTTGTAGATTTCCTTTTACCCTTAGTTTGTGCTCCCTCGGATCCATAATAGAGTTAAAAGGAAATCTAGGAAATTGTAATGCTAAGTAGTATAGTCCCTTAAGGCCTAAGATAC
Source organism: Aegilops tauschii subsp. strangulata (assembly GCF_002575655.3). Lineage (NCBI taxonomy): Eukaryota > Viridiplantae > Streptophyta > Magnoliopsida > Poales > Poaceae > Aegilops > Aegilops tauschii. The sequence goes on from NC_053039.3 coordinate 462,337,884, forward strand.
AAGTTAAAAAGTAGTATAGGATATGGGAGCAAACGGTTCAGTGAAAAACTTTTAAAACCTGAGATGGAAGCATATTTTGTAGGCTTGTAGTGCATGTTCACCTGTACGAGCTAGAACTTCCTTTGTGTTTGTGGAAGTGTAAGCCTGCCATTATCAGTTGAGTATAGGGCCTGACTAGCGTTTTGGTCTTTCATTTAAGTTTTACAGCCTCAAGTAAAATGTTTGAATTCTTATATCAACCACATCACTAAAATTTGGTTGGATTATGGTTGAATGTTAAGTCGAAAGAGGGATCGGCCTTCAATGTTGCCTCGTCAGGCTGTTGAGTTCCAACGAGGTCTAAATCCATTCCCCCGTCATATGTCGATTGCCTTCATACTGATGTTTCCCCTTAGTGGCATTGTTTATTTGGTGTCTTTTTTGTACAAAATTACTTTATGATGTTCATCCTGCTAGGCCGCAGGGGAAATAGTACTTCCAGTATTTGTAATTTTGAATCATGGTCAATCAATCAGTCATGGATCTGATGGCATAGTAAGTTTGTTTGCATTTCATATGGTAGTGACAGAGGCTCTTTTGCTCCAATCAATCAGTGAGAGATCCAATAGCTTAAGGTTGTCGTACCAACGCAATGTAACTAGAATAGTCTTTATCTTTTAATCACTTTCCCAGTTATATTTCTTCTAGAATTCATTTTTTACTTTGTGATTTATCGGCTTTTTGTTAGATGATACATGCTTCTAAATACAATGCAGACAAGGCTCAAAAATCAGGATACATGCCAGCTGCAAAGCAAATATATTAAAGTTGCTCAGGTGGATCTATTTTGGTTCAAGCTGCTCAGATGGATCTAATCAAGACAACTTATTGACAGTCTTCCATTTCGACTGCAGCAATGTGCGGCGGCGCATGTGGAGTAGGAGGTACCGAGGTAGAAGAGAAGATGGAGAAGGTGGTTATTCCGGCCTTACGTTGAGTGTTGAATGTGGAGTATATGAAAATACTTGAGTTGAAGAGCATCCAGTACGTACCCGAGATAAATGATCGAGGTGATGCATGACTTGAATAAAATGAGTTGTGAGAATATGAAATGAGGAAATTACTATTTCTGATTGCATCTTAATCTAAAGATGAATTTAATGACGCTTGCATTGACGAACTGAAGAAACTCATGTCGAACACCTTTGATGGTTGCAATTATCTTGTTTTTTTTTTTTGCTAATTGATGGTTGCAATTATCGTACAAACATCATTTCAAAAGTAGCAACACATGTTTTATTCTTAGGAAAAACATATTTCTGCCATCTAAAAACATATTTTTATTCCGTGGCAACGCACGGGCATCCAACTAGTATATATATATATATATTCCCGCCAAAAAATAGAAAATTAGACTTGATGGTTGATCATCTCTCCAGAGTTACTACCAGTAAGTCATGTTCAGTTACAAGGCTACGAAGCAACCCTGTAGCTGAAGCAGAGTTTGATTTCCAATACCTGAAACATCCTACCTACGGGGCCATGTGCCACTTTCCAGATGAATTGCTCCATATTAGGTTGCATCTACGTCAATTTGCTCTCTTTTTGCTAGCTTTATGGACACACAAAATTTATGAGGAGACTGGCTGAGAGGGTAATACACTCAAGGTCTCCCATGCACATGGATCCGAAATGCTACTCAATATACTGCTCCAAGTTCCTAAGAAGAAGACCTCCAAGATGGTGACATCAAGAGTTGCAATAAAAATATACTGAATATGAGTAACTATAACAGAACATAAAAACGGTAAATTTAAATTTGAAAATTTTACAAAAGGAAATGCTACTTATATGAATGGATAGATAGCAAGCTAATGTCCTTGTCAATTTCGTACGAAACGTTACCATTGGCATACTTCAGTTGTTAGAAGGGTAGGGATGCAGGCGGACGGTCCGTGTTGGTGCGCAAAATAAAAATTAACACTAGCACGATTATCGAAGTACGGAATTGACAAGGGGCAACTAAAATACCGCTAGTATTGTTTTAGGGTTTTGGTATGACAAGCACAATTTTTTTTGTGTGTTCCTAATCTCATGCTACCAAATTAAGTTGTTGTTTATTTTGCTTTTGTTTCATGAACATAATTAATAAATCCAAATAAAGGGTTTAGGCAGAGATCATATATATTAGAGGCGCTCCGTAAAACTGGACACGGCTACAAGTTTTAACTATTTGGCAGCGTGCATGACTTATAAACGCTACTAATTTATGGACTGACAGCCGTACCTTTGTGTGAACAGTAGTGGCGTTCGTCATGCCCACAAACGCTGCTAATACATAGAATAGCTGCGACGTCTACTTGCGCCCGCAGGCAACACTTTCAGCCGTGGAATCTTCTGGGCACAGGACACTAGCAGCGTTTGCGGGCGCCGAACACTGCAGGTACTTCAACAGTAGCAGTGTTTCGTTTTCTGTCAAACACAGCTGGTAATTTTGCCGAAATAGCCGCAGGCCGCAGCGTCCTGTATTTCAGAAATGCTGATGATAGGAAAATCCTACAGGGGAGTTTTCTGCTGTTGCAAAACCCAGTAGCAACAAAATCCCGAAGAGTAGAGACCCTTGAACACCCTGTTTGTTAGTACCAACCTCAGTCGCAATGTCACCTACTTGTTCATCCGTGAATCACTCATTCCGTGAGGCATCCATGTCGATCCACACGGTTTCAGAAAGAAAGCATAATAGGATAATTCCCAATGCCTCACCATCCCAACTACATACCAACATCGTGCGTTCACCCAGCTTGTTGGGTAACAAAGAGCTAATCTTACACAGACTACCTGTGTGCCGTCAGTACCGAGTCGGCGTGTACTAACGAGAGCACTTCTCTTTTGAGCGACACTAACGAGAGCACTTGGTCACTAGCACTCGACAGCATGCAGTCATACGGTGCATGGTGGGTCGGGGCTTTATAGCCAAGCCATGTCATTGTCATGTGCTTGCCTTGAAGCCATTTCTTTTTCTCTTTAAGCCCTTGTAAAACGTTCGGTGCTTAAAAAATTAAACCAGTTTTTTTTTGTAAAGTACCAGTGCTTATTTCTAAACGATGGATACCTAATTAAGCATCTACCTTCCATAAAAAAGCATCAGTGCTTAAAAACACAAGTTTATTTTTCTAATCACCTTGCATCATACAAGATCTAACTATGCCATGTGGGTTTGTCTTACCAATCCTTTCTCTACGAGTAGTCTTAACAATCTTTAATTCGAACATGAGTACCCAAATAGCACGCCACAAACCATCACTATAGCTCATCTGCGGCGAGGCACAACGACACCGCACACACTCATCAGTTATGTGCGTGATGTGCTATCAAAATGGCCAAAAAAACTAAGTTAATTCGGTGTTTGTTTCGGTTCATCGGATTTGATACCACAACTATTTGAACCAATGATAGTCTTAAAGGTGTATACAATAGTTGAAACATTTTTGGAAAACGCTTGTGCTCAATTATTTGATAATTGGGGGTGCGTCGACCGCAACTATCCGATCAACCTTTTTATGGTGCATGGCGCAGCAACCCCCCCACACCACACACGCTTTGGAACTTGGGATGTGTTGGAAGAGAGTCGAGCACTGCACTGGCTATGTTGCGGACCGACCAAGTTGAGCAACGGCCGAGAAGTGTTTGCAGAGCGCACAACATGGATCATATTGTAAATGATGGGGCTGACACGTCCCAAATCGAATGATTGTCACGCACCGGATACAAATGGCTCTTGAGGCGCCCGACCCAATCAGCACGTACCCAACGACGTGTACGCCAACATTTTTCCGTCTCTTCTTGCAGTCAAAATTCAACATGGAAGGGCGGGGAAGCAATTCCTCTGAAAGGACATGCGGTGCCCCCATGTTTGGTTTTGGTAATTGATGGCAATCTCTATGGACTAATGGTTTCCTTGAGTTATATTCGTATGTTTTGTCCATAGGCTTTTCTTGAAGTCCATATGTTGGTTTCGAGGAGTTTATGTGTTGGCCAAGGTGCTTTTCAATGAATTATTCAAAGATCGGTCATGTCAGAGTTGAGCTTATTGCAAGCATGTCTTGAAGAAGAAGATTGTGTGATCATTCATGTTTACCTTCAAGACATCATCCAAATGAAGAGAGTTGGAAAGATTCAAGGTTGATCAAGACTAAGAACAGAGAGTGGTTCAAGTTGATCAACACACAAAGCGTAGAAGATGTACCGAGTGGGATCATGTGATCCCACAGTATGGTAAGTATTGTCCATTACGTTTTGTGTACTAACTCATGGTCTACGTGAGAGTTCTATGTGGGGTTAGGTATGGTTCCAGGGGTTTGCGTGAACCGGAAGATCCCATACAACCCATGGAGAATGACATCAAGTGGTGATGGCCATCAAGATTGCCGTGCGCAAGTTCAAGTGGAGCATTACAAAGATATCAGGTGCTTGAAGTTTGCCGTCCATTGTGGTAACAATGGACTTGTGAAGATGTGCCGAAGAGTGGCTCACCCATAGTGGAGTATGGGAGAGCAATCAACTACTCTTCATCAAGCCAACGCAATCAAGAAAGGTTGTCCAACTGAGGGAGTCAAGATCATCATCATCTAGCTCAAGTGGACTATGTGCAAGGCAAAGGTTTGCCCTTGATAGGTTTTCTATTTTACCAGTCTCATTGTGGTAGTTGGGAGACCGGGTAATAGGATCGATTGTCGTACTATCAAGGGGGGCTCTCAAGTTACTAGCTTGATCGTATCATCCGTAGAGAGATCAAACCATTACATCCTTGCATCATATTTCTTGGTTCTTGTTTGGTGTTTCTCTTTGTGAGTTGTAGAGCTTATGGTCATCTTCATGACAAGCTCGGGTTCATCGAAAACGGAGTTCGCATGCATCTTCTATGATGTTTTCAATGTTGGACGTTATGCCGGTTCTTCTCTGTTGGAGGTTTCACTCTTCTATATCTTAGGCATACCTCTCTGCCTCTTCTTACTATCACCAACAAGCTTGAGTTTGCTCAATTCAGAGCACATTTGCAGAAGTTGTGGCAGTTATGATTTTCCTGGAGCATCTGTTTTGCTTGGAAGTGGCATTGGATGGAGCCAGCGGTAGTACCATGGCTGGTAGCGGCAGTACCGCCGAGAGCAACAGGCGGTAGTACCACGGTTGTTGCGGTAGTACCACCAAGAGCAACAGGCAGTAGTTCCGCTCCAGTTCCGTTCTAGTACCGCCTCCACTCGGGACTTGCTGTTCTCATGTCGGGTTCAGCGGCAGTAGGAGCGGTAGTACCGCTCGTAGGCGGTAGTACCGCACCTACCACCGCTACTAGTGCCGCTCGAGGTTTCTCTCCTCTATCTCTTCTCCCTATGCTCTTGTAACCTGCTGAGTGGAGCCCCAGCGGTAGTACCGCTGGGGCAAGCGGCAGTACCGCGGCGGTAGTACCGCTCCCTTGAGCGGTAGTACCGCTCCGGCGGCACTACCGCCCCCAAGGTTCATTGCCGTTTCTCTGTTTTCCTGTTTCTACCGCCCGAGCGATAGTACCACTCAATGGAGCGGTAGTACCGCTCATGTGCGGGCTGAGCACATAACATTTGGTTTTTTCCCCACCTATAAAAGGGGGTCCTCTTCCCCATTGAACCTTATCCCTTTAGCTCGTGTTCTTCCCCCATTGTTGACCTTCTTCGTGAAGGAAATATGCCCTAGAGGCAATAATAAAGTTGTTATTTATATTTCCTTATATCATGATAAATGTTTATTATTCATGCTAGAATTGTATTAACCGGAAACTTAGTACATGTGTGAATACATAGACAAAACTGAGTGTCACTAGTATGCCTCTACCTGACTAGCTCGTTAATCAAAGATGGTTAAGTTTCCTAGCCATGGACATGAGTTGTCATTTGATCAACGGGATCACATCATTATAGAATGATGTGATTGACTTGGCCCATCCGTTAGCTTAGCACGATGATCGTTTAGTTTGTTGCTATTGCTTTCTTCATGACTTATACATGTTCATATGACTATGAGATTATGCAACTCCCGAATACCGGAGGAACACTTTGTGTGCTATCAAACGTCACAACGTAACTGGGTGATTATAAAGATGCTCTACAGGTGTCTCCGATGGTGTTTGTTGAGTTGGCATAGATCGAGATTAGGATTTGTCACTCCGATTGTCGGAGAGGTATCTCTGTGCCCTCTCGGTAATGCACATCACTATAAGACTTGGAAGCAATGTGACTAATGAGTTAGTTGCAGGATGATGCATTACGGAACGAGTAAAGAGACTTGCGGGTAACAAGATTGAACTAGGTATTGAGATACCGACGATCGAATCTTGGGCAAGTAACATACCGATGACAAATGGAACAACGTGTGTTGTTATGCGGTTTGACCGATAAAGATCTTCGTAGAATATGTCGGAACCAATATGAGCATCCAGGTTCCGCTATTGGTTATTGACCAGAGATGAGTCTCGGTCATGTCTACATAGTTCTCGAACCCGTAGGGTCCGCACGCTTAACGTTCGGTGACGATCGGTATTATGAGTTTATGTGTTTTGATGTACCGAAGATTATTCGGAGTCCCGAATGTGATCACAGACATGACGCGGAGTCTCGAAATGGTCGAGACATAAAGATCGATATATTGGAAGCCTATGTTTGGACATCGGAATGGTTCCGGGTGAGTTCGGGCATTTACCGGAGTAGCGGAGGGTTACCGGAACCTCCCGGAGAGTATATGGGCCTTATTGGGCCGTAGTGGGAGAGAGGAGGAGGCGGCCAAGGTGGGAGCGCCCCCCCCCCCAAGCCCAATCCGAACTGGGGTGGGGGCCGGCCCCCCTTTCCTTCTCCCTCTCTCCTCCTTCCTTCCTCTCCTACTCCAACTAGGGAAGGGGGAATCCTACTACCACCGGGAGTAGGACTCCCCCTTGGGCGCGCCATGAGAGGGCCGGCCCTCCCCTCCTCCACTCCTTTATATACGGGGGAGGGGACACCCCATAGACACACAAGTTGATTCTTTAGCCGTGTGCGGTGCCCCCCTCCAGAGATTTCCACCTCGGTCATATCGTTGTAGTGCTTAGGCGAAGCCCTGCGTCGGTAACTTCATCATCACCGTCATCACGCCGTCGTGTTGACGAAACTCTCCCTCGACCTCTGCTGGATCTAGAGTTCGTGGGACGTCACCGAGCTGAACGTGTGCAGATCGCGGAGGTGCCGTACTTTTGGTGCTAGGATCGGTCGGATCGTGAAGACGTACGACTACATCAACCGCGTTGTCATAACGCTTCCGCTTTCGGTCTACGAGGGTACGTGGACAACACTCTCCCCTCTCGTTGCTATGCATCACCTTGATGGATCTTGTGTGTGTGTAGGATTTTTTTTGAAATTACTGCGTTCCCCAACAATGGCATCCGAGCCAGGTCTATGCGTAGATGTTATATGCACGAGTAGAACACAAAGAGTTGTGGGCGATAATAGTCATATTGCTTACCAGCATGTCATACTTTGATTCGGCGGTATTGTTTGATGAAGCGGCCCGGACCGACATTATGCATACGCTTACGCGAGACTCGTTCTACCGACGTGCTTTGCACACAGGTGGCTGGCGGGTGTCAGTTTCTGCAACTTTAGTTGAATCGAGTGTGACTACGCCCGGTCCTTGTTGAAGGTTAAAACAGCACACTTGACGAAAAATTGTTGTGGTTTTGATGCATAGGTAAGAACGGTTCTTGCTCAGCCCGTAGCAGCCACGTAAACCTTGCAACAACAAAGTAGAGGACATCAAACTTGTTTTTGCAGGGCATGTTGTGATGTGATATGGTCAAGACATGATGCTAAATTTTATTGTATGAGATGATCATGTTTTGTAACAGAGTTATCGGCAACTGGCACGAGCCATATGGTTGTCGCTTTATTGTATGAGATGCAATTGCCCTGTAATTGTTTTTTACTTTATCACTAAGCGGCTGTGATAGTTGTAGAAGCAATAGTTTGCGAGACGACAACGATGCTACGATGGAGATCAAGGCGTCGTGCCGGTGACAATGGTGATCATGACGGTGCTTTGGAGATGGAGATCAAAGGCACAAGATGATGATGGCCATATCATATCACTTATATTGATTGCATGTGATGTTTATCCTTTATGCATCTTATTTTGCTTAGTTCGGTGGTAGCATTATAAGATGATCTCTCACTAAATTTCAAGGTACATGTGTTCTCCCTGAGTATGCACCGTTGCGAAAGTTCGTCGTGCCGAGACACCACGTGATGATCAGGTGTGATAAGCTCTACATTCACATACAATGGATGCAAGCCAGTTTTGCACAAGCAGAATACTCGGGTTAAACTTGACGAGCCTAGCATATGCAGATATGGCCTCGGAACACTGAGACCAAAAGGTCGAGCGTGAATCATATAGTAGATATGATCAACATAGTGATGTTCACCATTGAAAACTACTCCATCTCACGTGATGATCGGACATGGTTTAGTTGATTTGGATCACGTGATCACTTAGATGATTAGAGGGGTGTCTATCTAAGTGGGAGTTCTTAAGTAGTATGATTAATTGAACTTTAATTTATCATGAACTTAGTACCTGATAGTATTTTGCATGTCTATGTTGTTGTAGATCAATGGCCCATGCTACTGTTCCTTTGAATTTTAATGCGTTCCTAGAGGAAGCTAAGTTGAAAGATGATGGTAGCAACTACACGAATTGGGTACATAACTTGAGGATTATCCTCATTGCTGCACAGAAGAATTACGTCCTGGAAGCACCGCTAGGTGCCAGGCCTGCTGCAGATGCCGCTGATGACGTTAAGAACGTCTGGCAAAGCAAAGCTGATGACTAATCGGTAGTTCAGTGTGCCATGCTTTACGGCTTAGATTCGGGACTTCAACGACGTTTTGAACATCATGGAGCATATGAGATGTTCCAGGAGTTGAAGTTAATATTTCAAGTAAATGCCCGGATTGAGAGATATGAAGTCTCCAATAAGTTCTACAGCTGCAAAATGGAGGAGAATAGTTCTGTCAGTGAACATATACTCCGAATGTCTGGGTACCACAACCACTTGACTCAGCTGGGAGTTAATCTTCCTGATGATAGTGTCATTGACAGAGTTCTTCAATCACTGCCACCAAGCTACAAGAGCTTCATGATGAACTATAATATGCAAGGGATGGATAAGACAATTCCCGAGCTCTTCACAATGCTAAAAGCTGTGGAGGTAGAAATCAAGAAGGAGCATCAAGTGCTGATGGTCAACAAGACCACCAGTTTCAAGAAAAAGGGTAAAGGGAAGAAGGGGAACTTCAAGAAGAACGGCAAGCAAGTTGCTGCTCAAGTGAAGAAGCCCAAGTCTGGACCTAAGCCTGAGACTGAGTGCTTCTACTACAAAGGGACTGGTCACTGGAAGCGGAACTGCCCCAAGTATTTGGCGGATAAGAAGGATGGCAAGGTGAACAAAGGTATATGTGATATACATGTTATAGATGTGTACCTTACTAATGCTTGCAGTAGTGCCTGGGTATTTGATACTGGTTCTGTTGCTAATATTTGCAACTCGAAACAGGGACTACGTATTAAGCAAAGATTGGCTAAGGACGAGGTGACGATGCGCGTGGGAAATGGTTCCAAAGTCGATGTGATCGTCGTTGGCACGCTATCTCTACATCTACCTTCGGTATTAGTTTTAGACCTGAATAATTGTTATTTGGTGCCAGCGTTAAGCATGAACATTATATCTGGATCTTGTTTGATGCGAGACGATTATTCATTTAAATCCGAGAATAATGGTTGTTCTATTTATATGAATAATATCTTTTATGGTCATGCACCCTTGAAGAGTGGTCTATTTTTGTTGATTCTCGATAGAAGTGACACACATATTCATAATATTGAAGCCAAAAGATGCAGAGTTGTAATGTAGTGCAACTTATTTGTGGCACTGCCGTTTGGGTCATATTGGTGTAAAGCGCATGAAGAAACTCCATACTGATGGACTTTTGGAATCACTTGATTATGAATCACTTGGTACTTGCGAACCATGCCTCATGGGCAAGATGACTAAAACTCTGTTCTCCGGAACAATGGAGCGAGCAACAGATTTGTTGGAAATCATACATGCTGATGTATGTGGTCCGATGAATATTGAGGCTCGCGGCAGGTATCGTTATTTTCTGACCTTCACAGATGATTTGAGGAGATATGGGTATATCTACTTGATGAAACATAAGTCTCAAACATTTGAAAAGTTCAAAGAATTTCAGAGTGAAGTGGAAAATCATCGTAACAAGAAAATAAAGTTTCTACGATCTGATCGTGGAGGAGAATATTTGAGTTACGAGTTTGGTCTTCATTTGAAACACTGCGAAATAATTTCGCAACTCACGCCACCCGGAATACCATAGTGTAGTGGTGTGTCCAAACGTCATAATCATACATTATTAGATATGGTGCGATCTATGATGTCTCTTACTAATTTACCGCTATCATTTTGGGGTTATGCTTTAGAGACGATTGCATTCACATTAAATAGGGCACCATCTAAATCCGTTGAGACGACACCTTATGAACTGTGGTTTGGCAAGAAACCCAAGTTGTCGTTTCTTAAAGTTTGGGGCTGCGATGCTGATGTGAAAAAGCTTCAACCTGATAAGCTCGAACCCAAATCGGAGAAATGTGTCTTCATAGGATACCCAAAGGAGACTATTGGGTACACCTTCTATCACAGATCCGAAGGCAAGACATTCGTTGCTAAGAATAGATCCTTTCTAGAGAAGGAGTTTCTCTCGAAAGAAGTGAGTGGGAGAAAAGTAGAACTTGATGAGGTAACTGTACCTGCTCCCTTATTGGAAAGTAGTCCATCACAGAAATATGTTCCTGTGACTGCTACACCAATTAGTGAGGAAGCTAATGATGATGATCATGTAACTTCAGATCAAGTTACTACCGAACCTCGTAGGTCAACCAGAGTAAGATCCGCACCAGAGAGCTACGGTAATCCAGTTCTGGAGGAAATGTTACTTGACCATGACGAACCTACGAACTATGAGGAAGCGATGATGAGCCCAGATTCCAGAAAATGGCTTGAGACCATGAAATCTGAGATGGGATCCATGTATGAGAACAAAATGTGGACTTCGGTTAACTTGCCTGATGATCGGCAAGCCATCGAGAATAAATGGATCTTCAAGAAGAAGACTGACGCTGATAGTAATGTTACTGTCTACAAAGCTCGACTTGTTGCGAAAGGTTTTCGACAAGTTCAAGGAGTTGACTACAATGAAACCTTCTCACCCGTAGCGATGCTTAAGTCCGTCCGAATCATGTTAGCAATTGCTGCATTTTATGATTATGAAATTTGGCAAATGGATGTAAAGGCTGCATTCCTGAATGGATTTCTGGAAGAAGAGTTGTATATGATGCAACCCGAAGGTTTTATCAATCCAAAGGATGCTAACAAAGTGTGCAAGCTCCAGCGATCCATCTATGGACTGGTGCAAGCATCTCGGAGTTGGAATAAACGTTTTGATAGTGTGATCAAAGCATATGGTTTTATACATACTTCTGGAGAAGCCTGTATTTACAAGAAAGTGAGTGGGAGCTCTGTAGCATTTCTAATATTATATGTGGATGACATATTGTTGATTGGAAATGATATAGAATTTTTGGATAGCATAAAAGGATACTTGAATAAGAGTTTTTCAATGAAAGACCTCGGTGAAGCTGCTTATGTATTGGGCATCAAGATCTATAGAGATAGATCAAGACGCTTAATTGGACTTTCACAAAGCACATACCTTGATAAAGTTTTGAAGAAGTTCAAAATGGATCAAGCAAAGAAAGGGTTCTTGCCTGTTTTACAAGGTGTGAAGTTGAGTCAGACTCAATGCCCGACCACTGCAGAAGATAGAGAGAAAATGAAAGTCATTCCCTATGCTTCAGCCATAGGTTCTATCATGTATGCAATGCTGTGTACCAGACCTGATGTGTGCCTTGCTATTAGTTTAGCAGGGAGGTGCCAAAGTAATCCAGGAGTGGATCACTAGACAGCAGTCAAGAACATCCTGAAATACCTGAAAAGGACTAAGGATATGTTTCTCGTTTATGGAGGTGACAAAGAACTCATCGTAAATGTTTACGTCGATGCAAGCTTTGACACTGATCCGGATGACTCTAAGTCACAAACCGGATACGTATTTATATTGAACGATGAAGCTGTAAGTTGGTGCAGTTCTAAGCAAAGCGTCGTGGCGGGATCTACGTGTGAAACGGAGTACATAGCTGCTTTGGAAGCAGCAAATGAAGGAGTCTGGATGAAGGAGTTCATATCCGATCTAGGTGTCATACCTACAATACTAGGGAAAACCTTATACACAGAACTTTAGCTGTAGCGCGTGTTAAAAAAGCACGCTGGTGCTAAGTAGCAGTAGCGCGCTGGTGTAAACGGCGCTACAGATATAATTGTAGCAGTAGCGCGCGTGAAGATAAAAGCGCTACTACTAAAATTCCCACGGCTTAGCCGATGGTAGCGATCTACGTAGAACCGCGCTACCGCTACTTGCTTTGTAGCAGCGCGTTTATGATGAAATGCGCTACTGCTAAAGGAAATAAAATTAAATGGAAAGCAAACAGAAAAGTAAATGAAAATGACAGAAATAGAAAAAGGTGAAAGGAAAAAAAATAAATGTGAAAATAAATAAATGAAAAGCGGAAAAAAGAGAAAGGAATAGCAGTAGCATGTATCGAGGAAAACGCTGTAGCTAGCTTAGTAGTAGCGCACTTCCTGGAATGCGCTACTGCTACTTATGACTTAACCGCACGGTCGTTCTTCCCCACGGCCACTTCCCCCAAATCCAACTCCTCCGCTGTCGCCACCGCCGTCGCCCGTCGGCCGCCGCGCGCTCTCCCGTCGCTCTCAGCACACCCTCGACGCCGCCCCGACCCCGGATTCGACGCCGCCCCCGACCCCGACCTCAACGCCGCCCCCGACCCTGACCTCGACGCCGCCCTCCGCCGCGCGCCCGAGCCCCGACCCCGACCTCGACGCCGCCTGCCCCTCCCTCGCCGCAGGCACCCGAGGTGAGCACGCCTGCTCCTCCCCCTCCCCTACCTCTGCCTCGCTAGGGTTCTTCAAATTTTAGTTGCATCAAATTAGTTAGGATTCATCTATGGGTGGAAATGAATCGGATACGGATGCGGCTCGGATGTTTTCTTAGATGATGTTTTCTTAGATGATGAATAAACACTATTGTAATGCATAATAAAACGAGTAAAATTTGACCACTTATTTCACTTTTAAGTTGGATAATTGGAATATCCGCTACCACTTTCCACCCCTAGGTTCATCAAATTAGATGGTAATTAGGGCAGTAGTTCCTAGGTACTAATTAGTTAGTAAGAACTACGTACTACTTTATTTTTATATATAGTAAGTTTATTTTTAGTAAGAACTAGTTGAATTAATAGAACTAGTTAGTAAGAACTTGTTGTTATTTTTTTAGTTAAAGCAATTTTTCCCGCATCGACGTCGACGATGCCTATCCCGCATCCTCGTTGTCGAGTCAGCGGAGGACACCTGCGTCACCAGATGGGCCATGTCCGGGACTGGGCTCCGCCGGGGTGGTACTGGGAGGCGCTACCTGCCGGGGGGCACAGCTTGGTGAGGAGCCAGCCTGTCGTTGACCCGAACCTTCTTTGGTGGCGGTCACGTGGGCCAGTGACGGTCCAGAGGCTCGAGGACCCCTTGGAGGTGGTGCGTCACTGTGTCAGTGAGGAGGACGCGCACGTCCATCGCAACTTGTTTGCGTTGGAGCACAGGTTCTCCAATACCTGGCAGGTTCTCCAGGGATCTCACTACAGCTATGATCCTGTGATGGTTCCTTCTCTGTGGGTGTCCACCGCCCGCGCCGATACCCGTCGTGCGCTAGGGTTTTAGTTGTATTAGTGATGTTATATGTATAATACTATTCGGGATGTATTAGTGATAATATTCGACGATGTACGGACGCATGAGATGATTTACTTTTGCTTATTGAATGCATGCTAATTTGAATACTTATTTATTTTACAATTTGGTTTTGCTTATTGAATGCTCATGTCAATATGAGTCATATAAGATATTTTGAAATGTATATCTTGTGTTGCTCAAATAGGATATGTGCTTGCCCAAGTGGCCGGTCATGTTTGCAGGTTACACCATCGAGTGGCCTGTGTTTTGCCGGGGTGTTGATTCATTTCCGTTCCGACAAATTTCAGGCGCTCGATATGTCCTATTTTAGCAAAGGTCATGCCAGATTTTTCCGTGAATTTTGGCATGACTTGTGCCAGAATATGTAGGAAATATCGAGTGCCCCGGATTTGTGTGTTGAGTATCCTGGTAGTTGTCTTCGATCGATTTTCAATTAATGTTTCGACTATGAACATAGGAAATGTCTGACGACGAAAAGGATTTCGGTATTTGCAAATACTGCGAAGACGAGCGCGGCCTGTGCGACGGAATCTTCCTAGATGATGATAGGCGCTCAGCATCAAGCTGGACCAGAACTTCGAAGTGGATACAGTAAGCCACAACGACAAGTCTTTTTTCGTAATTAAGCATGACTTCTGCTTCATTTGCTTCAACTTATAATTTAATTTTTTTACTATTCTACTAGCGTATCCCCTGCCATGCAAGAGTTTTTGTCTTGGATAAGATAGGTTTCAATCGTACTATGGAGGTAAAGAAAGTTTACTTGAAGACCGAGCATGGTTCTATTTTCCACGCAAAATTATACAACGCAGACGACTACACCTATTTTGGATGCAAAACTTGGCGAGCACTATGCAAGACTTATGCATTTGAGCCTGATATGGTTATCACCTTTGATATTCGTCCGGAAGATGATATTGAAGGTAATATCGACATCTGGGTCGATGTGCAGAAGCCTCCAGTTATACCATTATGTGAGTTTCTCAACCATATTTATGTCTTTGATATTGTTTATTCAAAAATAGTTGAACTAATTTCTATTGTCAGCTTATTTTCGTTCAAGCAAACATGTCCAGCGCTTGGTAGACAGGACCTACTACTGTCCCGGGGCTGAACTAAACTGCGAGGAGATAAGTCATTATGTTTCATGGCTTGAGGATCTTCATACTGTCAATACAAATTTTCTTCTTGCACTTAGAAATTTTAGTACTGAAAACGTGCGACCAATGGTGTTCGTACTGAACTACGGTCACATCTATTTAGGAAAGATGGTAAGATTTTTACTATTTGTCCTCAGTGCATCTTTTGCATACATTATTTTTTAAGCTAAACTTCATTGCTAAGTATGTTACTACACGATGTTCTTCAACAGGGACTCCCGATGAATGTTGTGCCTCATGGGATCGAGACTAAAGGTACCATGAGTATTGTTAGCTTACGGTCAAGATATCCTACAATGCACTTTAGTGCATTCTGGATTTCTAATAGCGAGGAATGCTTAATAGTGAAAGACTAGACTAAAACTGTGAAGGAGGAGTCCAGAGAAGTACTAGGGGGCAGAAATCAGAAGCGCAGCCCACGATTAGGAGACAGGTTTGAAGGAAATATGCCCTAGAGGCAATAATAAAGTTATTATTAATTTCCTTATATCATGATAAATGTTTATTATTCATGCTAGAATTGTATTAACCGGAAACATAATACATGTGTGAATATATAGACAAACAGAGTGTCACTAGTATGCCTCTACTTGACTAGCTCGTTAATCAAAGATGGTTATGTTTCCTAGCCATAGACATAAGTTGTCATTTGATTAACGAGATCACCTCATTAGGAGAATGACGTGATTGACTTGACCCATTCCGTTAGCTTAGCACTCGATCGTTTAGTATGTTGCTATTGCTTTCTTCATGACTTATACATGTTCCTATGACTATGAGATTATGCAACTCCCGTTTACCGGAGGAACACTTTGTGTGCTACCAAACGTCACAACGTAAATGGGTGATTATAAAGGTGCTCTACAGGTGTCTCCAAAGGTACTTGTTGGGTTGGCGTATTTCGAGATTAGGATTTGTCACTCCAATTGTCGGAGAGGTATCTCTGGGCCCACTCGGTAATGCACATCACTATAAGCCTTGCAAGCATTGTGACTAATGAGTTAGTTGTGGGATGATGTGTTACGGAACGAGTAAAGAGACTTGCCGATAACGAGATTGAACTAGGTATCGAGATACCGACGATCAAATCTCGGGCAAGTAACATACCGGTGACAAAGGGAACAACGTATGTTGTTATGCGGTCTGACCGATAAAGATCTTCGTAGAATATGAGGGAGCCAATATGGGCATCCAGGTCCCGCTATTGGTTATTGACCGGAGACGTGTCTCGGTCATGTCTACATAGTTCTCGAACCCGTAGGGTCCGCACGCTTAACGTTTCGATGACAGTTTTATTGAGTTTTGATGTACCGAAGGAGTTCGGAGTCCCGGATGAGATCGGGGATATGACGAGGAGTCTCGAAATGGTCGAGACGTAAAAATCGATATATTGGATGACTATATTCGGACTTCGGAAAGGTTCCGAGTGATTCGGGTATTTTTCGGAGTACCGGAGAGTTACGGGAATACGTATTGGGCCTTATTGGGCCATACGGGAAAGAAGGAAAAGGGCCTCAAGGGTGGCCGCACCCCTCCCCTTGGTCTGGTCCGAATTGGACTAGGGAAGGGGGGCACCCCCTTCCTTCCTTCTCTTTTCCCTTCCTCTTTTCCTATTCCATATGGGAGGTGGAATCCTACTAGGACTACGGAGTCCTAGTAGGACTCCACACTTGGTGCGCCCCCTCCTAGGGCCGGCCTCCTCCTCCCTTGCTCCTTCATATACGGGGGCAGGGGGCACCCTAGAGACACAACAATTGATCCTTGAGATCTCTTAGCCGTGTGCGGTGCCCCCCTCCACCATATACACCTCGAGAACACCGTTGCGGAGCTTAGGCGAAGCCCTGCGTCGGTGGAACATCATCATCGTCACCACGCCGTCGTGCTGACGAAACTCTCACTCAACACTCGGCTGGATCGGAGTTCGAGGGACGTCATCGAGCTGAACGTGTGCTGAACTCGGAGGTGCCGTGCGTTCGGTACTTGATCGGTCGGATCGTGAAGACGTACGACAACATCAACCGCATTGTGATAACGCTTCCGCTGTCGGTCTACGAGGGTACGTGGACAACACTCTCCCCTCTCATTGCTATGCATCACCATGATCTTGCGTGTGCGTAGGAATTTTTTTGAAATTACTACGTTCCCCAACAGTGGCATCCGAGCCTGGTTTTATGCGTTGATGCTATGCACGAGTAGAACACAAGTGAGTTGTGGGCGATATAAGTCATACTGCTTACCAGCATGTCATACTTTGGTTCAGCGGTATTGTGAGATGAAGCGGCCCGGACCGACATTACGCGTACGCTTACGCGAGACTGGTTTCACCGTTGCGAGCACTCGTTGCTTAAAGGTGACTGGCGGGTGTCTGTCTCTCTCACTTTAGTTGAACTGAGTGTGGCTACGCCCGGTCCTTGCGAAGGTTAAAACAGCACCAACTTGACAAACTATCGTTGTGGTTTTGATGCGTAGGTAAGAACGGTTCTTGCTAAGCCCGTAGCAGCCACGTAAAACTTGCAACAACAAAGTAGAGGACGTCTAACTTGTTTTTTGCAGGGCATGTTGTGATGTGATATGGTCAAGACATGATGTGATATAATTTGTTGTATGAGATGATCATGTTTTGTAACCGAGTTATCGGCAACTGGCAGGAGCCATATGGTTGTCGTTTTATTGTATGCAATGCTATCGCCATGTAATGCTTTACTTTATCACTAAGCGGTAGCGATAGTCGTAGAAGCATAAGATTGACGAGACGACAACGATGCTACGATGGAGATCAAGGTGTCGCGCCGGTGACGATGGTGATCATGACGGTGCTTCGGAGATGGACATCACAAGCACAAGATGATGATGGCCATATCATATCACTTATATTGATTGCATGTGATGTTAATCCTTTATGCATCTTATCTTGCTTTGTTTGACAGTAGCATTATGAGATGATCCTTCACTAAATTATCGAAGTATAAGTGTTCTCCCTGAGTATGCACCGTTGCGAAAGTTCTTCGTGCTGAGACACCACGTGATGATCGGGTGTGATAGGCTCTACGTTCAAATACAACGATGCAAAACAGTTGCACACGCGGAATACTCAGGTTAAACTTGACGAGCCTAGCATATAACAGATATGGCCTCGGAACACGGAGACCGAAAGGTCGAGCGTGAATCATATAGTAGATATGATCAACATAGTGATGTTCACCGTTGAAACTACTCCATCTCACGTGATGATCGGACATGGTTTAGTTGATATGGATCACGTGATCACTTAGAGGATTAGAGGGATGTCTATCTAAGTGGGAGTTCTTAAGTAATATGATTAATTGAACTTAAATTTATCATGAACTTAGTCCTGATAGTATTTTTGCAAATTATGTTGTAGATCAATAGCTCGCGTTGTTGCTTCCCTGTGTTTATTTTTGATATGTTCCTAGAGAAAAATTATGTTGAAAGATGTTAGTAGCAAAGATGCGGATTGGATCCGTGATCTGAGGATTATCCTCATTGCTGCACAGAAAAATTATGTCCTTGATGCACCGCTAGGTGACAGACCTATTGCAGGAGCAGATGCAGACGTTATGAACGTTTGGCTAGCTCAATATGATGACTACTTGATAGTTTAGTGCATTATGCTTAACGGCTTAGAATCGGGACTTCAAAGACGTTTTGAACGTCATGGACCATATGAGATGTTCCAGGAGTTGAAGTTAATATTTCAAGCAAATACCTGAGTTGAGAGATATGAAGTCTCCAACAAGTTCTATAGCTAAAAGATGGAGGAGAATCGCTCAACTAGTGAGCATGTGCTCAGATTGTCTGGGTACTACAATCGCTTGAATCAAGTGGGAGTTAATCTTCTAGATAAAATAGTGATTGACAGAATTCTCTAGTCACCATCACCAAGTTAGTAGAACTTCGTGATGAACTATAGTATGCAAGGGATGACGAAAGTAATTCCCGAGCTCTTCGTGATGCTGAAATCGACGAAGGTAGAAATCAAGAAAAACATCAAGTGTTGATAGTTGACGAGACCACTAGTTTCAAGAAAAGGGCAAAGGGAAGAAGGGGAACTTCAAGAAGAACGGCAAGCAAGTTGCTGCTCAAGTGAAGAAGCCTAAGTCTGGTCCTAAGCCTGAGACTAAGTGCTTCTACTGCAAAGGGACTGTTCACTGGAAGCGGAACTACCCCAAGTATTTGGTGGATAAGAAGGATGGCAAAGTGAACAAAGGTATATTGGATATACATGTTATTGATGTGTACTTTATTAGTGTTTATAGCAACCCCTCGGTATTTGATACTGGTTCAGTTGCTAAAGAGTACTAACTCGAAACGGGAGTTGCAGTATAAACAGAGACTAGTAAAAGGCCAGGTGACGATGTGTGTTGGAAGTAGTTCCAAGATTGATATGATCATCATCGCACACTCCCTGTACTTTCGGGATTAGTGTTGAAACTAATTAAGTGTTATTTGGTGCTTGCGTTGAGCATGAATATGATTTGATCATGTTTATTGCAATACGGTTATTCATTTAAGTTAGAGAACAATTGTTGTTCTGTTTACATGAATAAAAACCTTCTATGGTCATACACACCAACGAAAATGGTTTGTTGGATCTCGATCGTAGTGATACACATATTCATAATATGGAAGCCAAAAGATGCAAAGTTAATAATGATAGTGCAACTTATTTGTGGCACTGCCGTTTAGGTCATATTGGTGTAAAGCGCATGAAGAAACTCCATACTAATGGGATTTTGGAATCACTTGATTATGAATCACTTGATGCTTGCGAACCGTGCCTCATGGGCGAGATGACTGAAACGCCGTTCTCCGGAACTATGGAGAGGGCAACAGATTTGTTGGAAATCATACATACAGATGTATGTGGTCCGATGAATATTGAGGCTCGTAGCAGGTATGATTATTTTCTTACCTTCACAGATGATTTGAGCAGATATGAGTATATCTACTTGATGAAACATAAGTCTGAAACATTTGAAAAGTTCAAAGAATTTCAGAGTGAAGCGGAAAATCATCATAACAAGAAAATAAAGTTTCTACGATCTGATCGTGGAGAAGAGTATTTGAGTTACGAGTTTGGTCTTCAGTTAAAACAATGTGAAATAGTTTCACCACTCACGCCACCTGGAACACCACGGTGTAATGGTTTGTCCGAACATCGTAACCGTACTTTATTAGATATGGTGCAATATATGATGTCTCTTACCGATCTACCACTATCGTTTTGGGGTTATGCATTAGAGACAGCTGCATTCACGTTAAATAGGGCACCATCAAAATCCGTTAAGACGACGCCTTATGAACTGTGGTTTGGCAAGAAACCAAAGTTGTCGTTTCTTAAAGTTTGGGGTTGCGATGCTTATGTGAATAGGTTTCATCCTGATAAGCTCAAACCCAAATCGGAGAAATGTGTCTTCATAGGATACCCAAAGGAGACAGTTGGGTACACCTTCTATCACAGATCCGAAGGCAAGACATTCGTTGCTAAGAATGGATCCTTTCTAGAGAAGGAGTTTCTCTCGAAAGAAGTGAGTGGGAGGAAAGTAGAACTTGATGAGGTAACTATACCTGCTCCCTTATTGGAAAGTAGTTCATCATAGAAACCAGTTTCGGAGACACCTACACCAATTAGTGAGGAAGTTAATGATGATGATCATGAAACTTCAGATCAAGTTATTACTAAACCTCGTCGATCAACCAGAGTAAGATCCGCACCAGAGTGGCACGGTAATCCTGTTCTGGAGGTTATGTTACTAGACCATGACGAACCTACGAACTATGAAGAAGCGATGGTGAGCCCAGATTCCGAAAAATGGCTTGAAGCCATGAAATCTGAGATGAGATCCATGTATGAAGAACAAAGTATGGACTTTGGTTGACTTGCCCGATGATCGGCGAGCCATTGTGATTAAATGGATCTTCAAGAGGAAGACGGACACTGATAGTAGTGTTACTATCTACAAAGCTAGAATTGTCGCAAAAGGTTTTCGACAAGTTTAAGGGATTGACTACGATGAGACCTTGTCACCCGTAGCGATGCTTAAGTCTGTCCGAATCATGTTAGCAATTGCCGCATTTTATGATTATGAAATTTGGCAAATGGATGTCAAAACTGCATTCCTGAATGGATTTCTGGAAGAAGAGTTGTATATGATGCAACCAGAAGGTTTTGTCAATCCTAAAGGTGCTAACAAAATATGCAAGCTCCAGCGATCCATCTATGGACTGGTGCAAGCATCTCGGAGTAGGAATAGACGCTTTGATAAGTTGATCAAAGGATATAGTTTTATACAGACTTGCGGTGAAGCCTGTATTTACAAGAAAGTGAGTGGGAGCACTACAACATTTCTGATAAGTATATGTAAGTGACATATTGTTGATTAGAAATAATGTAGAATTATTCTGCAAAGCATAAAGGAGTTTTTCAAAGAAAGACCTCGGTGAAGCTGCTTACATATTGAGCATCAAGATCTATAGAGATAGATCAAGACGTTGGATAAGTTTTTTCAATGAGTACATACCTTAACAAGATTTTGAAGTGGTTCAAAATGGAATAGTCAAAGAAAGAGTTTCTTGCCTGTGTTACAAGGTGTGAAATTGAGTAAGACTCAAAACCCGACCACGGCAGAAGATAGAAAAAGAATGAAAGTCATTCCCTATGCCTCGGCCATAGGTTCTATAAAGTATGCCATGCTGTGTACCAGATCTATTGTATACCCTACACTGATTTTGGCAAGGGAGTACAATAGTGATCTAGGAGTAGATCACTGGACAGCGGTCAAAATTATCCTTACTGGAATAAGGATATGTTTCTCGATTATGGAAGTGACAAAAGGCTCGTCGTAAAAGGTTACGTCGATGCTAGTTTTGACACTAATCTAGATGACTCTAAGTCTTGGTCTAGATACATATTGAAAGTGGGAGCAATTAGCTAGAGTAGCTCCATGCAGAGCATTGTAGACATGGAAATTTGCAAAATACTTACGGATCTGAATATGACAGACCCGTTGACTAAAATTATCTCACAAGCAAAAAATGATCACACCTTAGTACTCTTTGGGTGTTAATCACATAGCGATGTGAACTAGATTACAGACTCTAGTAAACCCTTTGGGTGATGGTCACATGACGATGTGAACTATGGGTGTTAATCACATGGTGATGTGAACTATTCATGTTAAATCACATGGCGATGTGAACTAGATTATTGACTCTAGTGCAAGTGGGAGACTGAAGGAAATATGCCCTAGAGGCAATAATAAAGTTATTATTTATTTCCTTATATCATGATAAATGTTTATTATTCATGCTAGAATTGTATTAACCGGAAACATAATACATGTGTGAATATATAGACAAATAGAGTGTCACTAGTATGCCTCTACTTGACTAGCTCGTTAATCAAAGATGGTTATGTTTCCTAGCCATAGACATAAGTTGTCATTTGATTAACGAGATCACCTCATTAGGAGAATGACGTGATTGACTTGACCCATTCCGTTAGCTTAGCACTCGATCGTTTAGTATGTTGCTATTGCTTTCTTCATGACTTATACATGTTCCTATGACTATGAGATTATGCAACTCCCGTTTACCGGAGGAACACTTTGTGTGCTACCAAACGTCACAACGTAAATGGGTGATTATAAAGGTGCTCTACAGGTGTCTCCAAAGGTACTTGTTGGGTTGGCGTATTTCGAGATTAGGATTTGTCACTCCAATTGTCGGAGAGGTATCTCTGGGCCCACTCGGTAATGCACATCACTATAAGCCTTGCAAGCATTGTGACTAATGAGTTAGTTGTGGGATGATGTGTTACGGAACGAGTAAAGAGACTTGCCGATAACGAGATTGAACTAGGTATCGAGATACCGACGATCAAATCTCGAGCAAGTAACATACCGGTGACAAAGGGAACAACGTATGTTGTTATGCGGTCTGACCGATAAAGATCTTCGTAGAATATGTGGGAGCCAATATGGGCATCCAGGTCCCGCTATTGGTTATTGACCGGAGACGTGTCTCGGTCATGTCTACATAGTTCTCGAACCCGTAGTCCGCACGCTTAACGTTACGATGACAGTTTTATTGAGTTTTGATGTACCGAAGGAGTTCGGAGTCCCGGATGAGATCGGGGATATGACGAGGAGTCTCGAAATGGTCGAGACGTAAAAATTGATATATTAGACGACTATATTCGGACTTCGGAAAGGTTCCGAGTGATTCAGGTATTTTTCGGAGTACCGGAGAGTTACGGAAATACGTATTGGGCCTTATTGGGCCATATGGGAAAGAAGGAAAAGGGCCTCAAGGGTGGCCGCACCCCTCCCCTTGGTCTGGTCCGAATTGGACTAGGGAAGGGGGCGCCCCCTTCCTTCCTTCTCTTTTTCCCTTCCTCTTTTCCTATTCCATATGGGAGGTGGAATCCTACTAGGACTAGGGAGTCCTAGTAGGACTCCACACTTGGTGCGCCCCCTCCTAGGGCCGGCCTCCTCCTCCCTTGCTCCTTTATATACGGGGGCAGGGGGCACCCTAGAGACACAACAATTGATCCTTGAGATCTCTTAGCAGTGTGCGGTGCCCCCCTCCACCATATTACACCTCGAGAATACCGTTGCGGAGCTTAGGCGAAGCCCTGCGTCGGTGGAACATCATCATCGTCACCACGCCGTCGTGCTGACGAAACTCTCCCTCAACACTCGGCTGGATCGGAGTTCGAGGGACGTCATCGAGCTGAACGTGTGCTGAACTCGGAGGTGCCGTGCGTTCGGTACTTGATCGGTCGGATCGTGAAGACGTACGACTACATCAACCGCGTTGTGATAACGCTTCCGCAGTCGGTCTACGAGGGTACGTGGACAACACTCTCCCCTCTCGTTGCTATGCATCACCATGATCTTGCGTGTGCGTAGGAATTTTTTTGAAATTACTACGTTCCCCAACAAGGTTCATCTGCATGCTCCAACTTGATGAAGGAGGAGTGCTACACATGTTTTATGTTATTTTACCTGAGAGAGAGCAGCAGGAGTGATTAGCTAGCTAGAAATTAGTTTGAAGATGATGATGTGCTACACTATGACTATGATGATTAAATAGCTAGTGTTTGTGGTAATGACTTTGATGATTATTATTAGCTAGTGTTGGTGGTGATTAGATAGCTACTGCATCTAGTGTTGGTGGTGATTAGCTAGCTAGAATGAGTTTGAAGATGATGATGTAATACACTATGACTATCGTGATTAAATAAATACTATTGGTGGTAATGACTATGATGATGATTAAATAGCTTGTGCTGGCGGATTAGATTCAAGTGGAGGCAACATGTTGTGCACATCGAAAGTACTACTAGTCCAAACTAGATCAAGTTTGGATTAGTAGTATACTTTTGACATGCACCATATATTGCCTCCACTTGAACCTAATCCACCTTCATTTGACACACTGTTATGGACATAATGATATAAACCTCATAATTGGTATTGTACCAAAATTTGCATAACGGCGTATAAATACACCAAAAATAAAAAAAGTGAAAAAAAGAATACTAGTAGCGATGGATAGTAAACACGTTGCTACTAGCTAGATTAGCAGCAGCGCGGGAGGGAACAAGCGATGCGGCTATGTGTCTTAGCAGTAGCGCGTGTCCTACACGCTACTGCTAAGTAATGGCTGTAGCGTCTTATTAGTAGCGCGGCAGCCCGCGCTACTAGTGGGCATTAAACCTGCGCTACTACTAGGGTTTTCCCTAGTAGTGCTAGTGTATCGGGTCCAATGAAAATCTTTTTAGACAATACTGGTGCAATTGCCTTGGCAAAGGAATCCAGATTTCACAAGAGAACCAAGCACATCAAGAGACGCTTCAATTCCATCAGCGATTAAGTCAAGGAGGGAGACATAGAGATTTGCAAGATACATATGGATCTGAATGTTGCAGACCCGTTGACTAAGCCTCTCTCACGAGCAAAACATGATCAGCACCAAGACTCCATGGGTGTTAGAATAATTACTATGTAATCTAGATTATTGACTCTAGTGCAAGTGGGAGACTGAAGGAAATATGCCATAGAGGCAATAATAAAGTTGTTATTTGTATTTCCTTATATCATGATAAATGTTTATTATTCATGCCAGAATTGTATTACTACAAGAAACTTGTTAATACATGACGGCCCTATATAGTCTGTCACAGATCAGGCAAAAACTGTCATGTGTGCCCATCCTTGATGGATCCGAAATCCGTCATGTATATCGTGTCATAATTTGACATCGTGCCTTCCATGACGGTCCTTGCACTACTAGGGAAAATCTTATACACAGAAATTTAGCAGTAGCGCGTGTCAAAAATGGGCGCTAGTGCTAAATAGCAGTAGTGCACGTGCGGAAACCGCGCTACAGATACAATAGTAGCAGTAGCGCGTGCACATGAAAAAGCGCTACCACTAATATTCCCATTGCTAAAACGATAGGCTACACGTAGCAGTAGTGGTCTTGAGAGAAGCGCGCTACCGCTAGGACATAAGTAGCAGCGCGTTTCGCGCGGAGAGCGCTACTGCTAATGGAAATAAAATAAAATGAAAAAGTAAACGAAAAAGAAAGAAATAGAAAAAGGAGAAAGGAAAAAATAAAATGTAGAGCAAAATAAATGAAAAAGCGAAAAAAAGGAGAAAGGCGTAGCAGTAGCGTGTTCGTAAGAGGCGCTATAGCTAACGTAGCTGCAGCACGTTTCCTAGAACCCCGCTATAGAAACAGAAAAGGAAATATGAAATATGAAGGAAATTACATAGCTATAGCAGTAGCGCGTTTTGTGAAAATCGCTATAGCTAACTTAGCTATAGCGCGTTTCGCAAAAAGCGCTACCGCTAAGTTTGACTTAACCAAAAAACCGTTTCCCCTCGGCCACCACTTCTCCCCCAAATCCCTCGACCCACCCCACCGCCGTCTGCCCGATTCGCCGTCGCCCCACTTTGTCGCCGTCTCCTGCCGACGTCGACGCCCCCGGAGCCACCAGAGCCGCGCGCCGTCGACGCCACCGGAGCCGCCCCCAACGCCACCGGAGCTGCGCGGCCTCATCAACGCCACCGGAGCCGCAGTCGACGCCACCGGATCCTCCCTCGCCGTCATCGGAGACGCCCCTGCCTCCCTCGCCACCACTGCCTCCCGCGCCACCACCGGAGCCATCCTCTGTAAGCCCCCACCCCTCCTCCCTCTCTCTCTCTCTAAATTAGTTAGGTTAATTTAGTTAGGAAAAGAATTTAGTTAGGTTAATTTAGTTAGGAAAAGAATTTAGATAGGGCTTTGACAGAGACGCCCCTGCCTCCCTCGCCGTAGGAAAAAATTGTATATGCTTAACTAGGGTAGTAGGGTTAGGGTTGTAGTGTTTAATTACAAATGTTAGGGAAGTAAGGTTTAACTAGATGTTAACTAGGGTGGTAGGATTTATTTTAGAGAAAAAATCAATATAAAAATATAAATTTCTATTAGTGTTGCAAGTCTAGTAGGTTCTTAATTTTTAGTGAATTTTTATTAGGACAAAAATTTAGGACATAATTTGAGTTCTAGGTTCATAATTTGAGTTCTAGGGTTCATCCATCTATATTTGGTTTTTGAATTGAGTTTCAGAGAGCATGAGATTTGTGTATATTTTCTTGAAGTGTCAAACACTAGGAGATGCAAATTTGAAGTGGTCATGATATATGAAAAATCCTCAATTGTGTTTGCTCATTGATCATGATCGACATTGAAGTGGTTCAATTGTGCCCAAGTGGCCTTTTATTGTTTCCAGGAAATGAAGCCGGGTGGCCTATGTTTTGCCGGAATGTTGATTCATTTCCGTTCCAGCAAAATTCAGGTTCTCGATTTGTCCACTTTTTAGCAAAGGTCATGCCGAAATTTTCTACAAACTCGGACATATCGAGTGCCCGGGATTTGCCGCACCGGGAAGGAGTCAACGTTCCTGCAAAACAATAGGCCTTTTTTATGTCATTATTCATTTTATTAGGTCTAGAATTAATTGACTAGATTTAATCGTAGGAAACATGGCTAGCAACGATGAAGGACAAGGTTCTAGTGATTGTGACGACGTCTACCGGGCGGCAGACGAATTTTTTAGCTTTGCCGACCAGACTGAGACCGGCGCTGAGACTGAGACCGGCGCTGAGACTGAGACCTTGCTTCTATTTTTGCCAAGTCTGTCTCTTTCTGTTGCTCAACTTTATATGTTGCATATCATCGACTCATGTGACGATGCAGGTGCATAGATCATCGATCGCGAAGAAGTGCTACGCCAGGAGTATTTATACGACGAGTGGCCGGAGTGTCAGGCCCAGGTGTACCGGTTTCCGGTTTCCGAGCGACAGGCAGTAGTTAGTTTAGGTTCACGCTAATGCGAGAGAGGGATACGAACTCATGTACTGCATAGTTCGGCTCTCACTCAAAGTGATAGCTCTTCTCGTGTATATCATTGTTTAGATGGATGACGATGTAGTTGCAAGTAATCAAGACTTGTGTCGCTATTTTCGAGATGATGACGAGATACCACTTTGTGTTGGATGATGATTATGATGAGACTATTTGTATGTATATGCTATGATTACATTTGTGGCCTTGCAGCCATTTGTATGTGTATCATGATGACATTTGTATCTGCTAAAGATTCTTGTATAAAGCCTGTTCAAATACAAAACAAATATGCAGGAAAAAAACAAAAAACTACTAAAATTAGTAGTAGCGAGTGGAGAAAGTTAGCAGCAGCGTGACAGTAGCAGTAGCGCGTCCAGCCCAAGCACGCTAGAGCTATTAGCAATAGCGAGCTTGCACGAAGCACGCTGCTGTTACACTTGTATACCAGTAGCGCGGGCGCCCACGCGCTGCTGCTAAGTGTTAGCTATAGCGCCTTATTAGTAGCGCCGGTCCCCGCGGTACTAATGTACCTAAAACCCGCGCTGCTGCTAGGGTTTTCCCTAGTAGTGTTGGCCGTCATGGATCTGCCCCAGGCCCGCCAAGCCCAAACTAGGCTATGACGGAACAGACCGTCACCGATTTACATGACGTGGCTGCAACATGGACCTAACAAGGCGTCTACGTGGATCTGACGTGGAGGATAACATGGCCCATGTTGTAACCAGCCCAATTGGCCCAATATTTTTGGTGGACAATTTTATCTTCATCCTGCTATTAGCCCACCTGTTTTTTTAGTCCCAACCGATTAGCCCCTTTTTTGTCCAGGTTGTTCTCTCAATGCAACACAATTTACAATAGGAATTCAAGTTCAATAAATTGTTCTATAAATGTGACATTTTATCATCCAAACATAAAAAGGTCAACATCATTTTAAAACAAAGGACAAACAGATCATTTCATATTCATAGGTACGTCAACAAAATCAAGTTTATATGCGCATGACAGGAGTTGTATATCAGAATAGATGATCGCATACAATGCAATGTAGTTCATAGTCCATAAAACATGGGAAAATGTAATACTATACTTTTTTCATCAATTAAAGCTAGTTTCTGTCAATAAACTTATTTCTGCATGTAATGGAAAGTAAAAACACTCAAAGGAAAGACCATTTTAGGCAATTAAATGATCCAAAGTTCAATATGAGAAGTGATGAAGAATTGAGATAGTAGACATTGAGTATGCAAGTAATAACACTGAAAATTTGACACTGAACACTTGAACTATGTAGCCGATCAAACAGTCCTAAATCGGAAGCAAAAAACAATATAACATCTACTATTAGTAATCTTAAATAAAAGCATGCAATTTTCACTTCCGTCGCTACTTCAGATTGCAATTCTGTGTACACGCATTTCCGGAAGTACAGTAGTATGAAATCCATCACCCCTGCTGTAATAAGAAAAAAAACTGAACATTAATTAAAATGTTAGCTTGCAGACCCAAAGAAGAATGGAAACAGAAGGATTATTTATATGACTACATGAAGAAGTCAGGTAGTCACTAAATTAGACATCAAGGCAGTAATGAAGTTCATTTCAAGGAATCATGCAAACAGAAGCATTATTTATACAACTATATTCAGAAGTCACGTATTTGAACAAAGCAGAAGTAATCATACAAAGATTAGCATGCTAGAGAAACAATGAGTACAGCTGGATGATGATGTACCACTAGTACAGCGAGCTCCTAAACAAACGGTTTAAAACCCCTTTCCGCGACGGCATTTGGAACCGTCTCCAAGTGAGTGTGGGCGATAGGGGGGTCCTTACCACATGATCCAGAAACCGTCGGGGATATGCCCTCCTGGCACACACGTTCGGCAAAATGAGGTCGTGTGTGACCGGCGAGCGCTCAAATACGGAAATACATACAGTAGAGCTAAAAAATTACAATTATACGACGAAATTGTTTCCGATCGCAAGTGCATCCCACACAGTCAGTCCCCGCTAAACGTTTCCGTTCGTATGTACATCCCACACAATCGCTCGAAGGAAAACGTTTCCGTTCAAATGTACATCACACACAATTTTTCTCGTTAAATCGCTTGCGTTATTGAATATATCACACACGGTCCGTGAAAGAAACTGTGTGGCAAAGGCTGTCCATCACACACAGTTTTCATGTGGTAACGTTTGCGCAAGGTGGCCTAACGCAAATAGTTTTCAAGAGATTGTCGTGTGTGATTGTTCATTGATCCAACACGGTTTATTCCTAGAAAGTGTGTGCGTTGCCTGCGGTCATCGCCCACGGTATTTTTTCAACAACCGTTTGCAATAGCAAAACCCAATTAGCAGGCTAAATCGCCACTAGCAGGCTAATTATCCGATTATTCATAATACATTTATTAATCTAATTGACAGTTCATATTAAGCACACTATATATTTCATTTTCATAATTGAAATACATCAGAGTACAGCATCATATAGCTTCAGCACTCAGCTACCCCATTACACAACTACACCAGGACCAAGTTTCACATGCAACATCTATAACCTTTTGAAATTAGCATCATAGACGGTACATAGACAGATGTATCTCATCTGGAAAACTGCTGAAGCAGAAGGCGAATATTGAGCCTTCACTGATGTTGAAGGTCTTTGTAACTTTAGGCCAGTGCCTGTGGATGATTGACCGTCCATCCTTCGTCCTCTTCAGGAACACTTCAATATTGAACCGTGGGTGTTGTATGAATACCTTCCTCACCTCCTGACCATACAGGTAGTTTGAGAGGTAATCATCAGTGAACTGCTTTGGAAAGGCCTGAAAACAAGGATGTGCATAAATATCTTCTCTATATTGGAAATGGGGCAAAGGAATTAAAAAGGCACGGTATAATAGTTAGTACCATGATGTAGTGAACTGATGTCTTCTTCATTGTGCAGACAAAGATCTTGTTGTTTTTTGTCGCTAATTTCTTTATCCTAACAATCTTTCTGAGTTTCTTGACTTGACTGATATTCATGGACAACTCATTTCCCCATATGCAAAAAGGGTCGAACAGTGGGTCAAAACCTCTGACAGCAGGACCTACATGTGCAAGACCAAATTGTTGAAAACCTAAATATTAGAATGGTTCCTCCAATTGCACAATAATGTGCTATTAGACAACGGACCACGCACGTGCTAACCTCGATTGTAAACCTCAGTGCTTCCCATTATTTCCCTGCAACACATATACGGTAGTTAGTCATCAGGTTAAGTAAGGGTTTGCATGCTATCAGTAAAATATGTTGCTGGAAAATAATCACATTGCAGATTCATCAGATCAATTCAAGCCACAGGAAAATCCATTTACCCAATTCAATCATGATTAAGAACTAGGAAATATAGCACTTGTATATGTTTCCCATGTATTAAGTGCAGCCAAATTCGATTTATTCCTCACATGCACAACAATACAAAATTCTACCCACGACAATTGACATCGCATTGCAGAATTGAACCAAGCAGTTAACTAAACACCACAACAAATGAACCAAACATTAACTGAGAATCACATTGCACAATATAACATTGAACCATGCAGTTAACTAAACACCACAACAAATGAACCAAACATTAACTGAGCACCACATTGCACAATATAACATACTCCTAATAGAAGATCAGACAGTTAACCAAACAGTTAACTACGGCCAATTGTAGCAATTGTATTTGTTTCTCATGTATTTACTACAGCCAAATTCAATTTATTCCTCACATGGTATACAATAACAAAATGCACCCACAATTTTGTAAAGATAAGTTCGATTTATTACTCACATGGAAGACAATACAAAATTGCAGCCTGAAGAATTGAACATCACATTTGCAGAATTGAACCAAACAGTTAACTGAAGACGACAACTAATTAACAAAATAGTTAATAAGTGAGCACCACACTGCACGACATATAGAACATATACACTAGAGCAACAGATTGCATGGTGAAATTAGTTCACTAGAATTTGTGAAGGAAAGGCAGGAGCAGCACACGCGACGGGTAAATCGAGCATGCTTAACCGGTGTAGCTAGCAAATGGCAAGGTGCTCCTTCAAGATCTGGAGGTCGGCACGAATGGCAGCCATCGCGACCTCATCTGCGCGTGCGGCTGCGATTTGCTTCTCCGCTGCCAAATGCTCCTTGAGGTCCTGGCTATACTGCATGCACCATCGCTTAGGTCGGCGCTTATTTGGTGGAGGGTTTGGTGATTTGGGTGGAAGGTGTCGCGCTCGCGCCGGCGGTAGGGGCATGTGGGATGTGGAAGGAGGAGGAGGATGGGGGTCAGGTGTGGATTACCTGCCTGGATAGGCGAGGCCGAGGAGCGTAAAGGAGGGTCACCGGCGAGGAGGCGGCGGCGCTGCAAGCAAGGAGTGAAGGTTTCAACTTGGAAAGGAAGGCGGAAAGAGGGGAAATATGGCTTTTGGTAAGGGGGAGGGGGCGGGGAGGTAGATATTTCCGCGGAAGCCAAAAATTTGGAATCGCTTCAACCAAAAAACTGGCATGCAAAGTGTCATCAGACACGGTCCCTTATTCAGAACTGTGTACGATATGTGAACATCACAAACGATTCAGATAGCTTAACCCGTGTGTGTTGAGTTTGATGGTCAAAAATTTTGGTTCGAATTTCCCTGGTTACAGTGGTCATCCACGTGATTGCATAATTTGGGTACACAAAGGAGACTAACTTCTTAATCAAGCAAGTTCAGCAATTAAACAGAGCTAGCTGACCTAAACATTACTCTAACAAATTAAAGACCGGCGCTCTTAATTAAACAAAACAAAGAGTACTACTACAGCTGATGCTCGTCGATCTCCGCCGCCGCCTCCATGTCCAGCTCGCGCCCGACGGTCTTCTGGGGAAGGGGCTCCATGGCATCAATTGCACCATACTCGGCAAGCATCTCGCCATCCGCGTCCACCATATCTTTGGAAAAGGCCGCCATGAGCTGGGCGTGGGCGGACGCCATGTGGGCTCTGGCGGGCTCCGTCGTGGCAAGGTATGCCGCGCAGGAACGGACGGCTGCTCGAACTCTCTCGGCGATTGCCAGCTCTTCGGTCGTGGGTTGCTGACCGTTATCGGAGAAGCTTCATTTGATTTGTGCGGTGACCGCCATGACCTGGGTGTGGACGGCCTCGACATGGTAGTGGGCAGCCTTCGGCAGGGCTAAGGCCGCCGCTGCGGAACGGACAGCTGCTGTGCCGCTCTCGCCAGTTGCTATCCCTGAGGCAGATGTTGCTGCTGCCGCCTGAGAAGCAACAGTGGCCGTTTGGGCTGCCTTGGCCGCCCGGACGCAGACTGCGATCGCCCTCACCAAGCTTGTTAGCACGCGCCTGGCGCCTGCGGCGGCGCTCTCGCCGGAGTGGGCCGCTGAAGTTGCCCTCACGACGTGGGTCCATGTCCCCATCTTTCACCGGCGACGAATGAACAGTGAAATGATATTTGGGGAGTGAGCTAGCTAGTGTGCTTGACACGCCGGCTGTGGACTGTAGCCGACGCACCTTCTCTCATAAGGCATGGGTGTACTATACACCGACGATGCTCCAAGATATTTTGTGTTGCATCTCACATGGTTGGTGATAATAAACTATGTGCGATCTACTTGATTTATCGTCTTGATCATTTGAATTACGTAATGCGGTCACAGCTACAAAGGATGGTGTTTCAATTGTTAGAACTTTTATCTGTAGTGAACATGCAACTATAGGTGTGTCGTCGAAAAAATTTGAATTATTTAGGGTTCGTTTGTACATTTTTATACATAACTGGGTTTTCTAGGCATTTTATGCGCATAATTCAAATTTGAACTACATGCACATGCTCCAGTGCATATAAACTTATTGAAAAATCAAATATGTGTCCTTGGTTGCACGCTTAGGTCCCACGCAAGAAACGGGAATGAATTTCAAACACCCTGCCATCATCACTCGGCCGCAAACATTGAGATACCTAGTTTTTAAATTCTAGTAAATCCAAAACTCATCTGAAATTCATGAAACTTGGCATCATATCATGTAGCGGCATAAACATGTCGTGGTAAAAAATTTGTCCCATTTGGGGCAGGTTTGGGTATATGCTTCTCACAAACCGGAGCTTCTCACAACAAGCATGATGGTTCTCGGTAGGGAACGCACCTTTGGGGACGAAACGATATCCATTGCCTCTTATTGCTTTCAATTTTTTTCTCATGTCAACATAGATACAGGAGTGTTGTGTGAATTTTTGTGATTTTTTGGGGTTCGTTTGGACATTTTATGCATTAACTAAGTTTTCAATGCATTTATGTGCATAATTAAAATTTGAACTACATGCACATGCTCCAGTGCATATAAATTGGTTGAAAAATCAAATCTATGTCCTAGGGTGCATGCTTAGGTCCCATGCAAGAAATGGGATTGAAATTCAAACACCAGGCCACCGTTGATTGCCGGCAAAACATTGAGATGCCTGGTTTTTAAATTCTAGTAAATCCAAAACTTGTCTAAAATTCATGAAACTTGGCATGCTATCATGGAGCGGCATCAACATGTCGTGGTAAAATTTTTGTCCCATTGGGGCAGGTTTGGGTATATGCTTCTCACAAACCGGAGGTTCTCACAACAAGCATGATGGTTTTCGGTAGGGAACGCCCACCTTTGGGGACGAAACGATATTCATTGCCTCTTATTGCTTTCAATTTTTTTCCTCGTGTCAACATAGAACAACTGGAGTGTTGTGTCAATTTTTGTGATTTTTCGGGGTTCGTTTGGACATTTTTATGCATTAACTGAGTTTTCAATGCATTTATGTGCATAATTCAAATTTGAACTACATGCACATGCTCCAGTCCATATAAATTGGTTGAAAAATCAAATCTGTGTCCTTGGGTGCATGCTTAGGTCCCATGCAAGAAATGGGCATGAATTTCAAACACCAGGGCACCGTTGATTGCCGGCAAAACATTGAGATGCCTGGTTTTTAAATTCTAGTAAATCCAAAATTCCGTTAACCATTCACGTGATGCCACATGTCTTGGTTTTAATGGTTGTAGGAGGTGCCGTGCGGACAGCTGCTTGACCTTGACTGAACGGGATTTCTACAGCTCTTGATCGCAAACGATTTAGATAGAACACCCGTATGCAAAGTGAGAGCAGCGCAGGATTTGTGCATCCCTTCAACGCAAACGGTTGTTCTGGATGACCCGTGTGCAACCACGTACAAACAATTTGGTAAGATTTGCATCTGTCATATTGGGTATGTTGCCATTTGTCAAACTTGAAAGATTTACATTTTTTTGATCTAGTAACGTTGCCATTTGTCAATCCTTGTAACACTGCGATTTGTCAAAATATGCAGCTAGAAATCATTAGCACTATGTAATTTTGGCAACTAAAATTCAGTAATTAAGCATAGATTTCATTCATAGATTAAGCAGTCGTTCTTAATTTATACAAACAATTCAACTCGACAGCTGAACCGACCAAACTTCTCCCCAATTGTTGCCAACCACGTACTGAAATAGCTAGTTCAACTATATATACTAGCTAATTTTAAGTACGTTGTACAGTTCGACCACACATCTATAGTCAGATGAACTGAACAAAATAGCCCCTAAATACTACTACTACCACGGAGGGGCTTTGTGCTACTTCCGGCAGCCTCTCCTGTGCCGAGCGCGCTCAGTGAGAGGCAGAGGAGGAGGAGGAGCCTACCGACGAGCCAGAGAAATGCAATACGGTACCTGCCGCTTTTGCACATTCAGCGAAGCTCGCCAGCTCGAACGTCCACTGCTGCTCCAGACGATCCCTCTCGAAGCGGCCGGACTGCTCGTAGATCTCCTGATTCCTCGCCTCTACGTCGGCGTGTGCTGCGGCCACGGCTGCAGTAAGGCTCTTTGCGTGCTCGACGAGGCGCTCCTCCTCCTCCCACAGGAACTCGATGTAGCGCGCAAGGTCGCTGACGCACGTGCGGTCCTCCACCTCTGCCTCCCTCCTTAGGGCGGCGGTGGCGGAGCGGGTGATGATCCCGACGGTCGACGGTGGGCTGGCGGCCACGGTGGCCGACGATGGGGTGGCGGCCACGACCACCACCTCCCGCCTTCGGGCCGCGGTGGCGGAGCGGGTGATGGCCACGGTGTCCGGCAGTGGGCTGGCGGCCACGACGCCCACCTCCCGCCTTCGGGCCGCGGCAGCGGAGCGGGAGATGGCTCTGGCTTTCGACGATGGTGTGGCGGCAACAGGGGCCGGCAACAGCTGCCGACGGGAAGCGGCGGCGGATCGTGTGGTGGGTGTTCCGCGCACACCCAACAGGGACGCCACGCGCACTACACTACACCGGGGACTGCGCCGCCGCCGCGGTGTAGCCTCCTAGCTGGAGCTGTCCTCTGATGACGGCGGAGTGGCTGAGCGACGATGACGGACCGGTGCCATTGGCGATTGTGGGAGAAGCAGACGAGATAAGCTATAGGGAGGGAGGGGAAAATGCGACGCAGGACTCGCCGGACGTGAGGGTTTTTATAGCAGGCCGGTAAGCATTGGGATTTTGGGGGATTTCACTGAGTCGGGCGGGAAGCTTGCGTGGGAACGGGCTCACCAACGATTCATTGGCGCCACCGTTTGGCCAAAAGAATGCCCCCGCGCGCTGTGCAAGTTTGCGCTGTAAGCCGTCTGCGGCAGCGGGATGACAAGACGTGCGAGAGGAGGACAAGAGGACACGTACACATACAGTTAATAAAAAAATATTTGCGATTTAATTACCTACTATACCCCGTCCTGGTTTATAAGTAGGATTTAACTAATAAAATATGAATGCATGTCGCCATAGATTATATCGTTGGAGTCGTATTTGAACATAGTTTCCAGCTATACAATTTTTGTAACATGCATTAACACTCTTTTGGTTAAATTTAAGGTTATACACCAGCAGGCGTTTGCCCGCAACACACACGGCTTATTCCATCACAAACAGCTTGGATGGATCAACTGGCTGCCACGTATCGCACACGCAACTCTAATATGATTCGTGCTTGATGTCTCTGACATCGCTCGCACAGTTCGTCTTATTTGCCACGTATCACTGTGCCGTCCTCTGCTCGCGTCCCTCGGCAAGCTCTGCTTGCTGTTAGGCGCCGCGACGCGCTCTGTCGCGTCCGTTGGCACGCTCTGCCCGCGTCCGTCGGCGCGCTCGGCTTGTGGACAGCTTTTCCTTGAGGCGACCGCGCAGCGGTCTGCTCGCGTCCCTTCGCGCGCGCTCTGCCAGCGGTTGGGCGTGCGCACGATCACGTCGGGGGCCCCATATGCATGCGGTTGCGCCGCGCGCGTTGCCACGCGATGTAGTTACGTGCGGCACGATGGAGTTACGCGCTGCAAATTAGAACTGCCGTCAGGGCCTGCCGATATTCCTGGCCATCCGGCTTCCCCTTTAATTCCCGCGGCATTATAACCTTAGTCTCTTCAACCTTTCGATCGTGCCCCACAACACAACAAGCACACCCACGACGACACATAGAGAGGGATGTTCGGCGGCGCTCCAATGGAGTTCGGCGAGCATGAGACCCACGCGAGGGAGACGGATCTCTCGGTGGTGTACACCATCAACCCAGCCGTGGTGGACGACTACATCAATAGCGTTGAGCAGTTGCTTGCTAGAGACAAGTACAAGGTGGTCGGCATCGACCTCCAGTACACCGCCGGTCGTCCCGGCATAGATCAGAAGGTTGTCGTCGCCCAGTTGTGCGTGCGCCATTATCTCCTCATCTACCACTATTGCATGGCCACAGAGCCTTGCGACCGTTTCAACAGGTTTGTCAACAGCACCGACTACAAGTTCGCCACGGTGGATACAAAAGACGATGTAAAATCGCTCAGTGTTACAGGCTTGGCCTGCAAGAACCTTGTCGAAATCCGTGACCACTACAGGGTCTGGGGCAGCATGAAGCAGGACTCCTTGGTCCAACTCGCCTCGGCCATCATCGACCCCTACGAAAAGATGGAGCGGGATGCCCAGAGAACAAGTCTCGTATCCTGGCATAAGGCCTGGATGCGGCAACTGGATGAACCTCACCTCAGGTTCGCGGCCAAGAGCATGTACACATGCTACGAGATGCACAAGCGGATCGTTGACATGAGGAAGTGCCTCATTACCCAAATCGATGAGCCCGGATCGAGCCACAAGAAGAGCAAGCGTCACAAGAAGTAGATGATGATCAGATGATCGTTTATGCTAGTTAATCATGCATGTAATATATAGTTTACTTTATTGGTGTGTGTGGAAATGTCATGTGTGTAGTAGCCACCTATGTAATTATGCATGTAATAGTTTACTTTGGTGTGTGCAAATGCCATGGTTGTAGTAGCCACCTATGTAAGTGGATGTTTAATTTGGTTATGCAAGCATGTCCTTATAAGTGTGTGTGTATATATATATATGTTGTTGTTCTGTATGCAATCCCATCGCACAACACACACGTCTTATTAGCAGCAACCGTCTGTGTTCTTATCGGTCTTTAGACACATTTCTGATTACAGACCTGTTTGCCGCGTATTACACACATCTTGTTAAGTTGAACCATTTCTGTTCTCATGTCTCAACGCAAAGAGATCATCTGAGTGAACCGCATGCCGTATATCGCACACACCTTTGATCTGGCTAACCGTTTCTTTTGTGTTGCCTAATCACAAACAGTTCATCCGAGTGAACCGTATGCTGTGTATCGCACACGCCTCCATCTAGCTGCCCGTTTCTTTTGTTCCTCCTCATCGCAAACAGTTCATTGAACTGAACCGTATGCCTTTCATCACACATGCAACTAAAACCTGAACCGTGCTTGATGCATCCGTCATCTCAAACGTTTTACACATTTCTGACGGTTTTCATACAGCACCGTTTGCGATTATGGCATCGCACACAGTTTCTCGAAGGGTCTCTGATCGTAGTGTCACGTTAGCAGCATCCTGCAGTGGTGTACTTGCATCAGCGTTGTTTGCAACCATATTAATACAAAACTTAAAGAGTCAATTAGAAACACAAAAGAATAAGGGAGGATAATTTTCTGTACAAGCAATCAGCTGAAAATTATGTAAAGAAAATCCTGCTAGCATATACATCGTACCACACATTCCTTAACTAATAAGAATGACAGTAAACAAGTAACAGTGTCGGTGTACAAAAGTAGGGGCACACCTTTGTACCCCTTTACTTGTGCGCGGGCAGTCAGAGCCGCGCGCCACAGCCACACTAAGCAGGGCAGAGGAGGTGAGTCGGAGAGAAGCCGAAGTACAAGACAGCCAAGGCGACGCCAAGGCCAAGAACACAAAGAAGTAGAAGGACGAAGTAGTCTCCCCCGGCAAGACCCTTGCCGGGGCAGCCTCAGCAACCCCGACAAGACCCTTTCCGGGGCGGCTCGCCCACACCAGCGGAATGAGCCACCCTCGAGCCCATGGGTTCCAACTCAACCAACCACGTTGGAACTAGGGCTCGGGAGGCACCTCCATGGTGGCATGCAGACCTTTGTCAAGACCATAGATATTCAAGATCAGATGAGGATTAAAAGACAACGGTCCTCGGCAAGATCCTTGCCGAGGAGAGCCACAAGACCCCCGGCAAGATCCTTGCCGGGGACGACAGCGCGCCACGGCAAGACCATTGCCGGGCCACCCGGCAAGGCCCTCACCGAGGACGCCAGCGGGGCCATCTCCAAGCCCGCACCAGCCAAGCTTCCACTGCCGTTCGCATGCAGCTGCCAGCCCAACCAGCTGGGCTCGCACCTGCGTGGCAACATGCAGCTCCCAGACCAGATCAGCAAGCACATGTGTGGCGCCATGCAGATCTTCGTGAAGGCCCTACCGCCGCGCCACCTCAGCTGCTTGCCTGCCTACATGGCGCCGCATGCAGCGCTGGCCAGGGCGCGTGTCGAAGCGAGGGGGAGCAGCGACGGACAGGACGGGCCTCACCCCCGTCCCCGATAAAGCTAGGGGACACCTAAGCGATGCATTAAATGCGTCTTATCATGTAATACGAGCGGTAAGCTCGTAGCACTGTACGCCTTTCCACCTCCTGTGTGCCAATGTGGCAGCCCCTTTCGACTATAAAAGGAGGCCCATGGCGTACTGGGGAAGGATTCGGCTCTCTGGAACTACTCGGCCACCGTAGCTAGTTCGAGGGCTCAAGAACACTCAATACATCCACCAAAGCAGGACTAGGGTTTTACGCATCCTCGCGGCCGAACCTGGGTAAATGATCCTTGTGCTGATTACTAATCCTGCTCTTCTTGCAACCCTGCGCCCCAGCAACCGTAGTAGGGATTCTTGTGATCCCATAGGTGTCGTTCCACACCGACATCTTTGGCGCGCCAGGTAGGGGGCGCAATTGTGAGAATCTGGTCTAGTAGTTAGCCTAGCGTTTCTTCATCGCCATGGCTCCCAAGAAGAAGACGACCAAAAGGACAGCGCTACCTGTAAGCACGAAGGGCGCCAGAGCGGCGACAAGAAAGCTAAGTCATGTCGAACCTTTGAGTATTTCCTTTTTTATATAAGGTTATCGTCCTCAGAGATCCTGCCTATGTATGGAAAACCTGCACGCAAAGGGGCCCTCCCGCGATTGGCAATGCCCTTGTTCTGTTTCGAGTCTGCTCAACAGCTCAAGAGGCTGCGTCAAGAGTGGCGGGGTAGCCTTCCGCACCTAGCAACGCTCTCGATTCTGACTCGAGTTAAGCTCGACAGTTCGGGCGGCCGTGTTAGGGGCGGTAAGGTGGTTCGCCCGGCAGCAAGCACACCCCGGCAGGCCTACCCAGTTACGTAGGATGGACATACAAAGGAAAATCGAACAGGAAAATATGGCGCATAATATCAAAGTACTGCAGAAGTTATATTACATCGCTTGTTGCCGCAGTTCTAACTAAAGATAAAAATCGTCTTGGTTGTGAACTTGCAGCAACGAAAAGAAGCGGGGTGCCTAATCCCGGCGCTGGCCCTCCACCCTCAGAATTCTGCCGACACCGCTGATGACGGGCTTGATGCGCTCCCTGAGCGGCGTGAGGTCAGTATCCTCCGGCAAGCTCTCCAGCGCGGCGTCGAAGTCGAGGTCGGGGTACCAGTACGCCACCTTGGTGAGAACCTTGGTCATGGCGCCCTGGCAAAGCCTCCGGGCCTCGTCGGCCAGCGAGGACGCCCGGTTGGCGTGAAGCCGCTCCAAAGCACCGACGACCTTCTCAAAGAACAGGGCCAGGCTGCAGTTGGCGCTCACACTCCGCTCTGGGGCGTACCTCACGTCCGGCATCCCCATGGTGGCCAGCTGCGCGGCGGCCTGGTTGGCAATGGTGGCGAGGCGATCGAGCAAGCGGTTCTCGCCCTCCACGTGCTCCTTGAAGTTGAGGGCCTCGTTCTTTCGCAGCTGCTTCTCGGTCTCCAGGTTTTTGGTCAGGGTCCCTTCCCGGGCCCTGGCCTCCAACAGCATCTTCTCGAGACCCTCCAGCTCCAGCTTGATGTCTTTGATGGAGTTGTTGGCCTCGGAGAGCTCCCTGGCCCTGCTGACGGCCGCGCCCTGCGCCTCTGTCAAGGCGCCGTTGAGCGTGTCCTTCTCCTGGGACAGCTTCAGGGCCTGCTCCTTCAGCTCGTCCCGCTCCACCTCCAGCTCCTTCACTTTGCCGGCGTGAACCAGAGCTTGGGCATCGAGTGTCTCTTTGTGCCTCTGCTCCAGCTCTTGGGTCCGCTGCACGGCAAGCTTCTCCACCTCCTTGTCCTTGGTGTGGAGTTTGGCGTCGAGGTCCGCCTCGCGCTTGGCGAGGTCCTCCTCCTGGGAGTTCAGCGCGGCCTGGTGCTGGGTCCGGGCGGCCTCGACTGCCGCGGCCAAGCCCTCCGCCGTCTCCTGGGCCTTCTCAATGTCGGCCAGCTTCATGGTGAGCTCCACGTCGCGCTTGGCCAGCTCGCCCTGGGCGGTCTTCAGCTCTTCGTTAGCTTGGCGGAACCAAGCCTGCGCCTCAGCGATGCGCACCTTGAGGTCCGCCTCCGCTTGGTCCACCGTTGCCATCCTGGACATGGCCTTGTCCAGGCGGGCGCAGTGGAGCACTTGGAGCCTCCAAAAGTTGGCACCCATGGCCTGGAGGATCCGCTCCTCCTGGGAGCCGTCGCTACCTGCACTCGGCTCGTTGACGACTTCGAGCCCGGCGGCGGGAAGCACTTCATCGTCAAACACCTCTCCCTCGACGGGTGTCCTAGTGCTCGACGCACCTGGAAGGTGGACGAACAAGTCATCACTCACCCTCAGGTACTTGCCGGAGCCAGAGGCGGCGGAGGAGGAAGGCTGGTCATCGACCACCTCCTCCTCGGCGGTGGCCTTGCCGGCCTCCCCGGCAGGTCCCTTGCCGGCCTCCTCGGCAGTGGCCTTGCCGGGGTCCTCGGCAGGCCCCTTGGCGGTGTCCTCAGCAGTGCCCTTGGCGGCCTCCTCGGCAGTGATCTCCTCGGCCTCTGCCGCGGCGGCCTTGACGACATCCTCGATGATGGCGTCCACGTCCCCTGGGTCCACCGAGGAGGGATCTGGGCACCAAAGGAGGGAGTGAGGCAAGGCCAAGACCAAGGGTTAGAAAGAAAAAGGAACAGGGACGAAAGGCGAACAACTTACTAGTGCCAGGCTGGGAGGCAGAAGTCCCTTCCCCGCCAACCTTTGGCGCCGAGGCGAAGCCACCGGCGCCTGAGTTCTCCTCCTCCTCCTTCATATGCGTGGGCTCGGCGCTCGGCGCCCTTGCCGGGGACGCCCCTCGGGGCGGCGTGGTCGATGGGGGCGGCGTGTTGGGAGTAGCCCTCTGTGGCTCCTCCTGTCGCTGCTCTCCTCCTGCGCACCCGGCGAGGTCAGTACCAAAGCGTCATACCCCCGACACATGTCGACGAGGGAAGAGTGATGGACTTATGCTGGGGGCTGTGCCGGGGGCTGCTGTCCGGGTTGCTCAGCACCACCAATGGCGCCCTCGAAGTACCCGCTGGGGGCTGGCCGCCCGCCGAGGCCTTGGCCCTCTTCACCCTCTGGGCCAGCGTCTCCGCGTCTCTGCGAAGGCAGAAACAAATCAACACAAGCGGCGCAGAATGAGGAGACGGAGATGACAGAGAGGAACAGGATACTCACTCGTCGTCCACCTCCTCCTCTATTGCCTTCCTCTTTTTTCTGGGGCTGAGTGACCCGAAGTCGAAGGTGACCCCCGCGTCGGCGTCTGCCGGAGGAGGGGAGGAGGGTGGAGTCTGGGCGCGCTTGGACGAAGAGGAGCCAGATGCTTTCTTCTTGGCCACAGCGGCCCTCACCACCTTCTTCGCCACCGCGGCCCTCGTCTGACGTGCGGAGTCCTCCGGAGACTTTGGCCGCCGTGCGGCCTTGACGGGCCGTACCGGCTCGCCAGAAGTGGCCGCCGCAGGACTCGCCCTCTTCCCGTGGCCGGAGGATCAACAGCCCCGGCCTCCTCCTCCTCCGACTCGTCGGCCGCATCTTCAACAAGAGGAGCCTCAGTGCCGGCTCTGCTGGCCTCCCCAATGGCCTCCGCCCACCGGGCGAGCTCCTACTCCTCCGTGGCCGTCGCGGCCCTGTCCTCCACGCCACCAGCGCTGCCGGCCTCCTCGGAAAGCTTTGCCTCCATCGCGCTGGCGGCGATGTAATCAAGCTCCGCCTGGGTGGTGTCCTGGACAAGCCGCGGCTCAGCGGTGACGTACCCCTCATGCAAGGTATTGAAGAACTCCTGCACCTTAATCTCCTCCGGCTCGACCCAACTCGGATCAAGGCCATGCGCATTGAAGTCCGGCATCATGGCAATGATCTCGGCCCGGTGCGAGTTATTGCTCAGCGGGACCACTCCTACCGGCAACTTAAACAAGGGCCCCTTGGCGACCTTGCCGGCCTTTGCGGTGGCCCTCGCGGCCTTGCCGGTCCGCTCGACCTCCCCGTCGCGGTTCATGTCGAGCTGGAAGAGCCGCTGGCAGAAGTGAGCGTGCCCCATCACTGTGAAGTTGTGGTCGAGGCCGGGGCGAAGCCTCATGATGTCGGCGGCGTTCGTGAGGAGCCAGGCCTGTTGGAAATATGCCCTAGAGGCAATAATAAATGGTTATTATTATATTTCTTGTTCATGGTAATTGTCTATTGTTCATGCTATAATTGTATTGTCCGAAAATCGTAATACATGTGTGAATGCATAGACCACAACGTGTCCCTAGTAAGCCTCTAGTTGACTAGCTCGTTGATCAACAGATAGTCATGGTTTCCTGACTATGGACATTGGATGTCATTGATAACGGGATCACATCATTAGGAGAATGATGTGATGGACAGGACCCAATCCTAACCATAGCATAAAAGATCGTGTAGTTTCGTCTGCTAGAGCTTTTCCAATGTCAAGTATCTTTTCCTTAGACCATGAGATCGTGCAACTCCCGGATACCGT
Organism: Aegilops tauschii subsp. strangulata; assembly: GCF_002575655.3. Lineage (NCBI taxonomy): Eukaryota > Viridiplantae > Streptophyta > Magnoliopsida > Poales > Poaceae > Aegilops > Aegilops tauschii. The sequence continues at coordinate 462,381,888 of NC_053039.3, forward strand.
AGGAGTGCTTTGGGTGTGCCAAACGTCACAACGTAACTGGGTGACTATAAAGGTGCACTACGGGTATCTCCGAAAGTGTCTGTTGGGTTGGCACGGATCGAGACTGGGATTTGTCACTCCGTGTGACGGAGAGGTATCTCTGGGCCCACTCGGTAATGCATCATCATAATGAGCTCAATGTGACTAAGGCGTTAGTCACGGGATCATGCATTGCGGTACGAGTAAAGAGACTTGCCGGTAACGAGATTGAACAAGGTATTGGGATACCGACGATCGAATCTCGGGCAAGTAACATACCGATTGACAAAGGGAATTGTATATGGGATTGATTGAATCCTCGACACCGTGGTTCATCCGATGAGATCATCGTGGAACATGTGGGAGCCAACATGGGTATCCAGATCCCGCTGTTGGTTATTGACCGGATAGGCGTCTCGGTCATGTCTGCATGTCTCCCGAACCCGTAGGGTCTACACACTTAAGGTTCGGTGACGCTAGGGTTGTAGAGATATATATGCGGAAACCCGAAAGTTGTTCGGAGTCCCGGATGAGATCCCGGACGTCACGAGAGGTTCCGGAATGGTCCGGAGGTGAAGAATTATATATAGGAAGTCAAGTTTCGGCCACCGGGAAAGTTTCGGGGGTTACCGGTATTGTACCGGGACCACCGGAAGGGTCCCGGGGGTCCACCGGGTGGGGCCACCTATCCCGGAGGGCCCCGTGGGCTGAAGTGGGAAGGGAACCAGCCCCTAGTGGGCTGGGCGCCCCCCCCCATGGGCCTCCCCCATGCGCCTAGGGTTGCAAACCCTAGGGTGGGGGGCTTCCCACTTGCCTTGGGGGGCAAGGCACCACTTGGCCGCTGCCCCCCCAACCCTAGATGGGTTTTGGCCGCCCCCCGCCCCCCTCCCAAGGGGGCCTATATAAAGGGGGGAGGGAGGGCAGCAACCTACAGCCTTGGGCGCCTCCCTCCTCCCCTGCAACACCTCTCTCTCTCGTATAAGCCCGGCGAAGCCCTGCCGGCATCCCGCTACATCCACCACCACGCCGTCGTGCTGCTGGATCTCCATCAACCTCTCCTTCCCCCTTGCTGGATCAAGAAGGAGGAGACGTCGCTGCACCATACGTGTGTTGAACGCGGAGGTGTCGTCCGTTCGGCACTTGGTCATCGGTGATTTGAATCACGGCGAGTACGACTCCGTCATCCACGTTCATTGGAACGCTTCCGCTCGCGATCTACAAGGGTATGTAGATGCACTCCTTTCCCCTCGTTGCTAGTATACTCCATAGATGCATCTTGGTGAGCGTAGGAAAATTTTAAAATTATGCTACGATTCCCAACAGTGGCATCATGAGCCAGGCCTATGCGTAGTTACTATGCACGAGTAGAACACAAAGCAGTTGTGGGCGTTGAGTTTGCCAATTCTTCTTGCCGCTACTAGTATTTTCTTGTTTCGGCGGTATTGTAGGATGAAGCGGCCCGGACCGACCTTACACGTACGCTTACGTGAGACAGGTTCCACCGATTGACATGCACTAGTTGCATAAGGTGGCTAGCGGGTGTCTGTCTCTCCTACTTTAGTCGGAACGGATTCGATGAAAAGGGTCCTTATGAAGGGTAAATAGAAATTGGCAAATCACGTTGTGGTCATACGTAGGTAAGAAACGTTCTTGCTAGAAACCTACAAACCACGTAAAAAACTTGCAACAACAATTAGAGGACGTCTAACTTGTTTTTGCAGCAAGTGCTATGTGATGTGATATGGCCAGAAGATGTGATGAATGATATATGTGATGTATGAGATTGATCATATTCTTGTAATAGGAATCACGACTTGCATGTCGATGAGTATGACAACTGGCAGGAGCCATAGGAGTTGTCTTTATTATTTTGTATGACCTGCGTGTCATTGAATAACGCCATGTAAATTACTTTACTTTGTTGCTAAACGCGTTAGCCATAGAAGTAGAAGTAATCGTTGGCATGACGACTTCATGAAGACACAATGATGGAGATCATGGTGTCATGCCGGTGACGAAGATAATCATGGTGCCCCGAAGATGGAGATCAAAGGAGCATAATGATATTGGCCATATCATGTCACTATTTGATTGCATGTGATGTTTATCATGTTTTTGCATCTTATTTGCTTAGAACGACGGTAGTAAGTAAGATGATCCCTTATGATAATTTCAAGAAAAGTGTTCCCCCTAACTGTGCACCGTTGCGAAGGTTCGTTGTTTCGAAGCACCACGTGATGATCGGGTGTGATAGATTCTAACGTTCGAATACAACGGGTGTTGACGAGCCTAGCATGTACAGACATGGCCTCGGAACACACACAATACACTTAGGTTGACTTGACGAGCCTAGCATGTACAGACATGGCCTCGGAACACGGAGGACCGAAAGGTCGAGCATGAGTCGTATAGAAGATACGATCAACATGGAGATGTTCACCGATCTTGACTAGTCCGTCTCACGTGATGATCGGACACGGCCTAATTAACTCAGATCATGTTTCACTTAGATGACTAGAGGGATGTCTATCTGAGTGGGAGTTCATTAAATAATTTGATTAGATGAACTTAATTATCATGAACTTAGTCTAAAATCTTTACACTATGTCTTGTAGATCAAATGGCCAACGTTGTCCTCAATTTCAACGCGTTCCTAGAGAAAACCAAGCTGAAAGATGATGGCAGCAACTATACGGACTGGGTCCGGAACCTGAGGATCATCCTCATAGTAGCCAAGAAACATTATGTCTTAGAAGCACCGCTAGGTGATGCACCAATCCCACAGAACCAAGACGTTATGAACGCTTGGCAGCAGTGTGCTGATGATTACTCCCTCGTTCAGTGCGGCATGCTTTGCAGCCTAGAACCGAGTCTTCAAAAGCGTTTTGAGAAACATGGAGCATATGAGATGTTCGAGGAGCTGAAATTGGTTTTCCAAGCTCATGCCCGGGTCGAGAGATATGATGTCTCCGACAAGTTCTTCAGCTGTAAAATGGAGGAGAACAGTTCTGTTAGTGAGCACATACTCAGAATGTCTGGGTTGCATAACCGCTTGTCTCAGCTGGGAGTCAATCTCCCGGATGACGCGGTCATTGACAGAATCCTCCAGTCGCTTCCACCAAGCTACAAGAGCTTTGTGATGAACTTCAATATGCAGGGGATGGAAAAGACCATTCCTGAGGTATATTCAATGCTGAAATCAGCTGAGGTAGAGATCAGAAAAGAACATCAAGTGTTGATGGTGAATAAAACCACTAAGTTCAAGAAGGGCAAGGGTAAGAAGAACTTCAAGAAGGACGGCAAGGGAGTTGCCGCGCCCGGTAAGCCAGTTGCCGGGAAGAAGTCGAAGAATGGACCCAAGCCTGAAACTGAGTGCTTTTATTGCAAGGGAAGTGGTCACTGGAAGCGGAACTGCCCCAAATACTTAGCGGACAAGAAGAAGGCCAGCAACACCAAAGGTATATGTGATATACATGTAATTGATGTGTACCTTACCAGTACTCGTAGTAGCTCCTGGGTATTTGATACCGGTGCGGTTGCTCATATTTGTAACTCAAAACAGGAACTACGGAATAAACGGAGACTGGCAAAGGACGAGGTGACGATGCGCGTCGGGAATGGTTCCAAGGTCGATGTGATCGCCGTCGGCACGCTACCTTTGCATCTACCCACGGGATTAGTTTTGAACCTCAATAATTGTTATTTAGTACCAGCTTTGAGCATGAACATTGTATCTGGATCTCGTTTAATTCGAGATGACTACTCATTTCCGAGAATAATGGTTGTTCTATTTATTTGAGAGATATGTTTTATGGTCATGCCCCGCTGGTCAATGGTTTATTTTTGATGAATCTCGAACGTGATGTTACACATATTCATAGTGTGAATACCAAAAGATGTAAAGTTGATAACGATAGTCCCACATACTTGTGGCACTGCCGCCTTGGTCACATTGGTGTCAAGCGCATGAAGAAGCTCCATGCAGATGGACTTTTGGAGTCTCTTGATTACGAATTATTTGACACGTGCGAACCATGCCTCATGGGTAAGATGACCAAGACTCCGTTCTCCGGAACAATGGAGCGAGCAACCAACTTATTGGAAATCATACATACCGATGTGTGCGGTCCAATGAGTGTTGAGGCTCGCGGAGGATATCGTTATGTTCTTACTCTCACTGATGACTTAAGTAGATATGGGTATGTCTACCTAATGAAACACAAGTCTGAAACCTTTGAAAAGTTCAAGGAATTTCAGAGTGAGGTTGAGAATCAACGTGACAGGAAAATAAAATTCTTATGATTAGATCGTGGTGGAGAATATTTAAGTCACGAGTTTGGTGCACACTTAAGGAAATGTGGAATAGTTTCACAAATCACGCCGCCTGGAACACCTCAGAGAAACGGTGTGTCCGAACGTCGTAATCGCACTCTATTGGATATGGTGCGATCTATGATGTCTCTTACCGATTTACCGCTCTCATTTTGGGGCTATGCTTTAGAGACTGCCGCATTCACTTTAAATAGGGCTCCGTCGAAATCCATTGAGACGACACCGTATGAATTATGGTTTGGAAAGAAACCTAAGCTGTCGTTTATAAAAGTTTGGGGATGCGATGCTTATGTCAAGAAACTTCAACCTGAAAAGCTCGAACCCAAGTCGGAAAAATGCGTCTTCATAGGATACCCTAAGGAAACTATTGGGTATACCTTCTACCTCAGATCCGAAGGCAAGATCTTCGTTGCCAAGAACGGGTCCTTTCTGGAGAAGGAGTTTCTCTCGAAAGAATTGAGTGGGAGGAAAGTGGAACTTGATGAGGTGATAGTCACCCCTTCCGAACCGGAAAGTAGCGCAGCGCGGGAAAATGTTCCTGTGGTGCCTACACCGACTGGGGAGGAAGTTAATGATGATGATCATGAAGCTTCGGATCAAGTTGCCACTGAACTTCGTAGGTCCACAAGGACACGTTCCGCACCAGAGTGGTACGGCAACCCTGTCCTGGAAATCATGTTGTTAGACAACGATGAACCTTCGAACTATGAAGAAGCGATGGCGGGCCCGGATTCCGACAAATGGCTAGAAGCCATGAAATCCGAGATAGGATCCATGTATGAAAACGAAGTATGGACTTTGACTGACTTGCCCGATGATCGGCGAGCCATAGAAAACAAATGGATCTTTAAAAAGAAGACAGACGCAGATGGTAATGTGACCATCTATAAGGCTCGACTTGTCGCTAAGGGTTATCGACAAGTTCAAGGGGTTGACTACGATGAGACTTTCTCACCCGTAGCGAAGCTGAAGTCCGTCCGAATCATGTTAGCAATTGCCGCATACTATGATTATGAGATGTGGCAGATGGACGTCAAAACGGAATTCCTTAACGGCTTCCTTCAGGAAGAGTTGTATATGATGCAGCCGGAAGGTTTTGTCGATCCTGAGAATGCTAACAAAGTATGCAAGCTCCAGCGCTCAATTTATGGGCTGGTGCAAGCATCTCGGAGTTGGAACATTCGCTTTGATGAGATGATCAAAGCGTTTGGGTTTACACAGACTTATGGAGAAGCCTGTGTTTACAAGAAAGTGAGTGGGAGCTCTGTAGCATTTCTCTTATTATATGTGGATGACATATTATTGATGGGAAATGATATAGAATTCTTGGAAAGTATAAAGGCCTATTTGAATAAGTGTTTTTCAATGAAGGACCTGTGACACCCAAGTTTTTATTTGGATTCTTTTTTTCAAAAAAAAAATTATTTGACTTGAGGGAGGTGATTTAAAAAAAATTCCTCAAAAGAACTCTCCCTTTCAAATATTTTTTTATGGCAAAAGTTTTATTTGGATTCACCCAAGATCTGTTTTTGGTCTTGGAGGTTCTTACTTCTTATGTTGACTCAAGACAAAATGCTTTTCACTTGAGGAAAATGACTTTTGAAAATCTCTTTGAAATTGCACTATGGCTTTTGGAATAATCCCTTGCCACTTTCAACAATTCCCTCTTGCCATGGCCTTAGTGCAAATCCACTCTCCTAACCCTCCCCTCATTTTTGGATCATGTTTTGCATCAAATCCAGCAAGTTGGACCTCTCCTTATATCTATTTTCCATTAAATCTTATTCAAATAAATTTCTGTCTTCTATTCTAGACATTGGTGGTTTACAAAGGAACTCCACTTTCTGTTTTGATTTTTGCCCCCAAACCAACTCCCCTTCCTAGTCCTTTGAACCCTCAACCAAGATCCATGAAGATCCACTGGTCTTCAGTTCAAATTTTTCAAACTACACTTGCTGCAAGTTTGGGCCAGATTTGTCAAATTTGGTGAAATTCATTCAAAACTTTCTCCAAAAACTCCAAGTAAAATCAGGCAGCCTCTGGGTGCATTGAGTGGTAACCTCACCAAGTACCAGCTCCAGAAAAAAATTTCTCATTGACAAATCATTCTGTCGAACACCTGCCGTGCTTTGTCAATGTCAAGTTCAGAGATTCAGAAATTCAGTTCAGTGCCCTACTGTCGTTTTCTTCAGAACTTGTTGTCGATCTCGACAGTGCCCCGATGTCGCCTTGCTCCTCGTCCCCTCCCCCTTGTTCCTGCTCCGCACGAACGCCTGGCACCTTGCGGACATCGGCGACGAGCAGCAGAAGGTGCGCCGCCCCGTGACCGACGCCAGCGGCGGCTTTGCGGCCGCCAGAAAGAGGCGCGGCGCTGACGGCGCCACCCAGCGCCGCCCAAGCCACCGAAGCTCGCCGCGTGGCCTTCCACTCCCCCGAACGCGCTGCCACTCGCGTCGTGAACCGCAGGGCGCGGAGCGCGCTCTCTGCCGCCGTCGTGCCCGTGCGGCCACTCCACCGTGGACCGACGCCGTTACACCAAGACCAGCCGGGATTAGCGGGGGAACGACACCAGTAACTTCCACTGATGCTGCCTGGCCACTCAAACCTCCTACCAATCCACTGCACCACCGTAATTGCTCGCCGGAGATTCTCCGTTCACGGCCACCCCATCGATCCGCCTATAAATAGAGGCCCCGAGCTTCAACTCGAACCCACACCACCTCTGCACTCCACCTAGAGCACGCCTAGCCACTGGTAGAGCCACGGGAGAGCTTTCTTCCCCGTCTCCGGCCGGCGCGACCCGCCACGGGCTCCAGCTCGATCTGCTCCCGTGTGTGCGCCTCTGCCTCCCATCTCTTGCCAGTAGCTTCACTATGCATCCCTCCTTCTGACCCGCGCTTCAATTCGAAGTTTGCAGCCCTCCACCGGAGTTCTCCACCACCACCCGAGCCGCCGTCCGCCGGAGAAAGTGTCGCCGTCGACGTGGTGCTCTTCGACGGTCGAGTCCACCACCCACAGACGCGGAAGGACACGCTGAAGCTCTTGGTACCCTCCAATCCTCCTGACTCGCCGTGGTTCGACGCCGGCGTCCACCGCAGTCTTCGGGCGCCGGCGAGCTTTTCAAACCTGACATGTGGACCCCGCATGTCAGCCTCTGTTCTATTCTCCCTCGAACCGTTTTCTATTGGCGCCTTCGGGCAAACTACGCTTTCCCTCTTTAGCTTACGCATTTCTTTCCGAAGCGTTTTCTATTTTCTCAGTTTAAACCCTGGAACTTTTCTGTTTCATTACAGATAAGTCCCTGGACAGAAACCTTTATAACTTTTTAATAAAAAGGAATTTTTGAGTGATCCTTTTTCTGACATTCTTAAAATTTTGTCTAGTTTTTTATGAGATTTATTTGGAAAAAATTTGGAGAAGTTTCTGTGCATGCGTTGGTTTTCACGGTAGTACCCGTTTTCGTTATTGCCGTAGGTTCCGGGAGAGGTGACGGAGCCGCGAACTTCGCCGAGCTAGACTCCGACTTCTCCGAACCAGGCAAGCATGTTTGAACATTTGATATGATAGGTGTTTTGCATGTTTGCTTGATAGTTTGTGCGTGGCATATGAGTGTCAGTGAGTACCTCGTTGCTTGTGAGGCAACTACCCGCTTTTTTCCAAAGTTGCGATGATCTCTGATGAGAGATGGCCTAATCATGTGGTGACATGAAGGGCAGCAAGGTGGTACTGTTGTAGCATACCAGCCTTGTGTCATCCGACAAATTCCGACGTTAACGTGGACGGAGTCACGTTATCGTTCTTTTCCCCTCCGTGCTGCCACATGTTTCATTTGCCAGGATGCGGTTTAGTAAGTTGGTAACCTCTTTCCGTGTACACACCAAACAGAGGGGCCGGGATGATGGTACCTTGGCCCAGGATTAAAGCCAGTCATCCGGTCAGGGGGCATGGGTGTTTCCGGTTGGGACCGAGAGGGGGGGCACCCCCTTAGAGCGCGCGTATAGAAATTTGATCCCATGCTACGCGAGGTTGTAGCCTCCCCGTCTCAAGGTTTTTCTTGAACGTTGCCGAGGGTGATCCCTGGCTTCGGAATATTGAAATGGGTGTGTACTGGTTAGACGTGTTTCTTCCAAAACACCGTAAACGGAACTAGTCCCCGTGACTACTGAAATCCGTTGGCTGTGGTTAAGTACAAACTCTGCAGAGTCAAATCCTTCCAAATCATCGTATCCATGATCAAGTAGTGAAATCAGTATATCCATATCTATCCGCGTGGAAAACTTGTCCCCGGTGAACAAGCTCAAGTGGTAAACCCCGGTTAAATTATTATTACTATGGATGGACTAACCTTTTACTTGTCTCGTACTTGTAATAATTTATGATTTCGAGCTACTGCATTGTTGACCTTCAATATAAGCCCTTTATGCGACGTCGCGCAGACGTCCGACTGTGGCGCGTTTTGTTTCTTACTTTAAATATAAGCCCGTTATGCGATGTCGCTCAGACGTCCGACTGTGGCACGTACCGTCTTTATTTTCTGTTATGAGCCCTTTATGTGGTGTCGCCTTGACGCCCGACTGCGGCATTACTATTCTGCATTTTCCTCTCGAGGAGTCATTCAGACACTCGTTTGGCACCAGTATTACTATTCTGCATTTTCCTCTCGAGGAGTCATTCAGACACTCGTTTGGCACCAGTATTACTATTCTGCATTTTCCTCTCGAGGAGTCATTCAGACACTCGTTTGGCACCAGTATTACTTTTCTGCAGTTTCCTCTCGAGGAGTCTTTCAGACACTCGCTTGGCACCCAGTATTTATTATCTCTATGTCTGAACGCACTGGTTAACTTGTTCATATGCTTCATGTGTTCATTTGTTATATCTTATGTCCGAACTGTCTTGCGAGTACTTTCATAGTACTCACCTGGCTTGTTGATTTGGCCAGATGTTGACGAAGACGATCTCTTGGATGAAGAGTTTGATAGCGCGTCCGATGCCTAGAGGAGTCCCAGTCAGTCCTGCACGATCCCGGATTTTGGTCACTTGTATTATATACGCTTCCGCCACCCGCAATAAGTCTCCTCGAGCCTCACTCCGACGCTCGAAGAGCTGTAGTCTTCAGGAATCATATCACTCGCTTCGCGGTGATATTTCCACCACCGTTATTATCATGAGTTAGTAGTTATGCCACCCTATCCGCCGTATTGTTTTATCGGCGTGCATGTAATAATTTGTTGGGCGATTTCCGCTCAACTTTGTATCATATTCAGTACTCCTGGTATTTTTCTTCTGTGACCAAGATATTGTCTACCAGTGAGAAGGAATTCTTCTTCACTGGTCCGTAAAAGGGATTGGTCTCTCAATAAATATTTTATTGAAATACCGGTCGTGACAGGACCTTGGAGAAGCTGCTTATATATTAGGCATCAAAATCTATAGAGATAGATCAAGACGCCTCACTGGTCTTTCACAGAGTACATACCTTGACAAGATATTGAAGAAGTTCTATATGGATCAGTCCAAGAAGGGGTTCTTGCCTGTATTGCAAGGTGTGCAATTGAGCACGGCTCAATGCCCGACCACGGCAGAAGATATAGAAAAGATGAGTGTCATCCCCTAAGCCTCGGCCATAGGGTCTATTATGTATGCCATGCTGTGTGCCAGACCTGATGTAAACCTTGCCGTAAGTTTGGTAGGAAGGTACCAAAGTAATCCCGGCATGGAACACTGGACAGCGGTAAGAATATCCTAAAGTACCTGAAAAGGACTAAGGATATGTTTCTCGTTTATGGAGGTGACGAAGAGCTCGTCGTAAAGGGTTACGTCGACGCTAGCTTCGACACAGATCTGGATGACTCGAAGTCACAAACCGGATACGTGTATATTTGGAATGGAGGAGCAGTAAGCTGGTGCAGTTGCAAGCAAAGCGTCGTGGCGGGATCTACATGTGAAGCGGAGTACATGGCAGCCTCGGAGGCAGCGCGGGAAGCAGTCTGGATGAAGGAGTTCATTACCGACCTAGGGGTGATTCCCAATGCGTCGGGCCCGATGACTCTCTTCTGTGACAACACTGGAGCTATTGCCCTTGCGAAGGAGCCCAGGTTTCACAGGAAGACCAGGCATATCAAGCGTCGCTTCAACTCCATTCGTGAAAGTGTTCAAAATGGAGACATAGATATTTGTAAAGTACATACGGACCTGAATGTAGCAGATCCGTTGACTAAACCTCTCCCTAGGGCAAAACATGATCAACACCAGGACGCAATGGGTGTTCGATTCATCACAATGTAACTAGATTATTGACTCTAGTGCAAGTGGGAGACTGTTGGAAATATGCCCTAGAGGCAATAATAAATGGTTATTATTATATTTCTTTGTTCATGGTAATTGTCTATTGTTCATGCTATAATTGTATTGTCCGGAAATCGTAATACATGTGTGAATGCATAGACCACAACGTGTCCCTAGTAAGCCTCTAGTTGACTAGCTCGTTGATCAACAGATAGTCATGGTTTCCTGACTATGGACATTGGATGTCATTGATAACGGGATCACATCATTAGGAGAATGATGTGATGGACAGGACCCAATCCTAAGCATAGCATAAAAGATCGTGTAGTTTCGTCTGCTAGAGCTTTTCCAATGTCAAGTATCTTTTCCTTAGACCATGAGATCGTGCAACTCCCGGATACCGTAGGAGTGCTTTGGGTGTGCCAAACATCACAACGTAACTGGGTGACTATAAAGGTGCACTACGGGTATCTCCGAAAGTGTCTGTTGGGTTGGCACGGATCAAGACTGGGATTTGTCACTCCGTGTGACGGAGAGGTATCTCTGGGCCCACTCGGTAATGCATCATCATAATGAGCTCAATGTGACTAAGGCGTTAGTCACGGGATCATGCATTGCGGTACGAGTAAAGAGACTTGCCGGTAACGAGATTGAACAAGGTATTGGGATACCGACGATCGAATCTCGGGCAAGTAACATACCGATTGACAAAGGGAATTGTATACGGGATTGATTGAATCCTCGACACCGTGGTTCATCCGATGAGATCATCGTGGAACATGTGGGAGCCAGCATGGGTATCCAGATCCCGCTGTTGGTTATTGACTGGATAGGCGTCTCGGTCATGTCTGCATGTCTCCCGAACCCGTAGGGTCTACACACTTAAGGTTCGGTGACGCTAGGGTTGTAGAGATATATATGCGGAAACCCGAAAGTTGTTCGGAGTCCCGGATGAGATCCCGGACGTCACGAGAGGTTCCGGAATGGTCCGGAGGTGAAGAATTATATATAGGAAGTCAAGTTTCGGCCACCGGGAAAGTTTCGGGGGTTACCGGTATTGTACCGGGACCACCGGAAGGGTCCCGGGGGTCCACCGGGTGGGGCCACCTATCCCGGAGGGCCCCGTGGGCTGAAGTGGGAAGGGAACCAGCCCCTAGTGGGCTGGGCGCCCCCCATGGGCCTCCCCCCATGCGCCTACGGTTGCAAACCCTAGGGTGGGGGGCTTCCCACTTGCCTTGGGGGGCAAGGCACCCCTTGGCCGCCGCCCCCCCCAACCCTAGATGGGTTTTGGCCGGCCCCCCCTTCCCAAGGGGGCCTATATATAGGGGGGAAGGGAGGACAGCAACCTACAGCCTTGGGCGCCTCCCTCCTCCCCTGCAACACCTCTCTCTCTCTCTCTCGTATAAGCCCGGCGAAGCCCTGCCGGCATCCCGCTACATCCACCACCACGCCGTCGTGCTGCTGGATCTCCATCAACCTCTCCTTCCCCCTTGCTGGATCAAGAAGGAGGAGACGTCGCTGCACTGTACATGTGTTGAACGCGGAGGTGCCGTCCGTTCGGCACTCGGTCATCGGTGATTTGAATCACGGCGAGTACGACTCCGTCATCCACGTTCATTGGAACGCTTCCGCTCGCGATCTACAAGGGTATGTAGATGCACTCCTTTCCCCTTGTTGCTAGTATACTCCATAGATGCATCTTGGTGAGCGTAGGAAAATTTTAAAATTATGCTACGATTCCCAACAAGGCCGGCCTCCCCTTGTTGTGCAGTGGAGCGAGCCGGCGGCGGGTGAAATCCGCCCCGATCATCTCGAGGGTGAGCCCGGCCTTAGTAAGCTGAAGGATCCTGGTGGTGGCGATCGTGAGCTTCTCGTTGTTGGCGTCGACGTCGCCCCAGTCGCTCCTGCGGGCCGGCGGCGCCTGGTGAACCTCACAGAACGCTGGCGGGTCCTTCTCCTCGATCCAGCACCACCGGCCCCGCCATTCCTCCCACCTCTCCTTCATGGCGCCCTCCGGGTATGCCCCCTTGGACCGGGGGATCCAGGTGATGCAGCCAGAGATGGCGCCCCCCGGTTGGATCCGAGGGGAGAAGTAGTGGCGGAAGAGCGCCGTGTTGGGGTGCACCCCGGCGAAGCCCTCGTAGAGGTGCGCGAAAAGAGCCATGCATGCCACGGCATTTGGAGTAAAATCCAAAAGGTGGAAGCCGTAGGTGTGCATGATGTCGCTGAAGAAATCAGAAAAGGGGGGACAGAGCCTGCAGGAGAAGTAGCCGACGAAGAAAGGGTACCGATTTGGAGCGGCCTCGGCGCAATTGGCGGGGATGACGCGCGTCGCTAGATGCCCCGTCTTCTCTCCCCCCGTCTTGACCCCCCACTAGGGTTTGAAGGCCTCCCGGAGCTCGAACACGTCGAGCATCGAGGGGAAGCAGGCGAGCTGCGTCCGCTGCGCCGCCAGCGCACTCTCCGGCGGCTCCGTCGCTCCGGCGTCCTTGGCCTTGGCCTTGGTGGATTTGGGCGCCATGGCGGCTAGGGGAGAAAGAGACAGAAGACGACGGGGACATGGCGGCGGTGAGCAAGAGTGAAGCTTAGGGAGGAAGGAGAAGGGGGCGGCGGCTCTGAGATTGGAAGAAGGCGCGAAAGGGGTAAAGTGAGCAGCGCGCCCGCGGTTATTCCTTTTTACGGGGAAGGCACGGGCCGCCTCCTTTCCCATTAACTGCGACATGACGCATGCGTGCGGAAACTGCATCACGCATGACCCCCACGTCACGCACGACCCTCCACGTCGTGCGCGGGTCATGGGGAAGTGCAGCGGATGAGCAGTTACCGCGGTAAAATCCGCCCCGCCTGCCCGCGCACCGTTTTGGGCCTGGCCCAACAACGTGTCGCGCTTATGTATGGTCCAGGCCTGGGGGCTCCGGTCGGTGTACAAAAGTAGGGGCACACCTTTGTACCCCTTTACTTGTGGGCGGGCAGTCGGAGCCGCGCGCCACAGCCACACTAAGCAGGGCAGAGGAGGGGAGCCGGAGAGAAGCCGAAGTACAAGACAGCCAAGGCGAAGCCAAGGCCAAGAACACAAAGAAGCAGAAGGACGAAGCAGGCTTCCCTGGCAAGACCTTTGCCGGGGCAGCCTCAGCAGCCCCGACAAGACCCTTGCCGGGGCGGCTCGCCCACACCAGCGGAATGAGCCACCCTCGAGCCCACGGGTTCCAACTCAACCAACCACGTTAGAACTAGGGCTCGGGAGGCACCTCCATGGTGGCATGCAGACCTTTGTCAAGACCATAGATATTCAAGATCAGATGAGGATTAAAAGACAACGGTCCTTGGCAAGATCCTTGCCGAGGAGAGCCACAAGACCCCCCGCAAGATCCTTGTCGGGGACGACAGCGCGCCACGACAAGACCCTTGCCGGGCCACCCGGCAAGGCCCTCACCGAGGACGCCAGCGGGGCCACCTCCAGGCCCGCACCAACCAAGCTTCCACCGCCGTTCGCATGCAGCTGCCAGCCCAACCAGCTGGGCTGGCACCTGCGTGGCAACATGCAGCTCCCAGACCAGATCAGCAAGCGCACATGTGTGGCGGCATGCAGATCTTCGTGATGGCCCTACCGCCGCGCCACCTCAGCTGCTTGCCTGCCTACATGGCGCCGCATGCAGCGCTGGCCAGGGCGCGTGTCGAAGCGAGGGGGAGCGGCGACGGACGGGACGGGCCTCACCCCCGTCCCCGATAAAGCTAGGGGACACCTAAGCGATGCATTAAATGTGTCTTGTCCTGTAATACGAGCGATAAGCTCATAGCACTGTACGCCTTTCCACCTCCTGTCTGCCACTGTGGCAGCCCCTTTCGACTATAAAAGGAGGCCCATGGCGTACTGGGGAAGGATTCGGCTCTCTGGAACTACTCGGCCACCGTAGCTAGTTCGAGGGCTCAAGAACACTCAATACATCCACCAAAGCAGGACTAGGGTTTTACACATCCTCGCGGCCCGAACCTGGGTAAACGATCCTTGTGCTGATTACTAATCCTGCTCTTCTTGCAACCCTGCGCCCCAGCAACCGTAGTAGGGATTCTTGTGATCCCATAGGTGTCGTTCCACATCGACAAACAGAGACTAACTTCAAGATAATTAACAGAAACTGGGCATAAACATAGGCTAAGTTCAAATAAAAATATGTAATGTTGTGGACAATATTAACTCAATGTTTGAATCAAATTCGGCACCAAAGGATTTTTCATCTAACTCGATGTCTATGCTGCAAGTTCATCTCAAAGCACCAGCAAATACAGTACTAAGCAATACTTACTTGCTAAGTGAACTTCAAATGGCATGCAAAATATTAACAAAGAATATGATACAGTTTCACTGAAAGATCTCCCACACTAATAGTTTATTTGTCGAGTACTAAGCTGTTTACTTTTTATTAAATGAAAAAATAAAAATCTGTACTGTAGTGAACTATGAAACAAGAAAATAATTGATAAATAGTGAACTAATAGTTAGGAAAGCGCAGCTTGAATTGATCATGCTTCGCTTATATTCAAGGACAGGTAGAAAAGCTAGTCTATCATCCATATTACTTCTATTCATGAACCTTCATCAGCTTGCACGAGAACTACACATTATTTTATTACATGGGAAAAGCAATTAATTAATTGTTATTCAGATACAAGCAGAATCAGAACCCATGAACACCAAGAGATGGCAACTCTAGTAGAGTATGGATGCAATGCATGATATCAGGGACATGGTCCAATGCAGATTTTATGCACACAGAAATATATGTACAGTTACGGCTCATTCGGTTTGTAGGATTTCTGTAGGAAAAACGTAGGAACAAGGATTCCATAGGAAAAAATCCTATAGATGCATTCGGTTTGTAGGAAACGCGTATGGGAATTTCATAGGAATACTATTCATTTCCTGTGTTTTTGGAGGAACCTACACATCCACTCAAAGCTCATTTTGTGCGTAGGAACGAGGCAAGACATTTCCTTAGGATGGCAAGTGCCATCCTATCAAATTCCTATACTACTCTTAATTCCTACGTTTTGATTTTCTCCAAACCGAATGAGGCCTTAGAATTTTACAGATACCACACAACAATCCACACCTTGAACAACTCACAATAGTACACAACTTGAACAGCTCAAAATGTACAGCCAGAATAATTCACATCAAGAATATGACAAGTGAAAGAATGGGAGGGTATCAAGCTCACCATGTTCTGCTCGAGGACTATGGCATCAACTTCGATCAGGTGGGAGATGTACAAAATATAATGTGCAAAGCAAAGATATTAGTGTGACAACTGGATGTGCAGTTTCATTTCATTATTACTGAAATGCAAATGTTGTCTCAACTGAACCAAATTCTTAAAGTACTATACCTTCCCAAATGTATAATTTACTAACTGGAGTCTTAAAGAATTGATTCAAATGCATACTAACTGAACTAAGAAGGAACAATGTTCAATGGCTAGCCGCACATTACTTTCCCTTTCTTCATGATATACTTGAAGTTTGTCTTGCATAAAGTAACAAGTATCTATTCAAAAATTTATTACTTGGAATTATAATGAACTAACATCAGAAACCCGAAGCTGTGCAACACTGACCATCCTTTGGATAATGATAATAAACAGAACATATTTTCCATCTTTGCATTGGTAAAGCTAAAACACATATACCAGACAAAAAATTACTAGTCCTTGAAATGTGCCAACTAAAATGAAATACTGGCTCCACATGCCCTGATGTCCTCTGCCCAATCATGCAATGTTCGAACTTACAGAATTCATGAGGTATATATCTGTCAACAATCACTATGCAATCTAAGTGAAAATGCAAGCCTTAACCTATGCTGAATATAGATCAGGAATGTCACAAGTGAATATTGGATGAAATAAAATATGCAGAGGATGCCATAGAGGAGGAAGGCTGAAGAAGTTCATTGGTGTTGCAGTGGTCGCAGTACAGGTCGGCCACCACCGTAGCGCTGCAGAGTATGTCGCCACAGGATGCACAGCCACGGCGAAGAGGCGGCAGAGGAGGTCGGGGTCGCCGCCGTCCAGCCCAACGCGCACAAGCGCACCGAGCTAGGGGACGCAATTCAGGAGGTGGAGAGGCGCGATGGGGCGCGCTGTCCGACGGAGAGGAGCCACCGGAGACGCCCCGGCAATGGACGTGGTGCCGCAACCGAAACCCTAGCCATGGGCTAGGGGTCGTGGGCGGGCGCCGGAGACAGGTAGTGGCAGATCCAACTGGACTAGAGGAGAGCGGGGTTGGAGAATAGCTCGTCAGTGTGCTATGCAGTGGCGGACGTCGCCGCAATCGATGGGTGTTGGTCGCGGCGCGAGGGGTGGCATGAGAGAGACAGTTAGGTTGCCAGAGTGGTGGATGGGTGGGGGATGCGAAGGATCTGACATCTGCCGGAGGTGCGTGGTGAGAGTAGGGAGGGGGAGGGCCGACGACGAGCTGTGGGTGGAGGGATGGGAAGATCTGGTGAGTGGCGGCAATGGGGAATCGGGAGGGGGCTGCGTGGAGGAGGAAGAGGGGAGGGGGCCGAGGAGGAGTGTGTTAGGATTAGCCTTTTATATGCGGGACGGTTGGGCGGGCTTTAGACGGGCTTGCGGGGCTGGACCAGACCGTCCATGACAGTTTCTGAAATTGTCATCGCAAATCTGTCACGAATTAACAAGTTTCTATTAGTGTATTAACCGGAAACTTAGTACATGTGTGAATACATAGACAAAACTGAGTGTCACTAGTATGCCTCTACTTGACTAGCTCGTTAATCAAAGATGGTTAAGTTTCCTAGCCATGGACATGAGCTGTCATTTGATCAACGGGATCACATCATTAGAGAATGATGTGATTGACTTGACCCATCCGTTAGCTTAGCACGATGATCATTTAGTTTGTTGCTATTGCTTTCTTCATGACTTATACATGTTCCTATGACTATGAGATTATGCAACTCCCGAATACCGAAGGAACACTTTGTGTGCTATCAAACGTCACAATGTAACTGGGTGATTATAAAGATGCTCTACAGGTGTCTCCGATGGTGTTTGTTGAGTTGGCATAGATCGAGACTAGGATTTGTCACTCCGATTGTCGGAGAGGTATCTCTGGGCCCTCTCGGTAATGCACATCACTATAAGCCTTGCAAGCAATGTGACTAATGAGTTAGTTGCGGGATCATGCATTATGGAACGAGTAAAGAGACTTGCCGGTAACGAGATTGAACTAGGTATTGAGATACCTATGATCGAATCTCGGGCAAGTAACATACCGATGACAAATGGAACAACGTATGTTGTTATGCGGTTTGACCGATAAAGATCTTCGTAGAATATGTAGGAACAATATGAGCATCTAGGTTCCACTATTGGTTATTGACCGGAGATGAGTCTCGGTCATGTCTACATAGTTCTCGAACCCGTAGGGTCCGCACGCTTAACGTTCGGTGACGATCGGTATTATGTGTTTATGTGTTTTGATGTACCGAAGATTGTTCGGAGTCCCGGATGTGATCACGGACATGATGAGGAGTCTCAAAATGGTCGAGACATAAAGATCGATATATTGGAAGCCTATGTTTGGACATCGGAATGGTTCCGGGTGAGTCCGGGCATTTACCGGAGTACCGGAGGGTTACCGGAACCCACCGGGGAGTATATGGGCCTTATTGGTCCTTAGTGGTGGAGAGGAGGAGGCGGGCAAGGTGTCCCCCCCATCCAAGCCCAATCCGAATTGGGGTGGGGGGCGGCCCCCCTTTCCTTCTCCCTCTCTCCTCCTTCCTTCCTCTCCTACTCCAACTAGGGAAGGGGAATCCTACTCCCACCGGGAGTAGGACTCCCCCCTTGGGCGCGCCATGAGAGGGCCGGCCCTCCCCTCCTCCACTCCTTTATACACGGGGGAGGGGGCACCCCATAGACACACAAGTTGATTGTTTAGCCGTGTGCGGTGCCCCCCTCCACAGATTTCCACCTCGGTCATATCGTTGTAGTGCTTAGGCGAAGCCCTGCGTCGGTAACTTCATCATCAACGTCATCACGCCGTCGTGCTGACGAAACTCTCCCTCGACCTCAGCTGGATCTAGAGTTCGTGGGACGTCACCGAGCTGAACGTGTGCAGATCGCGGAGGTGTCGTAGTTTCGGTGCTAGGATCGGTCGGATCCTGAAGACGTACGACTACATCAACCGCGTTGTCATAACGCTTCCGCTTTCGGTCTACGAGGGTATATATAATACGTGGACAACGCTCTCCCCTCTCGTTGCTATGCATCACCTAGATGGATCTTGTGTGTGCGTAGGAATTTTTTTGAAATTACTGCGTTCCCCAACACTTCGAGCTAGCTATCTCCGACGAGCCCGGTAAGTAAGCATCCGGTGACTGCGCCCGCCGTCTCCCAAGCCGCCCTGCTTGTTCCCCACACCCACCAGCCTCACGATGGGCATGAGGTCCTAACTCATTAAAAAATGTGATTAGTTACTTTATTATTCATCATTAATCAACTCTCTTCGGCTTATGTGTGTATGCTTTCAGATCTTTAGTCTTTTGTACTAGTACATGCCCCTATTTAACCAATATTAGCTTGGCAAGACAGATGAACTAAACTAGACAAAAAGACATATAATGATAATGGGATCATTGTGTTAGAACATATATTTACATATGTCGGTCATAGTGCCAGGAAAACTTGTACATCTAGATGGTGTAATTCCTAGATTGATTTTCAATCCGTCGGTGAAACGTGCCAACGGCAAGTTCATATAACACTAACTAGAACTTGTCCACCTAGATGACGAGGGACCTTGTGTAGCAAGCTGTCGAGCTTAGAGCCATACTATTGGTACCCTAATAGCCATATTATTGGTGTCCTAATTTAATTGCAATTTTTTTAAAGATGAACCTGTTTCTTTGAGGAGAGGGGGGCGGGGGTAAAGATGAACCAGATGGACAAGCTAGATCAGCCGCTGCCGTACATATCACAACCCCATTTTAGAATACTATGTCATGTACCAAAAAAGGATGGTTGCCACACAAGTCAAAATATCAGTATTTGCTAATGCAAGCAATAAAGCTACAGTTGTATGCTCAATAGAGTATACTTGTGTTTACGCTTCACACAAAAACATGAACCCTTGGACTGGTAAACCCCGATGTATACAAAAGTGGGAAGGTGAGATTGCTGATACCAACCCTATAGTCACGGTGTCCTCATCATGTTTAACCATCAAATTATCACCAAGCAATGCATCCATGTTGATTCACATGGGTCGTGGCTGAAAGCATAGCTTGTATATTCCCAACGCCTCACGATCCTAATTTATTCTACACGCACCATTGATCAACCATGAATACCGAGTAGCCAAGTAGGCATGTACTACCGAGAGTGCATGGTCACTAGCACTCGACATCGTGCGGTTATGTGGTGCCTAGGGGTGTGGGCGGTTTATAAAGCTGTGACGGAACCATGCCATGTCATCATCACGTGCTTAGCTTAGCCGTCCTTTTTGTTTCCTCTCATAACTATGCCATGTGCACTTGCCTTGCCGATTTTTCTAGTACCCTATTTATTCGAACACTAATCTTCTATATCTAAATAGTTAGGCCTCATTAAGATATTTCTCTCAACATGCAAGCATGCCACCTCATCATTCAACATGCATAAGAAAAGGCCCACCTCAACATGCAACTATGCATATTAAAAATCCACTACAACATGCATGCATGTAAAATTCCATTTTATTAGGCTATTTACATTTAATTCTTATATACTTTCAGAAACTATTGTTTCAAAGATTCGTGTTTCATATAATCAAAATCTCATTGAAATATTGCAAATATACCCGCAACAACGTACGGGGCATCATCTAGTAGTACACAATAACACATCACCGCCAATGAGACACAACACCACACACGGTGTTTGATCATTAGTGGTGTGTGCGGTGCGCTATCAAAATGGCAAAAAAACTAGGTTAGAGCAACTCCAACGCTCCAATCAGAATGGACAGCGATTTTGTCCGCAGTTTGTCCGTTTGGGTTGGCCGCCTGCTTCGCGTCCATCCTCTTTATGATTTGGGTCGGCAGTTCACCCAAGGCATCGACCCATATTTAAATGCCGGCGTGGCCGGCTGACCGCTGTTTTTCAATAAATATGCACACATTTTAGATAGTTTCACAAGCAAAAAAATAGCATAGTTTCACAACCTAATAAATTTAGCATTGTTTTACAAGCCGAGTAAAAATTAAATTGTCTCAAATACATTTGAAAGAAAGATACATCTATTGGTTGCCAACATGAGCCCCCATATGCTCAACCAAATCATTTGGTAGCTGCATGTGAGTTTTCCAATCACGTATTTCATGATGAAATTGGGTAAACTGCGCAAACGTTGACGCTCATCCTCCATGCTCGGGCACAACATTCTCACCCTGAAATTGAAACCCTCGATCATAGATATGTTCCAGGCGCTCATCCTCTACGATCGTATTGTGCATGATCGCACAAGAAGTCATCACCTCCCACAACTTCTTTGTGCTCCAAGTTCTAGCAGGATACCAAACGATGCCCCACCGAGATTGCAGAACACCAAAGGCACGCTCGACATCCTTCCTAGCACTCTCTTGCTCTTGGGCAAATATTTTCCTCTTCTCTCCGACAGGGTTGGGGATTGTCTTCAAAATAGTGCTCCACAGAGGATAGATACCATCACCTAGGTAGTATTCTTTGTCGTAGTTGTGGTCGTTGATGGTAACTTTCACCAGTGGGTTGTTGCCTTCAGTAAGCCTTGCAAACACCGGCGACCATTGAAGCACGTTGATATCATTGTGCGATCCGGCCATGCCGATGAAAGAGTGCCAGATCCAGAGATCTTGTGAGGCCATGACCTCAAGTATGATAGTGCAAGCCCTGACATGGCCCTTATACAACCATTGCCAAGCAGAAGAGCAGTTCTTCCACTCCCAGTGTATGCTGCCAAGCATCCCTGGGAAGCCCTCCTGACATTCATCGCCAACAAGCGGGCTGTATCTTGAGCAGTCGGCTCTCTCAAGTACTCAGGGCCAAACACAACAATCACAGCCTTGCAGAATCTGTACATGGACTCTAGGTATGTAGACTCGCTCATACAGACATACTCATCAATGAGATCACCGGGCACTCCGTATACAAGCATCCGGATGGCTGCAGTGCATTACTGATAAGATGAGAAGCCAATCTTTCCAAGGACATCCTCTTTGCACTCGAAGTAATTACCGTATCCGACCACCCCCTCTCTAATAAGGTTGAAAAGATTCCTAGGCATACGGAAACACCACCGGAATTTCTGATGTTTGAACAGCGGGTTGGTTATGTCAAAGTAGTCCTTCCAAAGAAGAAAATGACCGCTCTCTCGGTTGCGATTCAATTCCGGAATGTCACCCGGTATCGAGCCATGGAACAACGTCCACTGCCTATTAAGGTGGCCATGCACCAACACGGCAACCAACATCTCCTCCTCCTCATCGAACGGGGAATCGTCAGAGTTGCATATGAAATTGTGAAAAAAGAACTCGTCGGCAGAGTCCATTTTGTACCTTGGCAAACTGTCGAACAACTTGTGGGCGTCGACGAAGAAGCCGGCCGGCGAAGAGATGCGCGCCTCCCTTGGACCAGGTGGCTGGCCTGGCAGCGTCCGACGAGCGTGCCGACATCTGGACAGCGGGCGGTGTCGGACGAAGGAGCTAACCGGGGCGGGAAGCGGCTTCCTGCTTGCGGCGATGTCGGAGCGGGAGGGTGGGAAGCTTCGGTGCTCCGGCGGTGGTGGCGGCGACATGGGAGGTGACGCCATTGGGGGGGTTGGCACGAGCTGCTGCTAGAGGCATCGGAAAATGGGCGGCGAAGGTGATGGGGCAGGGCGGGCGAGGGTTTGCTGTCGATGTGAGTGGAAGAGGATAGCCAATGTGCCATCGACTACCGGGCCTGGGGGACACTACTAGGGAAAAGGCTAGCAGTAGCGCGGCACTACAGCTAAACTTTTGCAGTAGCGTGGTTTAACCCGTGCTACTACTAACTATACATAGCAGTAGCGTGTGTGCTAAACCGCGCTGCTCCTAATAGCAGCAGCGCCTCTTTCCAGAGCGTGTTGCTGCTACGTGCATGCTCGCGCTACTGCTAAATTTTCCTGTATTTTTTTCTACAGCATATTGGCGCAGTATTTGAATCGGTTTTATACAATAGTTCCATCATATGATTTTATGATCATGATGAGTTATTATATCAGTGGGTGAAAGAGACATGGATTAGATTCAAGTGGAGGCAACATGGTGCAGATCGGAAGTACTACTAATCCTGCCTCCACTTGAATCTAATCCACGCTTATTTCACCCACCGACATATATAATAACTCATCATGCTCATATAATAACTCAGCATCATCATCATCATCATAATAACTCATCATCATTATCATAATAACAAATCATACTCATCATCATATATAGTCATCTAACAACTTCTACTCGGTATCATAATAACAATTCATACTCAACATCATCATAGTCATAACCAACCCTAGTTAAATGTTCTTAGCACATGATCATGAGTACTAACAAGTCATACTCATCATCATCATAGTCATGACCCCTCTCTAAGATAAAATAGCATAAAACAACATAGCCCCCGACTCTCCATTATGAAGAATGGAGATTATCGTGTCTCCAATTCGTGGCCTTTGCACAATGTTGCTTCCAAGTAGCTCCCTACAATCATTCATAACTTTTTCCAATTCTTTGATTGTGAGGTCTTCATCTGTTCGAAATCTTGTATGAACAGCGGTGCCCCATAGGCAGACTTGGCCATACACTACTAGGGAAAACCTTATACACAGCATCTTAGCAGCAGCGCTAGACAAAATCATGCGCTACTGCTACTTTGTAGTAGCGTGTGTAAATAAATCGTGCTACTGCTATCATTTTAGCAGTAGCGCATACTAGCAAAATGTGCTGCTGCTAAGTTTGAACTGGCCGCACATGGTTAGCCCCACTTAGCAGTAGTGTGTGTACGTACCCAGCGCTACTGCTATGCTCCGTAGCAGCAACGCTTTTCTTGAACCCGCGCTACTACTAACCCTACCTTATCCTCCCCACGCGGCCGACCCTCTCACTCTCCCTCTCAGTCACTCTCCCCCGCACGCCCGTCTGCCGCTGCCGTCGTCCGCCGCCGCCGCCGCGCTGCTCCTCCACTGGGGTACTCCCTCCATCCATCCTCCTTACTCATCCCTCCTCCCCTCCCTCCTCCTCCGGCCGCCCCTTCCTCCCTCCTCCTCCGGCCGCCCCCTCCTCCCTCCTCCCTCCATCGCCGGCAGCCCTCCTCCCACCGCCCCCTCCCTCCTCCTCCTACGGCCGCCCCTCCCCCTCCTCTCTCCTCCCTCCTCTCTCCTCCAATCCCACCGGCCTCCTCCCCCTCCTCCTCTCTCCTCCCCCTCCTCCTCCCTCCTCCCACCCCTCCTCCTCTCTCCTCCCCCTCCTCCTCCCTCCTCCCAACCCTCCTCCTCTCTCCTCCCCCTCCTCCTCCCTCCTCCCACCCCTCCTCCCTCCATCTCTATTTTTTTTTTCTGTTTTTATGTAGTTTTTTACTATTGTATAATGTAGTTTTTTTACTGTTTTTAGTAAGTGTTTAATAGAATTAGTAATAAAATTCATAGAACTAGTTGAACTAGTTTATTTTTATTTATAGTAAGTGCTTAGTTGTAGAACTAGTCTAATTAAAATTTCACTATAGAACTAGTTTATTAGTAAGAAAATTAATAGAACTAGTTTATTTTTAGGTGTATTTAACAGTATTCTAGGTTGATTCGTTTTGAAGTGGACATGCCATATCTTGAACATGTCACATTTGTTGTTATTTTTTAGTTAAAGCAATTATTCCCGCATTGACGTCGATGATGCCTATCCCGCATCCTCGTCGTCAACTCGGCAGAGGACACCCGCTTGATCAGAGGCACCATGTCTAGGACTGGGCTCCACCGGGCTGGTACTGGGAGGTGCTACCTTCCGGGGGGCACAGCTTGGTGAGGAGCCAGCCCGTCGTTGACCCGAACCTTCTTTGGTGGCGGTCGCGTGGGCCAGTGATGGTGCGGAGGCTTGAGGATCCCGCGGAGGACCGTGTCAGCGAGGAGGACGAGCAGGCCGTCGCTACATGGTTGCATTGGAGGGCAGGTTCTCCAATACCTGGTAGGTTCTTCAGGGATCTCACTGGAGCTATGATCCTGTGATGGTTCCTTCTATTTGGGTGTCCATCGCCCGCGCCGATACCCGTCGTTCGCTAGGGTTTTAGCTGTATTAGTGATGTTATATGTATGATACTATTCGAGATGTATTAGTGATAATATTCGACGATGTACAGACGCAAGAGATGATTTAGTTTTGCTTATTGAATGCATGCTAATTTGAATACTTATTTATTTTATGATTTGGTTTTGCTTATTGAATGCTCAAATTGGAGAACTACTCCTATTTTGAATGCTCAAATTGGACCCCACTATGCAAGGCGTATGCATTTGATTAGTTGATAGATTATAGGGTTTTTGTTTTTTTGCAGAAATCAAGGAGCCACTCCATCATCCCCGTCGTCGTCCCCGTCACCGACCCCCTCCGACCTCTAGGTGAGACCGGCCAAATCTCCATGTCAATATGAGTCCTGTAAGATATTTTGAAATGTTTTGTTCATATTTTCAACCATTGAAATGCAATGACCATCAAGTTTGAATGCTCATATGATATAGATATAAACATGTATATCTTGTGTTGCTCAAATAGGATATCTGCTTGCCCAAGTGGGCGGCCATGTTTGCAGCTTACACCTCCGAGTGACCTATGTTTTGCCGGAGTGTTGATTAATTTCCGTTCCGGCAAATTTCAGGCGCTCGATTTGTCCTTTTTTAGCAAAGGTCATGCCAGATTTTTTCCGTGAATTTTGGCATGACTTGTGCTAGAATATGTAGGAAATATCGAGTGGCCTGGATTTCGGGTTGACTTTAAGTCTGTCGACGCTCCATACATGACAGTCAACAAATGAGTGAGGGAGAAAGTCTGCAGCATATATGAGAGAAGAAGAATCCCGACTGTTGTCGTGGGGGTCGTTTTTCCTTCTTCTCCTTGTGCTAGACTGTTGTTATGCACTAGGGGAAGGAGGAATAACGACCATCATCGACGGTCGAAAAATCAGTGAGGGAGTGTGTCCACCATATATGAGAGAGGACGAAGAATCCCGACTGTTGTCGTGGGGGTCATTTCTCCTTCTTCTCCTTGTGCTAGACCTTTGTTATGCACTAGGGGAAGGAGGAGTAACGACCATCACCGACGGTCGCAAATGTCAAAGAGGAGTCAGTGAGGGAGAGTCTCCACCATATATGAGAGGACGAAGAATCCCGACTGTTGTCGTGGGGGTCGCTTCTCCTTCGTTCCCCTGTGCTAGACATTTTAGTGTAACGCACTTGGGGACGAAAGGAGGAGCGACCATCACCAACGGTCGAATGTATACACCACGTGAGCTGAGCAAGAAAAGACTCGACAGACGGATAGTCAATCTATGATGAATAATAATGATCTAATTTAGTTTTTGCAGTACATATAATTAATTTTACAAGTTTTATTTTTGAATTATGAACATAGGAAATGTCGTCATCGGACGATGAAAGTCTCCCAGGGGAATGCGACTGGTGCAATGACGACCGAGGTCTGTGCGACAGGCCTCACCTGGACGAGACCTTCGATGTTGAAAAAGTACGCAACGACAACAAGTGTTTTTTTCGTAATTAAGCACGACTTCAACTACTCCAACATGTAATTTTTGTCTTTTACAATTTAACTAGCTTATCCCATGTCATGCAAGACGCTATGTCTTGGAGAGGATGGATTTTGAAAATCCTGGAAGTATGGAAACAAAGAAAATTCACCTAAGGACCCATCATGGTATGGATTTTGAAGTAAATATGTACAACTCTTTTGGTTGCCCGAATTGGGAAGCACTTTGCAAGATATATGATTTTCATGAGGGTATGCTTGTCACCATGGATCTTGGTGATCCTGACATCACCCAAGACAATATGGACATTTGGGTCCTTGTTGATACGCTTCCAATTCTACCGCTATGTGAGTTTCTCAAACATAGTTATTAAATAATTTATATTGTTTATTTCAAAATAGTTGACAGCTTATTTCCATTGACAGCTTATTTTCATTCTTCAAAGAATGTGCAAAAGATGGTAGACAGAACCTACTACACCGATGGCTCAGAATTATCTTATCAGGAGAAAAATCATCTGATCTCATTTATTACTGATCTTGAGAATTACAATATCTATTATCAAACTCCTCCACATTATGGTCAATACGTGCCACTAGTGCACGTGTTGAACTACGGTAACATCCATGGAGATGCCATGGTAAGATTTTTACTATTACGACATCCGTGCATCTTTTACATAAATTCTTCTAAAACTGAACTACATTGCTAACTACGAAGTTATTACTATGTTTTTCAACAGAAAATCCCAAAGGATTGTGTGCCTCATCTGATGTTTCAGAAAGGTCGCCTTGATGTTTTAAACATACAACCAGGTCATCCTACGAATCACTCCTGCCCATATCGGATTTTCTAAAACCGATGAAGACATGACAATCAAAGATTGGAAAAAATATATGGTCAATCGTAGGGAGCTAATTGGAAGCAATATTGTGCGAAGGGCAAGAATTGGAGACGGGATAATCTCCATTCTTCATAATGGAGAGTCAGGGTCAATCTAGTTTTATGCTATTTTACCTAAGAGAAAGTAGGTCCTATGAGAGAGAAGTAGGTCCTAGGTACAATGCGTTATTATGTGGTACAATGTGTTAGAGTTGATGATGATGAGGAGGAGTTGTGATTATGACTAGTGACCAACTTGCTATATGATGTCTCATTGATGAAAATGATGATCATGAGGAGGTGTTATATGACACTAATGTATGATGATGATAAGTTGATAATGATATGATGATGATGATGATGATATTTATTATATTATTGGGTGAAAAAACCGCGGATTAGTTTCAAGTGGATGGACTAACTCATTATGATGTAAAAACGATTTCTAAATTGTTGCTGTATGAAAACTTGTATAAAGGTGTATGAATACAATATGAAATAAAAAAGAATATAATACAGAATAATAGTAGTAGCGCGGGCTGCGAGAAGCGCTACTAGTAATTACCAGTAGCACCCTTTCCAGGAAGCGCTACTACTAAGTGGATATAGTAGTAGCGCGGGTAAACCCACGCTACTGCTAACCTTTAGCTGTAGCGTCGTACTAGTAGCGCGGTCACCCGCGCTACGGCTAGACTTTTCCCTAGTAGTGGTAAGCTAACAACATCAATGTGACATTTCGCATACATCAGATCGGTCACACAAATCCTTTGGGATTTTCTGTTGAAGAGCATAATAATAACTTAGTTAGCAATCTAGGTTAGCTTTAGAAGAATGTATGCAAAAGATGCACTGGTGTCATAATAATAAATAAAATCTTACCATGCCATTTTCATGGATGTTGCCGTAGTTCAACACATGGACTAGTGGCACGTATTGACCATAATGTGGAGGAGTTTCATAATTCTTATTAAAAGTCTCAACATCAATAATAGAAGATACAAGATGATCTTTCTCCTCGTAAGTTAGTTCAGAGCCATCAGTGTAGTAGGTTTTGTGTACTACTTTCCGAACATTTTTTTAAGAACGTGAATAAGCTGTCAATGGAAATATATTAGTTGTCAACTATTTTTATAAAAAACAATATAAATTACTTAATAAATATGTTTGAGAAACTCACATAGAGGTAGAAGTGGAAGTGTATCAACAACGACCCAAATGTCAATATTAGCTTCGTTGATATTATCTTCGTCGACATCATCTTGGTCGATGTCATCTTTAGGATCATCAAGATCGAAGGTGACATGCATACCCTTCTGAAACCATACGCCTTGCATAGTGCTTCCCAATTCAAGCAACCAAAATGGGAGTAGCTCTCTGCATTGTATAGATTTACAGCAAAAGCATAACCATGATGGGCCCTAAGGTGAACTATCTTTGTCTCCATATTCTGATGATCTTCGAAATTCAGCTTCTCCAAGACATTACGTCTTGCATGGCAGGGGATGCAATAGTCGCATTGTAAAAGACGAAAATTACACGTTGAAGAAACATAATTCATGCTTAATTACGAAAAAGACTTGTGGTTATTGCATACCCGTTTCAACATCGAAGGTCTCGTCGAGCTTAATACTGATGCTCCGACTGTCTTCCAGGTGAGGCCTATCGCACAGACCGCGGTCGTCGCCGTAGTAGTCGCACTCAGGGATCCTATCGTCGTCGTCAGACATTTCCTATGTTTATAATTCAAGGATTAAACTTCTAAAATTCAATATATGTACTACAAAAACTAAATTAGATCATTATTATTCATCAGAGGTTAACTATCGGTCTGTCGGGTTTTTTCTTAAAAACTCTCAGCTCACGTGGTGTATATATTCGACTGTCGGTGATGGTCGCTCCTCCTTCGTTCCCGAGTGCATTGCACCAAAATGTCTAGCACACGGAACGAAGGAGAAGCGAAGCCCACGACAACAGTCGGGATTCTCCTTCCTCTCTGACATTTGTGATCGTCGGTGATGGAATCTCCTACTTTCATTTGAAGTGCATTACACCAAAATGTCTAGCACCTTCAAATGAAGAAGAAGCTCCTCTCACGACAACAGTCGGGATTCATCTTCTCTCATATATGGTGGACACTTTCCCTCGTTGTTTTTTTGACTATCATGTATGAAGCCCCGACAGACTTAAAGTGAGCCCAAAATATCGTTTAATTCTCTTTCTGGCAAATCCAAGGCACTCGATATTTCCTACATTTTAGCACAAGCCATGCTAAAATTCACGAAAAAAATCCGGCATGACCTTTGCTAAAAAGGACACATCGAGGGCCTGAAATTTGCCGGAACGCAAATTAATCAACACTCCGGAAAACACATAGGCCACTCAGAGGTGTTCTCTGCATTGATAATGAAACAAAAGTGCATATAACAAGGAGTAGCCTCACGGATACTTCCTCAAAAAAACTAGCCTCATCACATTGTCACAGCTACATCTACTACTCTACTACATCTATGAAAACATCTACATCATCATCGACATCAACAAACATGAGGATTTGGTTGGTCTCACCTCGAGGTCGGAGGCGATCGGTGACGGGGACAATGGCGAGGATGATGCAGCGGCTCCCTGATTTATGCAAAAACAAAATATAAACAAAAAAATTATTATCCTGATTTTAGGAATTAGTGAAACCTATAAGCTATCAACTAAACATTATTATGCTGATTCAAAAGACCTACATTTACTAAAAATTTGTATTACTAGTTTTTTTACTAAAAAGTTGTATTATCAAAAATACCCTAGTTCTAACCCTAACAGCTATCCATCCATCTATCTATCCAAACCATTACTAAAAAACCCTAGTTTAATCCATCTGGCTATCTATCTATCTATCTATCCACGCATAAAAAAAACTAATTTCATCCACCCATTTATCTATAAGCTTTCTACTAGTAGTGGGTTCATATATATGAACACCTAGGCTTACATATATCTACATTCTACTGTACTCAAAAAACCTATTTCGTGATCTAATGATGAAATGAGCTCATACATATGAACACCCACTAGTGCAGAACCGGGCTATAGCACCGGTTCGTAAGGCCCTTTAGTGCCGGTTTTGTAACCGGCACTAAATGGTGGGGACTAAAGCCCCCCCCCTTAGTACCGGTTCTGCACGAACCGCCGCTAAAGGGCCACCATGTGGCACGAGCCAGCGGCGGGGGAGGGGAGCCCTTTAGTACCGGTTGGGCCGGTTGGTGTTACCAACCGGTACTAAAGGATTTGTTTTTGAATTGTTTTTGAAATAAAGAAAAAACAGCCCACCTATTGGCCGGCACGGCCTGCATACGACTAGAAACCCAACCTCTAGTTGGGCCAGGATGCAGGCCCGTACGGCCCAGTAGGCCCCACACGGCAGAAGACTTGCAATAGGCCCACAAAGGCCTGCTTAGAGAGGAGCTCGACACGGTAGCCGAGGCGGGGCTTATAAACCGGTGTGAGCTCCTCTCAACTAGCGAGGTGGGACTAAACATTGTGCACGTCGGGTGGCAGCGCACCCCTTTAGTACCGGTTGGTGGCACGAACCCATAGTAAGGGGGGGTCTTTAGTACCGGTTGGAGCCACCAACCCATACTAAAGGCCACCACCTCTTTAGTACCGGTTCGTGGCACGAACCGGTACTAAAGGTTCGCCACGAACCGGTACTAATGAGCGCCGCCCGCCTAGCCGTTGGAACCGGCACTAATGGTCACATTAGTGCCGGCTCAAATACAAACCGGGACTAATGAGTTGAACATTAGACCCTTTTTCTACTAGTGACCTAGGGTTCATATATATGAACAAAATTAGTAAAAAATCTGAACATATAGCATTTGCTAATTCATCCAACACTTCAGAGATACCTAGCTTTTGGGTGAATTGAGAGGAGAAGGAGGTACTCATGGTAGGCAGCCCGGGGCCGAAAAGGGGATGGAGAGGGCAGGCGCGGGGGAGGGCGGCCGCGCGTGCGGGAGGCCCGGCGCCGGGGCGTGCGGCCAGGGTGCGAGGGAGGGCCAGCGCGGGGAGGGTAGCCGCGCGTGGGGAGGGCGGGCGCAGGGAGGGCGGCCGGAGCAGTGCGGGGGCGGGCCGACGAGGTGGGAGAGAGAGTGGAGATGGAGAGTGAGGAGGGAGACTGAGAGGTCAGGCGGGCAGGATGATGATAACATGGGCTTAGGAGTAGCGCGGGTCTCGGCCCAACGCTACTGCTAAAGTCATTAGTTGTAGCACCGGTCCAAGACAAGTGCTACTGCTAAGTGGGGATGGATAGCTGGGTACAGGTTGGCCATAATAGCTGCGCGATTCAACAGAACACGCTACTGCTAACGTGTTTACCAGTAGCGTGGGTCCATGACCAGCGCTGCTGCTATGGCCAGTCCGTGTGGCACGGCGACATCACCGTGTGGGACCACTTAGCAATAGCGTCGGTCCACGGGCCGGTGCTACTGCTAACCCCTTACTTGTAGCGCTTGACACTAGCACGCACTACTAATAAGTAACAGTAGCGCCTCTGTATAACCGACGCTACTGATAAGACTTCGTGTACAAGGTTTTCCCTAGTAGTGGGAGGAGTAGGCGCGCGTCCCGCGAGTCCGCTTCCTGTTTACGCCGACGTAAATCAGGCTCAAAATTGAGCCGAGAATGGGTCGACAGACGGACGAAAAGTGGACGCGGCAACGCGCCGACCCAAACAGACGCGCGCGGATGAAATGAGTTGGCGCATTGGAGTTGTTCTTAATTCGTTATCGGTTTAATTTTGGTTTTTGGTTGATCGAATTTCATGCCACCCCTACCTATTCGAAGCAAAGACGTGCAGACAATGGTTGAAACAGTTTTTCCCCATCTTCATTTATTTGAAGTAAGAAGTCAACGCGCAAGGCAGGGACCTTCGTGGGAAAGCAATCCCTCCCTCCCAGCGTCAACTGCCGTGTCCTCAACTCAAAGACGGCTGCTTTCCAGGGTGCTCACCGCAAAACCGAAGCAAACCCACCTACTCCGTTGTAGTTCCCCCGCCTCGTTCGTCGCCGGCCAGTGACCGGCCGCTCTTTCGTCGACGCAGCGAGCGCCCCCCGCTCCCCGTCGACCCAGGTGAGTAAGCTTCCGCCTACCGCGCCCCGCCGCCGCCCGAGCCGCCCCTGGTTGCTCCCCACGCTCTGCCGTCCTCGGATTCAGATCCACGGCCACCAGGAGCGCTTCGGCGCGTGCCCTGGACCCTGGATCTCACGGCGCCGTCCGTTTTGTGTGTGATGCAGCGAGCCGCGATGGAGAACGGGGAGATCGAGGCCGCGGAGGAGGGGCTGCCGATGCCGGCGCCGCCTGTTGGGCGCAGGTACCGGCCTGTGGGCTCCGACGACAGCGCCGTCATCCAGATGACCTCCATGGAGCCCGGCCCCGCCGGCTCCACCTCCGTCACCGGCCACGACGCTGTGACGCCCCAGCCGCCGAGGTGATGATGCATACTTCGTCTCGTATTTTGTGGCATTGTTGTTTGATAGACGACCAGTATAAGTGTCTCGGATTTAGCAAATGTTAAACTGCTGTGGATTCGTGCTTGCATGGTCTTGACCGTGAGTTTGTTATTTAGCCATTAGGTGTTAAATGATTCGGATGATAGTTGTGGCGTTTAGGAACTGACGAGAAGCAGCGCAAATGCATGTGAGGTTGATCTGAAGTTTTTAACTACATACTGGCTGTGGTCTGCTTGAGAGCTGCCTGCCCTGGCACTACAGTTCTAGGCCCTAATATAGCCTTTTGGAGTTGCTTCTTTCATTTAGAGCTCAGGGCATTAAGAGCAAGGTTGTGAAATTCGCATTTGTTATGTTTGTTTGTAGAATATCTTCAATCAATCTAATGCCATCACCTCGACTTCTGAAATTTGGTGATGATATTGTTATCACTTTGGGTTTGAGTAAATTTGAATGACTCTGCAGTAGATATTTCTTTTGTCATACAATGTTTTGTGAGTACTCATATATCGATGTCGAGCTTACCTATTTTCACATGAACATATATCCTTTCGTTGTACCTACTGGCTTCCTTGCTCCATTTGCTATTTCTGGTTGCATATTCCATGGCACATTATCAGGCATAATTTCTGAAGATCTCATTCCATGTGTTTCTTTCCATGGCCATTATAATTAGCAAGACAATTTAGGTGACAGAAATTGTCTAGCTGTGAATTTATGAACTCACGCTTTCGTTTATGTACATCATAGGAACCTTGAGCCTGGGGGTGCCAGTCTAAGTATCGATCCAAGCATGCAAGAAGGTTCTAGTGATCGTGCGACATCTAGTGGATCTCAAAGGGATTCAAAGCTAGAGCTTTTTGGGTTTGATTCACTTGTAAACATTTTGGGTCTCAAGAGGTACAATCCATCTTTTGTAATATATTTAGGCTCCTTGAAAACTTGAGATTAATCTCCTTTTGTTAAGCACACATAGTTTTTGACTACTATGTTAAGCATGTGTTACCCAAAGAAATAGTTTGAACCATTGATTTTACTTTATGACATATGCATCTGGCTGAATCTGAACAGCATGACAGGAGAAGAGACCCAAGCCCCTTCGAGCCCTAGGGAGGGAGAGGATGTAGCAATTACCATTGGACGTCCGAAGGTTGTCTCCAGATCCAACATTTAGGATGAGTGCCATCTGTTTGATACTTCGTCACACTTCTCCTAGTTAATCGTGAATAACTATGAGTTAGTATCTTTTGACTGTTTTGACGATTTGCTACCTCCCTATATATATTTAATCAACTACTCAACTCGAAGTTGCTGATTTGTACATTTAAGTTTTTATGCCTGATCTCAAAAGGTCGTTCAGTGTTTCATTGGTTTTCATTGACATGTTTGTTTCTGTTCATTTGGTTTATGCCATTTAGATATATATGAGTAATTATAAAAATTGTATTACTTATTCTGCTGCTTTCATTTGGTTTGCAGGAAACTGGACCAAAGTTTGGTACAATGATGGGTGTCTTTGTGCCATGCTTACAGAATATCTTGGGAATCATTTATTATATCCGTTTTACCTGGTAAGTATTGGTATTATGTGCACTTGTTTTTGTTACTGAACATGAACATTTAGTTCCTATTTGGTTATTTGCAAAATAAAATTTCTATGTTGCCATGCTGGTCAACGTAGTGTTGTTATCATTCTTTGGCAGAGGACCACCTGCAATATTTTGATTCCTAATTGTATGCGCTTTTCCTATGCTAGAACTAAGTAAAAATAACTGCAAAGTCTGTAGAGGTATTGTTATCCAATGTGGCCATATTGGACTGCTCTTGCAGCAGTAATGCCTTTGGTACCTTGAACATTTTTCTACCCTTGTTCGAAGTTGTAGTTCAAAAATGTGATGCCTGTATCCCCTTTTCAGCTAAAAAATTATTTATGATTATCAAAACTGACTAATTTTTTTCTCTCTATAGGATTGTAGGCATGGCAGGCGTATGGCAGTCACTTGTTTTAGTCTCATTCTGTGGTGCTTGCACATTTTTAACCGGCTTATCATTAAGTGCCATTGCAACGAATGGGGCAATGAAGGTATGCTGAACATTTGTGCTAATGGTGACGAGTTCGTGCAATAGGGTTGATACCTTACATGCATTAGCTTTTGCTGGTTAAAGTCCATCTGGAATTATTGCAGGGAATAGTTCGAGAGCTTGCTTGATGTGCGATGCTGCTACCTTGATAAACTTAAATTTGTAAGTTAGCTCATACACATTTTGTATGATCCATAGGGTGGTGGACCATATTATCTCATTGGCCGTGCGCTTGGTCCTGAAGTTGGAATCAGCATTGGATTGTGTTTCTTTCTTGGAAACGCGGTTGCAGGATCCATGTGAGTAAATACTGCAAATGCCAACTACTTACGTTATCCTTTCAAATTTCTTTTATATTTTGTTTGCTTGTGAAAGGAGTTTTCTGGATATTTCTGCATCTGTTGCTTGGAAGTTGTCATCATATGAGATCTTCAAGTTAGTATATGACGAGTTGAATGGTTTATAGTAGTATGTG